>NC_041215.1:126343294-126432589 GCF_002837175.3 Physeter macrocephalus | reverse complement strand
AAGGAGGGGGGGAGGGAGATGCAAGAGGGAGGGGATATGGGGATATATGTACATGTATAGCTGATTCACTTTGTTATAAAGCAGAAACTAACACACCATTGTAAAGCAATTATACTCCAATAAAGATGTTAAAAAAACCCAAAATAATAGTAATAAGTAATATAAAAAAAATCTTCTCTGTGTGTTATGTCTAGGTTCCACTGTATGAAGAGATTCTTCAGGTCATTGACTAGTTATACACATTTCTTTGTGAAAAATGGCTGTGAGTTCTATCTTTCTCTCTCACGTTACAAAGTGCTGACTTTTTTTTTCTGTGACGCCTTTAGAAACTCTAAATATCTTTCTCCTATTGACCTAGCTCTGAAGAAATACATAATAGTAATTTACTAGAAGAAAGTTGTGTTCCTAATGACCATTATGCTTATTTTTGTAGCATCAGAAATATTCCTATTAATGTCAGGAACACTCAACCCTACTGTAAGCCTGACATTATGTCTCCTCTATAAAGATCCCAAGTCATTCAATAGGCAATATAAAGAAAGAATAACTATTTTTATATGCAGATGATATTATTGACTAAATAGAAAGGCTGCAGTATTCTACAGAAAAAACAAATAAGACCAGGGTACTGTCAAGAAGGCTAAAATATAAGAATCAGTACTGTCCTTATACCAAAAATACCATTTATCAAATATGAAAGAAAAACCATGTAGCATTTATAGTATTTAAAATATTATGATAGCCTCAATATTGTGAATACTGAGGAAAAATAAATAACTCATGATTTGGAAAATATCTAAAAGAAACTGTTTTATATTCAAACGATAGAATCCTATTTAATAGTAAAATTGAATAAAAACTAATACATTTACATATACATAACCATGGAGATATAAATAACAGGGAGAAAGAGACTAAAGGGAGACAGGATGGTGACTGCCTCTATAGAAGTGACAAGAATGGGCTCAGGAAGCAAATAAAGAAAGCCTACATTTTGGCTTTATGTATTTTATTCATAATACTATTAATAGAGAAATATTACAAAGTTTGTTAATGTTGGGGAGTAGCTGCACAGGTAATTGTTACATTGTTCTCTAGTGTTTTCTGTGCTTCTTAAACTTTTCAAACTCCAAAACAATTTGTAGAGGAAATAAGAAGAAAACCTTAATTACAATCACAAACTTCTATATTTATACAAAGCATACATGAGTTGTCTCGTTTGCATAAATTGTACATGCACTGCGTGAATATAAAGATTCCTGATAGTCTGAAACATAAAAGGAGTGATTTTGAATTTCCATTTCAAATCCTTCAACCAATTAACTGCCTCATTTACTTAATATAAATGTAATTTCAGATTTATGTGATTGAAAAACTCTTGATAAATGGAATTTCTCTTCAGAAGAGTTTTGTTTTTTTCTTCTGTAAATTTAATCTTGGTAATGATTTTTAATTTATCTTGAAAGCTTGTCATTTTTATTTTTATAAGGGGTTAAAGAAGAACACCAGACAGGTAGCAAGTTATACATTCTGTAGGTTCCATATTTCTCCTCAATTTTTCTGAGTTCTAGCTGCTATGGTTTTGACATAAGGTAAGAGGACCAATTATTTGTTGCCATTACTTGATGTAGGGGTTGGGGAGCAGGAGGAAAATTAGGGGTCACTTGGATGTATGCTGTTGGCAAGTTCTATGTCCTAGTAGGAGAACTTGTGGTCCTGGGTGGCTTGCTGATGCTGTCTGATGTTTGGATTTCACTTTACCTCATATAGAGACTTGAGGGCAAGATTGAGTCTTTTGTTCACCTTCAATGGACTGATGGATTTTCTTTTGATTATCTCTCAAAGACAGTAATAGATAGGATTCTGTATGGTAATGATTCCAAAATTTTAGCATTCATAACAATGATATAAGAAACTTAGTAAAATGCAGATCCCTTGGCTCTAACCAGATACTTCAAACCAACAGGTTTGGGTCTGGGTAGGAAATGTGCATTTTGATCACCCCAGGTGATCCTGATACTAATAGCTCAGAGATCACACAAGTGACATGGTGATGAAGTCATGAGTGGGCAGAAGTGAGGTGCTGTTCCCTTTGTTTTCTCCTAAAATTTTCCTGACTCCTCCTAGACCACCAGTCTATAGAATGGTAAACCTCTAATTTTTCACTTTGGTCAGAAATCAATCGGAGACAAGCTGTATTAATTTCCGAGGGCTACTGTAAACAAAGTGCCTGAAACTGGATGGCTTAAAAGAACAGAAATTTATTATCTGACTGTGCTGGAGGTTAGGAGTCCAATTTCAAAATGTTGGCAGGGCCATGCTCCCACCTCAGCCTCTACGGGAAGGTCCTTCCTTGCCTCTTCCAATCTCTAGTAACCCCAGGTGTTCCTTGGCTTGTGGCAGTGTAAGTCCAATCTCTGCTTTGGTTCACTTGGTTGTCTTCCCTCTGTGTTGTGTCTCTGTGTCTCTTTACATTCTCTTGCAAGGACACTAGTCATATTGGATTGAGGGCCCACCCTACTCCAGCATGACCTTATCTTAACTAATTACATCTGCAAGGAACTTATTTCCAAATAAGGCCACGTTTTAAGGTTCCAGAAAAGATACGGATTTGGGGGGGAGACGCTATTCAACTCAGTTGAATACTCAAGCTACTTAATTAGATGTTAACTTGAAATAATAAGTTCTTCATAAACAAAGAAGAAATTACCCTCCTTCACCAAAGTTAACTTCACTTTTTAAAGATTCTCTTTAGTTCCTGTGGTAATTCTTTTGAAGCTTCTCCCCTGTCAGAGGATACAACTTTCATTCACTTTAGAATTACCTCACTGCTATCTTTGCAAGATTTGTCATGTCCTCAGAAACGAAGGATTCCTTCAATAATATATCTGTGCGTTCATGTATATTGAGAGAACAGAATACAGATCCCCTGGGAAATCAATGTTTCATTCCCCTTCAGTTGCCAAAAGAAAAACTTTTGCACTGAGATGAATGAAATGACCTGCAAAGGGAAGAGAGCTAAGTGTCCCTAAACTTTTTTAACCATTCAAGTCTGATGAGTATCACCAATTAAGTTTCAAAGAGTAAAAAGTAAAGTTGATTCATAGTAATCCTGAAAAGGGATTTTTTTTTAAAGGGTCAGACAAGAGAAACTCTAGAAATTCCAGGTAACCCTTCTGTTTCGTGAGGTCAAGAGATTACCATAGCCATGGATAATGTCGGACCCAAAGAGTTCAGTTCTCAGTTCTCATTTTCATGGTGGAGAGAGGTTGTAATAGATAAGAACATCAATAAAAATTACTCATAATTCAGGTTGTCCTTGATCTTGTCTCATCATCACATAACTTCACACACTTCGTTCTTTTTAAAGAATAAAGTTCAAGTTTCATTTAAACCAGAGAAATTCCCTCAAATGGTATTTTGATTTCTGTAGGCCAAATTCAATCCTTTGTTCTCAAGCAGGATATCCCTTACTAAAGTCTCTGTAGAGTCTTCAGGGGCCCCAGCCACATGATTATGACACTCAGTTGCATTATGTAAGTAATATCATCCTAATCTATTAAATCACAGCAATTTAAAAACTGCCCCATAAACTCACTTAAAAAAAAAAGCAAACACTGACAAATACACTCTTTCATTGTGATGTTGAAGTTTCTAGGATGTTTCTGATCCTACTGCTTCTAAGTGCTGCCTTTAAAGGACTGGAAAGGCACAGATGAACTGTCCCAACCAAGCATTTATGAAGGAAATGGCTGTGCCCTTATAAATTGTTCTTAATCATAATTTATAGACATGGATACTGAAATACTCTCATAATGCTTTCCAAGTGGTCAGAAATATGTACATGTTAGATAGTTTAATAAGCATGGCTCCAAGAACTGATCTCTCTTTATAGACACACACTGTCCATTTATGGATAAGAGATGATTTGGAACGTGAATAATGTCTTTTTCATAAATCTTCCATCAACATTTCCAAGCCTTATTGATAACAGTGATAGTTGGATGCGTGTAGTACTAATTCATTATGCCATTGAAAGTACATACATTTTTACGTAATGTCAAATAGAAAATAATGGTTAAGCAGACATGACCCAAAGTTTCCATGCGTGTCAGGTAGTGTGGTCTATAGACTAGTCTCTGGTAATTTTAACTTCTTCCACATATATCATGTTCAGTCAATGAGTACAATTATGATAACTGAAGCATGTGAAAGCATTTGGTGAAATGCAAAGTAATATTCATAATGAAGTTTATCTGTGGTTCTCAACCCTTGCTATGCTCTAGAATCAACTGGCAAGACTTTTAAAAGTTGAGTGAATGGAGAAACTAGTGAATGGAGAAATGAATTGTGGTATGAATAACCATAATGTAGAATACTGTTCAGAATTCTCAATAGAGAATAAAGAAATGAACTACTGTTACATTCAACAATATGATGAATCTCAAAAATATCATGTTATGTGAAACAAACCAGGTGCCAAAGACTAAATACTCTTGTTATATTTGCATGACATTCTGGAAAAGGCATGACTGTTGGGATAAAAATCACTTTAAAGTGGGTGAAGTAATTCAACAAAGCTTGGGAAAAATTTAGATACCCAAGTCTCACTCCCAGAAATTTGAATTCAGTTGTGCTAGAACTCAGGCAAAGGTAATTTTGAAACTCTGCCAGGTGAGTCTAACATGGGGGCTGAAAACAATGCTCCATCCTGTTCACATTAGAAGCCCCAATCCCTCTGGGCTGTGACATCACCATCCTGTGCAGCAAAGGATATCTACCCAAAGTATCAGTGCCATAGGCATTACCTCTGCTCTACAAATAGAACTATAATGCAATTTCCTTTATCAATGAACATCTATCTGTTGATTTATTATTTGATTTATTTAATGTATTTATTACTCAATACAATGGTTTGTTTTTAGTTTTTCTTTGTCAAGGTCACATTCAGGTATTTAACTTCATTCCAGAGCATTGGTGAACACAGGTAGCCCCTTTCTCCTTACTAGACCGATTTACCTATGGTAACGTAGTTTTGGTTAAATCCAGACTGAGACCTATAGGAGTCAAGATTTTGGTGTGATTACTCAAATAGCTAAGGCAACCTCAGTTTCACAGGAAATAGTTATTAAGCATCTACTATTTAAAAGGCACCAAGGAATTTTCACTCCAGTGTGAGAAATAGGGCATGCACGTTCAGAACTAGAACACAGGGCAGCCATCAATGGGCAACAGAATCATAATCTCTACGGTCCGGGAAGGGAGGTAAAACACTCCCACCTGTAATGCTCATACCTAGCTTTCCTGCCACATTTCTCCTGCTTCAAATTCACCCACTACATTAACACCAGATTGAATTTCATAATCTACACATCTGGTCATGTGACATCCTGCCTGAAATCATTCAACAGCATTTCTTACCCTGCAGAATAAACATCACATTCCAACATGTTGTTTAAAGGTTTGCACAATCTAGGCCCCGCCTCTGGTCCCAGCTTCATTCCAGTGCTACACAATTTCCCTTCTCCCCTCTCCAATTTGTTTGTGTTTCAAGCCCAAATAATATTAAATTGGGGCAAGTGTCATATGATATCGCTTGTATGTGGAATCTAGAAAAAATGATAAAAATAAACTTATTTGGAGGACAGAGACAGACTCACGGACTTGGAGAATGAATTTATAGTTGGGGTGGGGAGGGGTAGACTGGGAGTTTCTGATTGACAAGTACACGCTGCTATGTTTTAAATGGATAGCTAAAATAAAATAAATAGCCAACAAGGACCTACTGTAAAAAAATCAACAAATAAATAAATAAACAAACAAACAAATAAATAAATAAATAAAAATTGGGTAGAATAGAGAGGAAAACGGAATGTTTTTGACCATACATCTCTATACTGTGAACTGTGCTAATGTGGAGCTGCCTTCATGTGCAGGAAACCTAAGTATTATCACAGGGTCCTGCACTGAGAAAAAAACACCCACACCTGGTTTAATGCTCTACAGTTGCCATCTTGAAATTCCTAACAATTTCATCTTTGACCTTGTGTTTTGGAAATGGCATCCCACAGGAGAGCGGAGCATGCGGGTCAGTAGAGGAGATAACCCAGGCAACAGTGTGATCATGGAGTTGGGGTCCAGCAGCCCTGGGCACAAGGGCAGGTGCACATAGCATTTGATCCCTTGTACTTGTGCTGACCTCAGGCAGTCCTGGGCACCCTTCTTTCGTTTTGAAATGACATCTTCTCTGCCTGGAATGCATACTTGTAACCCCTTTCACAATTGCCAAGTCACCTTTCATTACCTATATATTGGATAAATTCCTATGCATAGTCCAAGACTCAACTGAATGATTATTTCTTATACAAAATTTTCCTTAAATCCTGCAAGAGTTCATTATTTCCTTCTTTGAACCACCACTAGTCTGATCACTAACCTCTATTCCAGCATGTATCAGGAATATTACACAATTATTCACAGGTACTTTTGCCCTCACTAAATTGTAGACTCTAAAGGAAAGAATTCCTTTTACTAATCTGTATTCCTGATGCTTAGCACAGAGCTCAGATATCAATGGCTCTCGGTGTTTAACTGAATTAAACTGCTGGCGCTTTCTTAGTAATTGGGCTTCTGGAATCCGTGGTTAAAAGATCCTCTTTGTCAGCTGGGAAGGGTGTAGGCAGAAGGGAAGCTCAGTATATTTGGGGTGTTCTAAACTTTCCAACAATCCACCAACACCTACTCAGATGAGACATAGCTGGTTCCACAATAGTGAGACTTTTCTTTTCATCTGCTCTCGTTTCTTTGCTTTGCCACTTAGTGTCTTTTATGTGAAATTAAACAGTATCTCAAATACACTTTGGAAGTAGGTTTTTTCCCGGATGATTGAGTTTAACATTGCAGTGTTTACTTTCTGGCTTTTTGTTGAGTATCTAAATCCAGGTGTTCACAATATGGGGTTCTTCTGTAATTTTTGTTTTTTCCCAAGTAGATTTTCTAAAGCAGCTGGTGGCACATATGTAAACAAAATCAAAATATTTGTTTAAATTTTCCTAGGGTTTTGCATCTACTGGACCTAATGACAGAAGATGTTTATTTTACAGTTGGCTGTGAATGATGTAATTGAGATCCTATTGCCTGGGAAATATAAAACAACTGAAATAGGATTTATAAAAGTGCATTAACTATTAGGTTGTACTGACATAAAACAGGGAATAATTATTGGTATGGTGGTTAAATAAAGCCAAAAAAGCATAAATGGCTATTGATATAGATGATACATTTTATTGAGCATCTATTATGAATTAGATACAAAGTTCAAGCCAAGATAATATACTGTGTGTTTTGTGGGTTAAGGAAAGCAGACACATTTGGGGGCAGATTGTAGTTTTAAATGATTTAGGCATAACCCAGCTTGTATATTATCTAACTAATTGTTCTTAATACCGTCTCTTCATGATGGACTTTCCTAAAATATAATAGTCAGATCCTCTTTTAAGAAAGAATTTTTGGCTCAGTGAAAAGAATGGGTAGCACAAGAAAGACACAGGGAAAGGTTATGTGTAGGCAGTGGGTGGGCATGAGGGAAACTTCTTAGATATTATCTAAACTCAGCATATCCACTGACTTAACTGTGTGCCATGCTGGGAACAGTGCTGGACACTGGCATATAGTGCAGAATGAAACAGACATGATTCTTGTCCGTGAGCGTCTAGATTTGTATTAAGCAATCACATAACACTGTAAAATTGCACCTGGGAGAAATGCTATGAAGAAGAGTCATAGGATGAGGTGGAAACCTGTTCTAGGAGGAGCTGATGTAGTCAGGAAATCTGGGTGAGGGAATCAGATAAAGAGAACCACATGTACAAAGAAGAAGAGGTTTAAGGGTTAGGGTTATTCTAGAGGGGACATTCCTTGAACAGGGAGGCAGAGACCTGTAGAACACAAAGAATTTTGTCTTTATATGAAAAGTTATAGGAAGCCCTTGCATTTTATCAACAGAATAAGCTGATCAGACCTGGTAAAGTCCCTCTGGCTGTGGGGTTAGTTGGGGGTGGGGAGATTGGAGGAAAGAGGCCAAGAGAAGTCTCTCCACCAATTCTTGTTTTGCTCAATGGCTCCCATCTGAACCCAGAATCCAAACGTAATGGACAATGAAAAGGTCAATATTGGATACTATAAAACACCATATCTAGTATTAATTATTATACATTCCCTTCTGAAGACCTAGTGATCCACAACCATTTGTCAGTAGTGAGAAATATCCACATCTACAATCTTAAAACAACTCCAGGGACAGCAGAGCCAGGGCTTTGTAAGGTCACACAGCTGCTCAGTGGAATGTCTCTATCCTATAGGGCAAGGCCCCAGTATTAGAAACAAAAACAACTCTGGGTGTTCCTTAGTTAGCCTAGTGGAGTCTGGCAGCAATGCGCAAGGATAGGCCAGCCAGGTTCAAAAAGCATCTGTGTGTGTCAAGGAATGTATAGAAATGTCAGCCAGCTGAGCACTTGATTACCTTTGTACTCTGAGTGAGGGAGCACATTTCTGTGTGACTGCATATTTGTGCTTCTCGCTAATCAAAGACACCTGAGTGGGAGAAACACAGAAGTCATTTCCTAACTGAAAACAGTTTGAGAATCTAAACACTGGAGTTGATCCCCTCCCACCCTCCCTAATGAGATATTGGTACTTGGAGCTTTCCCAACATACAGAAAAAAAGGGTAGCTGTAAGATAACCTTCTGCCGGGTGAAGTGTCAACCATCAGGCTTGATGGGAAGGATGCAACTCATTCCTTGCCCTGGGTTGCACAGAAGTCTTTCTGGGATAAATTACTAAAAATGCTGATAATTTCAACATAAATCTTACTATAGTGTGACTGAGTCTGGGGACATTTTAGTTTAATACCTACAAAATAATTGCCAAATTTATCTTTTGAGTCATTCAGCCTGCATTTCTTATATGCCACATCAAAAGCCAAGTTCTATGCTAAGGACCTTGCCCTTAAAGAACTTCTAAACTAATGGTAGAGACAGACTGGTAAACAAGTAGGACATTTGATAGAAGACTGTGGTTTGTGTTGAGTAGAATGAGGTACAAGTGAGGAAACTGTACACTCTATCTGAACCTGGTGGGTTACCACTGTCTTCTCTTCTTATCATCTACTTGTCCCCTTTAGATCAGTGGCCTTATTTCAGATGGCTACACTTACACTTCATCAGGATTCTGCTTGTTAGTCAGAGCAATGCACAACAGCTTCAGGTAAGATAAGGAGACCCTTTCTCACCAGTCTTATAGGAAATCCCAACATACGACTCCATTTATTCTCCTCTCATCCTCTATCCTCCCAACTCCAAGCATGAAACGCATGATTTGAAAAGGAAGTGAAATCATGCCATAGAAAGTAAATTGAAGGCGTCCTTCTCATATTTTATGGGCTGTAAAATTTCTGGCTGGTCAATGACTAAAGAAGACTTAATCCCTACCTTCAATTTTAATTGCTTATGTAATTGTATGCCGTATTGTTTCTTTTTTTATTCATCACATGACCTAGAAAAGACAAATGGAATGATAGTTTCATTAATACATAATATAAAACTTCATTGCAAATGAATATCCACTTAAAATCACCAAGAGAGAATGGAATGGTATCTTGTAACCATTCCTTGGAAATAAAATGTGAAAGTATCAATATCATTGCTGTAGAAGAATCAACAATCATATACAAATGGCCCTCTGCATCTGGAGGTTCCACATCCACAGATTCAACCAACCATACATCCAATTTCACATGCCTTTTTATATAAGGGACTTGAGCATCTGCGGATTTTGATATCCATAGGTGTCCCAAACCAACCCCCTGTGGATTCAGAGAGATGACTCTGTGTGTGTGTGTGTGTGTGTGTGTGTGTGTGTGTTGTGTGTACACGCACAGGTTTTATGTTCCATTTTTCATTACTGTTTCAACTCTCTTGGCCTGTTTTTGATGCAGCCACTCTACTCCTCCACATAAATCCCCAAATAAATAGCAATCCTTCAGTCCATTGTGTTCTCTGCTACATTTTGAAAATTGAGTGATACAAGAGTAAATGGCATTTGCTGTACAGTTTGGTGTTGATATATCATGGATATCAACCTCATCTGGAGCCTCAACGCCATTTGTCAATCTTGTGTCCGGTTGCAATGACTAGTCCCTCTTACTGCTATTAAAATTTTACCATGAGCCTCAAGGATCCTGCCAAATCCTCTCCTCTCACTCTAAGCCAGTCTACTCACCTAAATAAATAAATGGAGCATATCAGGTGGAAGCCATTCCGTCTTACATTGCGGCTCTCTCTGGGTCAGTCTCCTCCTCAATTTCTTCTTACTTTCTTGAACAGATTCTCTTCCTTTTTCTGCATCTTAAAGGTTGATGGTACACAGATTTCTGTTCCCCTCTCTTCTTTCTTCTCAGTTGTTACTGGCTGGCTTACCTGGGAAACCAGCTCTGAGTTGGAGTTGAGTGTACAGGGGCTGTATTAGAATGTGATCTTGGACTCAACACGCATGGGTGGGAGGGAGCAGGAGAGGGCACAGAGGGCTTTGAAAACTCCCCTAAATGGGAGTGGGAGGGACAAGCCTTTATATCCTCTAGTCAGCCTGGCATCAGAGGCTGATGTCAGCTATCCTGGGAAGGGATTACTATGTTAGGAGAGGTGGGTCTCTCCATTAGGTGCAATCTCCAAAAGTGGCTGCAGGAGAGGGTGCCAGGAGCACTCCCAGAAGTTGGATCATGAGGCTTTCATTCATGAAGAAGGCTCTGAACCACGTGTTACATCATTGTGTCCACCACAGATTGCTACCCCTAGACCCATACACACACACACACACACACACACACACACACACACACACACACACAAGTCCTCGTTACTTTACTTCCTGTCTCTATCTCAAATCTGACCTCCTCTACCATGCTATTATCCTCTTGAACCCTGAAGATGGAAAATATCAATACAAGATCTAGGGACTGATTTCCCTGTTCCTCTCTTCTTAGGGGAGGGTTATCCATGATAATAAACCCTGAGTTCAGGGAGAAGCAGAGTCTGAGAGTATTTGAGTTCTCGTATTTCAGGAGTCCCTCAAGGCCAGCTCCCTTCTCATAATGACAGGAAACTTCTAGTGTGTTTCCTTCTTTTCCTCACCTAATTCAAGTAGTGGTCCTGATGCTTGAAATGCAAGGAGCTCTGACTAATACAGATGATGACCAAAGGCTAAATTAAGCCAGATCCCAGTGGGTCACTGTGTTCTTTGGGTTAGACAGCACCTGCCCTGAAACTTATCTTGGTTTTTGTTATGTCTGGCTGACTTGTGCCAATATGATTAAGCTCTACCGCATTTTACCTACCCCTATGCTTGCTTTCTTCCTTTTATTTGATTTTAATATGTTAGGTTTAAACAGGGAAGTGCCTGAATTTCTCCTGCAGGTGATAGGATGATTCATTTCCCAGAAGTGTTTATACCATTTTTATCAGAAAGAAAATAAATGGAAAAAAAAATGTTTGGGAATTACTTTCAGACACTCACTTTCTTCTCCACTCCCAGCCTGTAATTGCTTACCAGAACCCTTAAAGAGCTTTCCTTCACAAGCGCATATCTTTCATACAGCACAGCCGAAGGGGAGGCAAGAAGAACTCACCTGACTCATCTTGTACAGGATGAGAATTAAGGGGAATGGGGCATGTGTCTACCCGCATATGTGAGTTTGTATGTATGCATAGTAATAGGGGCTTTTCGGTGTGGGGAGGCTTGGAAGTGGACTGGTTGTCTCAATAAGCCTTCTCCACCCAATAGACCAATCCATTCTCCTCCTAGAGATTAGTTGACCCCAGTGGGACCTGGGCAACCACTGTCTTTAGAAACAAGTAGCTAATGCCTTGATAATGTTGATTCTGAAAACAACAGAGCAAACTATTGTATGGAAGATACAACTTTAACTCATCAACTGATATCTAACTTGCATTCACTTTAAACCTGGCTTTCTCCTAGCCATTGAGGAAAACATTTTTTTTTTCCTAAAGCAGAGGATTGGTTAGAAACACCTCATTGCCACTGCCTCTGTCATTGAATTCTGAATTCCAGTTCGTAATTCGTTTCTAGGAATTATAAAATGAGTAACATGAGAAGCACACTTTATGCTATATCTTTCACATGCATCATTCCTTGTTTCTTTTCAGGGCTATATGATATTTTGAGAAGTAATCATTAACTTTCCCAAGTTAGAAAATTTAAAACTAAGGCCAAGCAAAATAAAAAGACGTGCCCAAGGTCACATTGCTAGGAAAGGAGATGGTCTGCATAACTTGAGTTTTCTGACACCAGAGACTAAAATTCATCTAACACAAAGTGGAGAATAAATGAGGGAGAGATGAGTTTCTCTAAAATAATATATATCCAAGTCAGCCCATTAGCAATCCACTCACAAGGAAAGCAAAAATAAATTTCTTTGTTTCTAGGAAAAGAGCTGGACACAATTCATTCAATAAATATTTATTAAGCCCTTACTATGTACCCAGTTATTTTCCCATCCATTGCCCACCCATCTTGAGCTGGCATCTTTGACAGACTTTTGTAAAGTCGAGTCCACAGACCACTTGCTCAGAAATACCCGTGAAGCCTGTGGGGGAAAAAAAAAAAAAAAAAGACTGTTGAGTCAGAATCCATGGGGTTGGAGAGTAGGGAATATGTACTGTTAACATGTTTGCTGGGCAACATGTATGCTGGAGGTAAAGCTTGAAAAAATCCTGGTTTACAAATCTTGACTCAGATTCTCCAATAGTTTGAATTTATCCTTTTATTTCCAGTACAGAAGGTAAATATTGCCAGAGAATGAGTACCACTTTCTCTTTCAATTATTAGCTATAAAATAACATTTTCCCTCAAATGATCCTTCTCTGAAGCAGTGAAATAACAGGTGCTGATAATTCAGAACCACAGAATCAAGTCACTAAGTACAGGAATATTTGGCTGTGTTTGCTAGAGAAATCTCCGAGGGTGGCCCAGCTGTGAGATTTTTTTCTTTGGCAGAAACCCCATCAGTTTTTCTGACTAAAGTTTGTGCCTATATTCTAATGACTCATCCTCTCCTGCTCTGTCCCATCAATTGGTTGGCAGAATTTCTGCTAATTTGGAGCATCTCACGTCAATGGGCTGGTATGAGATTGTTTGTATGTATGTTTCAGGATGAGCAGATGCGAACGTCTGAACTACTTGCTCTTTTATAGACCTCTCAGCATGACCTGATTTTCCCATCTTACGTTTAAAATCATAACCCAGACTTCATATTCTTTAATATCAACTTTAACCTTTAAAACTTCTAAAGAAATAAATGATTTAGTAACAAGTTTTGAAAGAGATTCAGAGGGACAAAAATCTGTGTACATCAACAAGGAAAGCCAAGGGAAGTTTTATTGTAACTATCCGATCTATGAATTCTGCATGCCAGGGATCCATTTCCACAAGGTACGAGTCCTTTAAGGTCCATGTAGGGAAAGCAAGGCAAGAAGAACTCGGATCAAAAACTCACTAAGGGGACTCCCCTGGTGGCGCAGTGTTTAAGAAACCGCCTACCAATGCAGGGGACACAGGTTCGAACCCCGGTCCGGGAAGATCCCACATGCCGCGGAGCAGCTAAGCCCGTGAGCTACAACTACTGAGCCTGCGTTCTGGAGCCCGCGAGCCGCAACTCCTAAGCCCACGTGCCACAACTACTGAAGCCCACGCGCCTAAAGCCCATCCTCTGCAACAAAGAGAGGCCACTGCAATGAGAAGCCAGAACGAAGAGTAGCCCCCACTCGCTGCCGCGACTAGAGAAAGCCCACGCACAGCGACGAAGACCCAGTGCAGCCAAAAATAAATTAATTAATTAAAAAAGAAAGATTCACAAAATATGTAAAAAGGCCAAATTCTTACAGTCAACCTGAGACAGAACTACCAGACTGTTTAACAATTGTTCATTAATATAAGTAATCCTAAAGTTCTTTTTTGCAATATGAAATATGGCCTATTTTCCATGTCAGAGTCCTAGTTATATGTCAACCAGCTTCTTCACTGTTTGAAGTGGGAGGCAAGTTTAGAAGGAAGGGCTGCAAGAGGAAATACAAGAGGAGTTTCTCAACCCAGAATGCAGAATCTTTTAGGGCATGGACAAGGGATACATTCTAATGTTCTATGTTACATGCCAGGAATTTATACAATGTATCCTGCTGTAGTTGAAAATGAGCATATCTAACCTGGGGGTTCTTAACCTTGCTATTGACATTGCAGTCAGGAAATTCTTAATTGCAGGGGGCTGTCCTATATATTGTGGGCTGTTTAGCAGCATCTCCTGTCTCTACCCATTAGATGCCAGTGTACCTCCCCACTTTGTGACAAGGAAAAAGGTCTCCATATATTACCAAATGTCCCCTGGTGGGGAAATCATCATTTATTGAGAACCCGCTGGGCAAACTGGACTGGGTCTTCTACATGGGTCACCCTTCATGTGTGAGGTGGTACCCAATCTCTAGCCAGGCCACATCCCCCGACAAAGGGTCACTGCTGTGATTCATCACTGTCAGTTCAGTCTTCACTGCTTTGGGGCTCCAGCCAGTATCCTCTTTGCTGCATTAGAGGAATTAGAGGTGAAAACTCTTACTAAAAGGTTGACGTGGGGGGAAGTTGTGGCTACATCTCAACACAAAACAGGAAGGGAATTAATATTGAATACTTTTATCGACATTAATTGAAGATGTTGGCCAACTCTCTAACTCACAAGCTATCTTTCTCCTGCCATGGTCTGAGCTTCCTCCCCTCTCCTGAGAGTTTTTCTCTGACTCACTCTTTTCTCCTGACTCAGTGGATGAATTGCTCCTAACTTTACTGGCTACTATTACATAATTCGTCAGTATAGATTTCCAGGTTGCTTTCAGAGCTATGCTTGTGTCTTATGGTTATTTTATCTTTCCGTTTAGCAGACTAAGGTTATCAGTCCGGGATTCTACACTTTAGAACTTTGAAGTCCCAAACGTTTCCCTATTGGTGTTGGAAGAAGCTCACAAGCGAGCTTGATCTTAGATGAACTCACAGGTCAGCCGAGAAATGTATGTGTGTGTGTATACATATATATATACACACACACACACACACACATATATATACACATTATACTTACATACATTATATATGAATATATAATAAATATATACGCATATTTTATATAAGTAATATGTATATATGTATAATGTATGACAGTTACACCTTTGCTCTTATGACACGGTGCAAGCTATTGTCTGAACGACTGCAAGTCAGGAAAAGTTACATCAATAAATATCCCATTGGGTATCTACTCCTCATAGAAATAATCCAGAATCTTTGGTGTTTGAGAAAAGAGCCCAAGTCTTAATGCAGTATCTAGCAGTGGAGTCTAGATTGAATTTCAGGAATTGCAAAGAGCAGGAGGGATTATTTTAGAAAACTTGTTAAGTATTGAAGTCTTTGATGCTTCCCCTCATTTTTTTTTTCTGCTATGGGTTCCCCTTCTTTATCTTTCTGTGGGAAGTCAAGCCTGCCTTCTCTTTTTACTCCGGATGCCTCCATTCTCTCTGCAGACAGAATCTCACAAGAAGATTAAACTACTGGCCGTTTACCTTTAAGCCAGGGCTTTCTGTCCTCAAACTTGGGAATGGTATATCCAAATGCCTTCGGTATCTCCCCATCTGCATGCCCTACAGCCTCCAAAATCAACGTTTTGAAGATCTTTCTAACCATGTATCTTCTACTGCTCCCTTCCCGTAATGTGCATCACCAAAACTCAGTGAAAGCTTGTCAAGGTTAATTGCACACAGTTTATGTAATGAAAACAATAAGTAAACTAGCCGTGCTCCCTAGAGCCACCCTCATCCTCTGGATATTCTCGCCGTTCACCCCCTTCCCGAAGGAGGCCCTTTTGCCGTGATGAAAATTGTTGCAACTGATTTTCCCAGACTCCAAGGTCGTCTTCCTTAATCCATCATCCGTGTGCTGCCAAACAGCTATCAAAACATAAAAATAACAAACCTACATCTTTCCTCTGCTTCAGCCCTTCAATGGCTTGTATGGCTTAAAAGGCTTGTTTCTCTCACACGCAGTCAAATGCTCTGCGGGCAAGGTACACACACACACTTCTCTTCCTGGCTTAACCACAGCAGTGCCCAGGTTATGGAAGGGTCATTTTATGTTGCCTCTAGCAGTATAACAGGAAAAGGAGAAATCGCCTTTTAACAAAATGTTTCGTACTTTTTCTAAGGATCAGTCACTCTTGGCTAGATAAAAGTTGCTTGAAATGGAAGAAAATTAGTAAACTGGTATTTCTATAACTCTTCTCCTTGCAGAGATTCACAGTTGCAGGGTGTAGAACATCTCAGGTCAGGGAAGAGATAGCGACAGTGAAGAGAGGACCCCATAGAAGAGAGAGACCATTTTGAAGTCAGTGCTGGAGGGCAGAAAATTAGGGCCTGACTCTGTATCCAAGCAGTGGATGAGGAAAGCTGAAGAAGATCCCTGAGATATTCCTGACTCCCTGCTACAGAAAACTCTATCTAGTCCACGGCTGAAAACCCATTCTATGCATCCTTTGGTACTCTATGTGTGAAAGATACATAGAGTATCTTTCTGGTGGGGAGGGAATGGTGAGATATGCCATTCTATACTGTCAAAGACACATAAAAAGGGTTGTACAGTTTTCAAAATATTCAAGAATCCTAAGGTGCCTTTAAAATGTTTTTCATATCATGGTCTATATCTGCCTCTGACACCTGCTGCTTGATACTTTCATGGCTGTCAATATGGCCTGAACTCCAGTGGTCCATGCCATTATCTGTACCTTTACTTGCGTATCCCTTTGTATAGAATGCCCTGTGTTTCTCCACTCTGATCCGAACTGCTAAACCCTACTCATCTTTTAAGACTCAGCTGACAGGAATAGTTATTTCACATTTTCTCCCAAGTTGAATTCAGTGTTCTACACTATTCATGCCTCAGTAAATACACACATTGTAATATAATTGCAACTGGATGTATTTATCCCATCTACTAAATTGTGAGTAGCTCAAAAAACTGCATACTATTAACATTCCAGCTGTCTCCTCCAGGACCTTCTAAGTATTCAATAAATATATACTGAAGAAACCAATACTAGCTCTATGTATTTTGGATTATTTTTCTTAGTATAAATGAATGAATGTTTCTTTTCTTTATAAACTAAGTTTGATTTTTATAGTGTCATGGCAGGGAAAGTTTTTCCAGTGTTCCTAAAATGTCACCATGATACAGATCCATTGTTGATAAGGAGAGTTCTGGCAACTTCAAGTTCTCTTCAAGCAACATTGATTCTCTACCTGAGGGCACGGCATCCTGAGATGTTCATGATCCCCTTGAAAATCTGCCAAAAGCATACCTGAAACTGGCTTTTTGCCACAATTGCCTCATGTGGTTTCTGGGGTATGATTTAAATCTTTGATGTACTAAGAGTCAAGTGTAAATAACCTTATGAAATGTGGGTGACTTCAAGGAAGCATTTGTTCCCGAGTGTCTACAGACAATGTCTTTGTTCTGACAACCTACAAATCTCAGCACAACTAAGTTATTTATGTGAAAAATTAAATTTCTAGTCCATGGTATTAGTGATTTTTTTCCCAGTCTCTTTGTAAAACAAATTCATTTGTGAACTTTCTAATAACTTAGCCCTGACACTAAATATTTTTCCTAATTTATATCATGAGCCCATGCCCATTTATCAAATTCTACTTAAATATTTAAATATGGAATACATTGGATTATGTTTATTGCACACTTTGGTGAATATCAGCTACTATATTATATTAAAGTTACTCAATCCAGTCCTATGATAAATCATCAGCTGCCTTATTGTGGGATGAAGGTTTTTCTGGATGAGATCATGAATCCATGATCAGAGCAAAGTGTCTATATAATCCATCCTCACATAATTTGAAAATTAATAAATTAAGAAACAGAAGCCCAATTTAAAACATTGGAAGGGAGGTCAAAGGGAGAATTCCCTGAGTGAAATTCGGTGGTGGTATTAGGGTAAAAGGAAAAACAAAGTTGATCACCCACTCACTCTTCTTTGATTTTCAAATACTAGCTTTAAGGATTATTCTGGAAGGCCTTGAGAACATTACAATTTACATATGACTCACTTGTTCATGTAAGCTCACTCTTACTGTGTGTCAGGTAGTTTCCTAGGAGTTGAGAATGTAAGAGTGAACAAAACTGCCAGGTCCTGGTACCCATGGAGTTTGAATTTTAATATGGAGAATCAGAAAAATAAATAAAGATTTCTGACAAGTGCATTTAAGAAAACAAACACAGTGATATATAGAGTGTTACTTGGAGCAGAAAGGAAGGACCATATATCAAATGAGATTCTGAGAAGGCCATGGAGGTGACTTCTGAGCTCAGATCTGAAAGAGGAGTACAAACAACAGTTGCTGAAAAGCATTTGAAGAAGAGGAAACAGCAAACACAAATGCACTGAAGAAGAATTAAACTTAGCAGAAATAGAATCACTAAGACTGAATCTTAGTGATCAGGAACAGATGGACGATGGCCAGGGCACATAGGGATTTATGGATTTTAAAAGGAAATTGGATTTTATGAAAAGGCAAGAAGCTATTGGTGAGTTTTAAGCCATAGAATGACATGATCTTACTAGTATTTTTGAAAGACCTCTCTTCTGCCAATGTTAAGCTTCAAACAGAACATCCATAGCAATAATGTTTTACTTAGTTTATTTCTGTCTGGCTAATTTGCTAATCCGTAGCACCTTAAGGACATTTAGCAGCTTTAATTGTGGCTTAGTTTTTAAAGGCTATATTTGTTTTTTATTTTCAGTCATCATCATAATCATTAATGCCATGTATAATTATTAGGGAATTTCTTCTGTGCTGCCAAAAACTGGATTCTAGGGCTTCCCTGGTGGCGCAGTGGTTGCGCGTCCGCCTGCCGATGCAGGGGAACCGGGTTCGCGCCCCGGTCTGGGAGGATCCCACGTGCCGCGGAGCGGCTGGGCCCGTGAGCCATGGCCGCTGAGCCTGCGCGTCCGGAGCCTGTGCTCCGCAACGGGAGAGGCCACAACAGAGGGAGGCTCGCATACCACAAAAAAAAAAAAAAAAAAACTGGATTCTAAATAACTCTAGCTTTACTGTACTTTTGTTCCTCAGAATATTGGCCTTAACATCCTTAATATTTTAATTCTATATATACCAGTTTCCCTTTTTGCCTATCAACAGACATTAATTTTTTATATGAACACAAACCTGTTTTCTAGCTAATATAAAATATTTAAAGTTTTACAAAATCCTTTAACAATGACTGACCACTGGAAATACAGAGCTAACCTCTCAAATCTCCAAAGCTCATACTAAGCAATAAATTTGATTCAATGAAAAATAATTGACAGGGCAATAGTTTATATACTTATATGAAGAAATATTATTAAATATTGGTTTTCATTGTTGAGAAATGTGTGTCAAGTTTAGAAGTAAAAGATACTGCTCTTTCTCTGCATTTGTCTGTTTTTAGTTTAAAAAATACTTCAAACTTGTTATTAGAAGTAAGGAAGAGCTAGAAAATGATCCAGGTATGCAAGGGAAAAGAAAATAATACCAGTAAATCAAAGATATTTATCTTAAAATCTCAGTCACCTAGATCACTATATCCTATAACAGAAAAGAAAATATCAGGAGACAGAGAGGTAAAGAGAAAAAGGTCCCAGGTTATTTTGTTTTGACTAACAAGTGGAATATTAATCCACATTCTCCAAAGAAACAGAACCAATAGGATGTAAAAGATAGATGGATAGATAGATAGATAGATAGATAGATAGATGATAGATAGACAGATAGATAGGGAGAGAGAGATGTATCATAAGGAATTGACTAGTGATTTTGGAGGCTGACAAGTCCCAAGATTTGCAGTTGGTAAGCTTGTTTCAGTTCAAGTTTGAAGACAGGAAAAGCTGATGTACTCAGATAGGAAGAATTCTTTCTTACTTGAGGGAGGGTTAGACCTTTTATTCTATTTGGGTCTTAATTGATTAGATGAGGCCCACCCACACTACAGAGGGCAATCTGCTTTACTTAATCTACCAATTTAAATGATAAACTCATCCAAAGACACCCAGATTAATGTAGATATCTGGGCATCTTGTGATGCACTTAAATTGACACATAAAATTATCCATCCCAGGTAATTTTTAAAGCTTATACCAGGATTCATTTATCCATTCATCCTACCAGTATTTATTGATACCCTGATAAGCATCAGGTCTACCCTAGATGCTGGGGATTTGATGAGATATTAAAAATGATCTCTGACTTCAGTAGACTCATGGCCTTTGGAAAACAAAAATGCAGACATAAACAAAATTCAGTGAGGTAGTTACCAAAGGGAATGGATTGGAAAGAGAGAGTGAGGTCACAAGCACTGAGTGGGTATTCAAGAACTTTACCTTTAAAATTTAGAGAATAGTAATGAGATTACCTGCAAAGAGGAGAGAAGGCTTCCAGAGCAAAAGAATGTCCTGTCTAAAGAAAGGTATAGGGCTTCCCTGGTGGTGCAGTGGTTAAGAATCTACCTGCCAATGAAGGGGACATGGGTTCGAACCCTGATCTAGGAAGATCCCACATGCTGCGGAGCAACTAAGCCCGCGAGCCACAACTACTGAGCCTGGGAGCCACAACTACTGAGCCTGCGCTCTAGATCCCGTGCTCCACAACAAGTGAAGCCACTGCAGTAAGAAGCCTGCACACTGCAATGAAGAGTAGACCCCGCTCACTGCAACTAGAGAAAGCCCACGCACAGCAACAAAGACCCAACACATCCAAAAATAAATAAAAATAAAATAAATAAATTTTAAAAAGAGAGAAATGTATAGCATCAGGAAGGACACAGTGGGAAATGTAAGTGGGCTGAGAAACCAAGAGAAGACTGAGTGATTTGGAAAAGCCCAAGTAACAGTGGGAGGTTACATCATAAAAACTGCATGCACTGAGTATTGCTCCTTGATTGTTACCACAAGCCAATACAGAGTTTTTACTAGATGAAAGGGAACTAAACAGCTTACAGAGAATCTTATTCCATTTTCAGAAAACTTTAGCTAGATTTTGCTTGAGCTTTGCCAAAATCTTTTTCTTTTTTTTTTTGCTTTCTCCAATGATAACACTTATTCTACCTTCTAATGACTTGTTTTGTCAAACAGCCTTCAAATTCAATGCCTTTTTTATTCAACGCCCATTCAACGCCATTAAGTACCAGTCACGTCAAGCATGTGCTATGAACTGGTAGATTACAGCAGACAGAACAGATGTGGCCCTTTCATCATGAAGCTGAAGTCTCCTAAGGAGGAAAGGGAATAGAGAATCATAAATGAAAATATATGATTTTTTATAATTAATTTTTATTGCAGTATAGTTGATTTGCAATGTTGTGTTAGTTTCTACAGAGTTAGTTTGTACAGCAAAGTGAATCAGTTACACATATACATATAGCCACTCTTTTTTAGATTCTTTTCCCATATATGTCATTACAGAGTATTGAGTAGAGTTCCCTGTGCTATACAATAGGTTCTTATTAGTTATCTATTTTATATATAGTAGTGTATATCTGTCAATCCCAATCTCCCAATATATCCCTCCCCCCTTTCCCCCTTGGTAACCATAAATTTGTTTTCTACATATGATTTTTTAATGTGATTTCTGCAATGAATGCAAAGTATAGCTATGACTTGGTTATCAAGCCTAAAGTCAAAATCAGCCCAGACAAAAGAATCCCAGAGAGACCTACAGAAATCTTGGGCTGTTTTGTCTTGTAGAACCAGTGACACAATTGCTAAGGTCTGAAAAAACTCAGAGGCCTTCGTTAAAGTACACATAAAACCATGGTCCTGTCCAGGCATAGACCAATTATTTTAACTATTATCTCCACCTGGAAACAGGAAATAAATTTTAAGTTCTTTCTTGACTTCATGATCGGACTCATTCATTAATCGCTTCTATTGGTTACCACTGACTGATTGAACCACGCCCTTTTCTGCATTTTGTTTATTTGACTTGGTAATTATATCTGAGCCTCCACTGTCAAAATCCGAGAAGTGGCATAAGCAATAAGAATAAGGTTTGTCACCGTTTTCTGCCTCTAGGCAGTTAGATTTTTATAGCATCTTCTTATAACTAAATGGGAAACATAAATTGCATAATTGAAATGAGATGAACTCATTTGCTTACCTGAAGACCAAGCTGTTTTTCATCATGCCAACTCCTTTCAGAGGCTCCCAACACTCCCAGACTCAAACAGAAAGCAACAGATGTGCACCTCTAGTCCCCAGTGATTTACCACCAAAATGGTTTTAATATTGAAAGGGCTAAGGGGAATAAAAGAAACCCAGAATAGAAAGCTCATTCATATCCACCAACCTCTGGTCCAATTCTTAGCTGGTCTTGGTATTAAAAACATTCGCAAGCTGCAGTAATTACAGCACAAACACTTTATTGAGGCCGTTTCTTATCTGCCTTGCACATACAGTCAGATCTTCCCACAGAGTTTCTCTCCTAGTCCTCTTGCTGCTGTTGGATCCCAGCCATTACCATTAACCATCCCGCATTCATCGCACACCTGCTTCAAGCTGTCTGGGCCTTGGTCCACTCTGCTTTGGAAAATCTGCCTTCACAGCATCCATGCTCACAGGTGTTGTGACTAAGACCCTTTACAACTCCTGGTGAGCTGGGATCTTCTGTATCATTATCGTAGCAAGAACAAATAAAGGCTGAAAAGGAGACTAATGTTTAGAGGTGAATGCTTTTAATAGAGAAAAAGCTTTTACACTGTGAATTACAATAGATAAAAACATTGAATACCTGAGTTTTGGCTTTGATTTTGCATTTACATATTACCTATTTTAAGAATACCTAGACATTTAACTATACTAGAAATTGAAGTTTTTAATTCTAAAATGAGAAAACTCAAATACAGCTGGCAGTTAAATTCAATTAACTGTGTTTAATAGGAGTTCTTGAGCTCAGAATGAATACATTTTAATTCATTCATCCTTTTAGCCATCCATGCATTAACTCATTCAACAAATATGTGTTTAGAATCAACTGTGGGTATGACTCTATTCTAATCAGAGCCTCAAACATACTGGGAAAAATTGGTTTTTATTTTCTCATCATATTAGATTTATATGGCATAGAAAAAGATTTTATAATTTTTAGATGTTTACAAATAGAAGAAATACTATTTCTGGACTCAAACAACAGAGTTATTATGGTTTTATAATCTCATTCATTCATTCATTCAGTAAACATGTGTTGAAATCCTGCTATCTATATTGGATGAGGCCCAATTCCTACAGAAAGGACTAAGTATCTCAATAGATTATTTCAGTGAGTATGAAAGCTTAGCATGGCTTGCTCACAAGATGTTAATTAGGGGACACAATAGATTGGTCGATTGGTCTCTTTGCCAAGAAGTGGAAACTTTATCTTCAGGCAGTTGGGAAGCCCTGAAGACTTTTATGGAGAAGAGGGGTCTAGCTGGGTTAGAAAGATCTTCTGGAGCAAGTGTGAAGGATGAGTTAGAGGAATGGAAGTTTGGGGGGAAGAAAGAAGACAAGGAGGCTTCTACATGGGCCCTGTGAGAGATGATAGTCTCAACCAGGCACTCGCTGAGGCTGTGGGATGAAGAGGAAGTAACCCATCTGGAAGGGAGTGTACATCTCCATCAACATGTAGATTAAAAGCCTAAATATAGCCTAACTATGTGTATTTAGGAGTCACCATTTTATAGGCAAACATAAATTTGTTAAGGGTCAGAAGTACTAGGCAGTAAAACCTAATAGTCACATAGTATTTACTATGTGTCTAAATGCTGTGCACAGTTTAATTTTCAGAGCTTAAACCCAGAGGTTAAGTCACTGCAATAATCCTTGAAAGAAGGTACAATTTCTCCCCCATTTTACAGATGAAGAAGCTCAGAGAGGCTAAAGAAAATTTCTCAAGCCTCTGAGCCACTAATAATGAGCCACTAATAATGAGCCACTAATAATGACTGCTAGATTTAAAATCCAGGTATGCCATCATCCATGGATTTAACCACTTCACTAAATGACACTATTGTTAGTGTCACTGAATCTTTATTGTAGTAATTCTTGCTCACAGTGACATCCAATGGCACAGAAGAATTATGCTGAAGTTTGGGAATTCTCCTTCTTTCTCTCCTAATCTCATCCTCTGCAGATCCCTTTTAATTTTGATTGTTTGTAAGTCTTATGGTGTTTCTCCTCATCACTTTAGAAAATATGCTTATTAATATTCTTTAATAAAAACAATACCCATTTTGTCCCCACTGTGATAGATGATCATTTAGCTGAAATGTACTAGACCCACATTCTCCATTGCTAGTCCCAGTGTTTGATAGTGGTATTATTGCTGTTCGTTTTTATATGGACACTTTATAACATTAGTAATATATGTAAATCCCTATTTCTTATTCTGTAGGATTTTTAGGGTGTCCTTTGACCTATCCCCATTTCTTAAGATGAAGTTGTCATTACCTGTACCCTTCCTTTACACCCATTCTCCACATTTCCCTCACTCCGTCATCTCCCACCTTGCCAGTGAAATTTTTCCTTTTTAAGTAATTAACGTTATCATCTTTTACACTCCGTTTTGTACCCACGACCAAGTTGGCCATGCTTTGTCCATAGACTAACTCTAGAGATTTAGTGCATATAAATAGCTTTATTAGTATGATGGTCAAGGTAGTATTATTGCTTCAAATACTGCATTAGAATTACATTCTCAGCTCAGAAATTTAATGTTGGGACCTCTGTGAAAGCTGGAAGAAATGTTCATAATATCAAGGTCAAGTTGATTTTATTTTACTGTACCAAATCATACCACATTTTAATTTACTTCTATGTAAAATATGACTTTTTGTACATGTTAGTTTTATCATTTCCAATTGCCTATTTATTTGTTTTATTTTCCTTTTCTTTTCTATTCCTTTCCTTCCTTCTTTTGTTCCTCTCTCTTGTCTCCCTTCCTCCCTCCCTCCCTTCCTCTTCCCCACCCTCTGTCTTCAAACTATGTGCCTCAATATCATTCTATGATTTTTCAAATTTTTCATTCAGAGAAATAGCAGTTGCTTCATGACTAGTAATTTGGTTTTCCCTTCTCACTCCTTTTTCAAAGAAATGCTAAGATTCTGGGGAGCTCAAGACGGTCAAAGCATGAGAGGGAGGAGGTACACTGGTCCTTTATCCACTTCTGCCCATGCTGACATCAGCTGAGATAGCATGGCCCTATCTGGTCCTCTTCCTGATCCCTCATCAGGTGGTCTCTCATCATGGGTATTGACAACAGTCAGCCCTTCTCCTGCTCCACTCTGTGGTTGGGAAAACTTGGCAGTGCTGTAGAGGTCAGTCTTGAAATACTTTCACACCTCCATCATCCTCTTCTATTCCTTGGTCATGCATGAGGACTCTGTGAAGCTTGCCAGATTCTAAGGGATTTAGATAGAAATGCTATAAAAACCTCTTCTGTTTTTGAGTCACCCAAACTTTATGGGAATCTATCCTAATGCTCCCTCCCCTCTACCACTCAGGAATTTGACTTCAGGGGAGAGTGGAGAGCAAGAGTCCTTTTATCAGAGACCAATGTCAGTGATTTACTGTTGCCATTTTTTTTCTGAACTTTCAACTTTTTTCCTCAGCCCCAAACCATTTTTATCTCCTTTACAGCTAGAAAAACCCATTCTCAACAATTCTTCCCAGTCTTTCATTCAGGCCAGTATTTCAATAAGTAGCTTCTTTTATTTCCCTTTGCTTTTCTCTTTGAATCCTACTCTGTGGGTAGAATAGCCTTTAGACAAAACTTATATGACAACTGATTCTTCAGATGAATTCCTGATGATCCATACACCACACTCCAGGAATGTCTGAATCTCAATTCAAACTCAAGCTGGAAAATAGTTACATGGACTAGTCTTTACCTGTGAGTTTTATCAAATACTAGACCTACACATTTCCTAAAGCAAAACTGGACAATGAAAAATATTTTCAAAATTGTATCTAACATGAACTGATACATCTTCCAGGTTCAGTTCCAGAAATAAAATTATTTTGAATTTCAACCTCATCTCAACATGTTTGGAGAGAAAAACAGTTAAAGATACCCATGTCTATTAATTCTAACTTCAGATCTCCCACATATTCTGAGGAATTCATCTGAAGTCCCTTTGGGTTTAGGCCATGACTTTCAGATCCACAGGGATCTGCTAAAGAAAAAAGCTTCTAAAGGATTCAGAGGAGGGAGCATTTCTGCCACCAAGGAGGCTGGTTTCCAGGAGCTGCTAAAGCCTGTTCTCTAGTGGCTTTTAAAGGCCATTCAGATTAATGCTCAACCCTCAGATGGCCTGCAAATATCAGACATTTTAATGTTTTTTCCCATTTGCTCTCTTCTATCATTGGAAGAGCATTTAAATGGGTTAATTATGAGATGTGGTTATATTTAAATTGATGTTCTAACAGTTCTCATTAAAGTTTAAAGAATCTTCTAGAAACAAGAAAGCACTTATTCGCAGGTATTTCATAAATTTTTGAAGTGAAGACAAAGATGAATCTTTGAAGCATCTCAGTTTTATGTTTAAAAATATCAAGAACATATTTTATTATTGCTACACACTGCCATACAATAGCCCTTTTTGGAATCCTTAAGAAATCCTGAGGGATTTTCAAATGAAAGATTCTTACAATCCGGAATCATTAAGATCTAAATACAGGAAGTGTGCTGGCTACATAATCTTGCAAACGCTCTAACCTTTTAATGCTTTGATTGATGAGTCTGATATCACTTTGTTTCAAGCTTCATGGGTCCATTGACTACTAATCAGGTTTAATAAATGTAATTCCATTGAAAATATTAAGTACCATAAAATTATTACCTTGCTGATTTTTAACTAAGTATATTTATAAAAATTTCTGACAGTTTTTACTGTGAAAGTGCTTTCTGGATGCAATATACCACTCAGAATTTACTTCGAATTATATTTTGAGAGGTTTTCACATTTCAGCTATAATACAGAATAAAAAGTTAACTAGGAAATAAGCAAAGTTTCTTAGTACAACTTATATGAAGTAGAAGCTTGCAAAGAAAAATCATTAAAGATCATTTATTCTCTAGAAATGAAAATGAAATTTAGTAAGAAGTCAGATCTATTTTGATAAATATGCGTTTGATAACTAGGTAGCCTGTAGATAAAACTATCCTGACTTAAATGAAAATTTAAGGAATCAATTAACATCCTTAGTGCTTAATGCCACCCACAGGAATTTCAAATAAAGGTTCTTGAAGCTTTTCACAATTTATTTAAGAATCAGGTTAATCACTGCACAGAGAACAAGATAAATGAAACTCAGAGCTTACAGATTTGTCATAACATAAAAATATAGTTCCTAAAAATACATTTGAAATACATTTTTGAGAAGGTAAGACTGGTTTATTTATAAAGTTCCACAATATAGTTTTCAGAAAGTTAACATCTAGAAAACCTTCCAGAAGCAAGTTTGTTGTATTATGAGGTTTCTCTGATGGTTAATTTTATGTGTCAACTTGACTGGGCCATGGGATGCCCAGATATTTGATCAAACTTTGTTCTGAGTATGTCTATCTGTGAAGGTGTTTCTGCATGTAATTAACATCTGAAAAAGTAGACTGAGTAAAGCAGATTGCTCTCCCCAAGTGGGTGGACCTCATCCAATCTGTTGAAGTTCTGAATCAGACAAAAAGTCTGACCCGCCCCATCCCCGTAAGTAAGAGAGAATTGCTTGTGCTGACAGCTTTCCAACTAGAACACCAGCATCTTCCTTTTCAATACCCCTTCCTCTATAGGAAAACATTGCTTTCAGTAATAATTATGAAATTAAACTAATAAAAATAATATCCAGAGAAGTAGTATAGACAATAAAATGTGTCTCCTATTGAAATTTGCATGCATAATTATGTTAGTAAAAGTAAGGTAAAACAAAATAAAGTGATTTTTCAGTATAAAAGCCAAAAAGCACAATTATTTATTCAGTAGTTTTTATATCTAACTAGCAGTTTGAACATTGATCTTTGGGGGACTCTCCTATGTAAGCTATATAAATAGTTTTTCATTAACTTTATTCGTTAATATTAATGAAATATACTCTACAGTAAGTCTCCTACATATGAACAAGTTTCATTCTGAGAGTGTGTTCATAAGTCCAATTGCTGTTCGTAAGTCCAACAAAGTTAGCCTAGGTACCCAACTAACACAAGTGGCTAGGTAGTTCTGTACTGTGATAGGTTTATAATACTTGTCACACAAATAATACATAAACAAACAAACACAAAAAATAAAGAAAACATTTTTAATCTTACAGAATAGTACCTTGAAAAGTACAGTAGTACCAGCTACATCACCACTGGTTTTACGCTTGTTTCAAGACATCCTGGGCTTAAAACAAAGATACTGCACTCTATACAGTACTGTACAGTACAGTACACAAAAGCACAATCACTTGTAGAGGATGCATGCATGTGACAGTGTACACCAGACACATGAACTAACTTATGTGATTGGACATGCAAAGGCACATTCCCATCTTTGAAAGTTTGCAACTTGAAGGTTCATATGTAGAGGACTTACTGTATTTATAATGAAAGGTATGCTAAATTTTTCCTTATGTAAGCAAAAAAGTACAGTTTTGGCAATTACTAAATCATACTACTGTTGTAACATTTTATTTGTCTTTAGGAACAAAAAGACCTAACTATTAAAGGAGAGTAAATTTTTAATTATATATATATGTTTATTGAAGTATAGTTGATTTACAATATTGTGTTAGTTTCAGGTATACAGCAAAGTGATTCAGTTATACATGTATATGTTTGTATCTATATTCTTTTTTTATTCTTTCTCATTATAGGTTATTACAAGATTAATTTTATGTCATGTATGTAAGTCATATAAATTTTATTCCTACAAACATAATAGATTATTTACATTCAGTAAAACATTTTATGTGCTAATTAAAATTTGTCCCTATTAAACCAAATATTGTACAAAATATGTGTCCTTACAGTCCAGGCTGTTTTACTGTTTTACCTTCCAAATACAATATAAATTCCATTTGCCATTTGGCCTTGGATGACAAACTGAAATAACTTCTATTTCTGTATCTTTACAATCACTGTGCAAGAATTATTTATGTTGGATCAACCGTTTAAATGCAGTAGGTAGTAACATAGGGCTGAAGATACAAACTGTGCCCAAAGAAAACTCCAATAATACTGAACCACTATAAATTTACTCTCAAGAGAATCATCTGTAGCTGTGTCTATGTGGGTTGGGATCTGTATAATTGGAGGTTCCCTGAATTAACTTCCATGCAAAATATAGTGTTTATTAAAAGTAACAATAGTGGCTAATTTGATGTTTACGTATATACTGCTAATAATCAAAAATAACTACACGGATGGTTTAGAACTTAGAACAAAATACTTTCTCAGGAAACAAATAGTTTATCACTGACATTATCAGCTCCCACCACCCCAAACACATGATAATAAAAAGTAGGTCGATTAGTTGATTAAATTGTTGTTTGTAAATTGGCTACAGGTAATACACACACCTTTCTTATTGCTTGCTTATGTCATCTCTGCCACCACACCCTGGACATGCCAGTGGTTGTACTGTATGTAATTTACTTTCAAACACTTTCCCATAGGCAGTTGTATCTTTGTTTGTGTTTGTTTAAATCTGCATCTCCATAATGATTAGTAAATACTTGATTTTCCTCAGTAAAGTGTGCCCAGTCCACAAGAAAGTGATGACACAGACTCTAAACTGAAGCCCACATTACAAAGGTGGCCATGACGGCACATCAACCAGCTTTATCTCTAATCCCATGAGAAGGCTGTTAATTTAGCAGAATGGATTTTAGAAATGTTCTTTCATTGGTGAAGGGAGTCACGTTTAAGGTGTGACCATTACCCAGCAACTCCACCCTTGCAGGACCTTGGTGTCAGAATCCAGCAAGCCCAGGAGACCAAGCTTTCCAGGAAGCCCTAAGCTTAGGAACAACTTTTGTGTGTAGCCTTATGTCTAGCCATTTTTACAGGATTGTGTCATCTGAGCTGACTGCGAGTAGCTGACACCTGTCCTTGAATATTGTCTCACCTCGCTCTTGCCAACCTTCCCTGCAAGCTGCTCTTCAGAGAGCCGAGCCTTCAGTGAGCCTGTGGAACTGAATACAAATCGATTACACAACTGTATTTGGGTCCATTTACTAATAGCTATTTGCCAAGTGTGGCAAATTCTAGAGACTTAACAGGTCACCTAACAGCAACTTGTGGGCAAGGGGCTTTCACTTGCCTCTAAATAGAGGAAGTTACTAATGCCTGTTGAAACAACCTAATAATTGAGAAAGGCCACCAAATTAGCTCAGGACAGTTAACAACTTTGTGTGAAATAGAGGAAGTTACTAATGCCTGTTGAAACAACCTAATAATTGAGAAAGGCCACCAAATTAGCTCAGGACAGTTAACAACTTTGTGTGTGTATGTGTGTGTGTGTGTGTGTGTGTGTGTGTGTGTGTGTGTGTAGAAAATGATGATTATTAAGGGAAATGAGACACAACTTTTTCCCTAAATAACTCTTTTGTCTTAAGAAGTGGTGGGCCACAAGGAAGAGACTAAAGTTTGCTAGTCAAATATAGTTTGGTCTGATAAAACAAAACATAAATGACTCTTTCATCTGGGAACAGCTAATAAAACCTTGGCATCTTCACCAACCCACACAAATATTTCTTGGGACATACAAGACATAGATAGTAATTGTTTATTGTTCCAGTTCACATCTTGATTTTTTTTTCCCATCTGAAAAAGTGGGAGAAGGTTCAAGAACCTGTGGCACTTTTATTTTTAAATCAAGCAAATAATGTATTTGTTCATTCCTACAATTACATTTTGAAAAATAGATTGCAGTATATAAAGTAAAAATAAAAGTACCCTTCACTGTTCTTGACCAACAAATGTGCTATTTCCTCTTTTCAGTGGTTTATAATTTCAAAACTTTGTCTATTTCCATGAATACATATGCACATATACAAATATATGTTTTCAAAATGGCAATTGCATTTAAATATACTGCAGAGGTAGATGGCTTTTGAATTAACATACGAACATACGTATCTGCCTCATTCTTTCTAGTTGTATTATATTTTATTCCATTGTGTGGTAGCTCAGTAGTTTCTAATGTTCTTTATAGGCACAATATAGTTTGCAGTGTCCTTGAGGTTGGGTGCCGCCCTGCGAATAAAATGTGAGTGGGAGAGATGTGGATCATTTTTAGGAGGAAGCTAGGTCACAGTATAACACTCCAGATTGGCATCCAAACCATCTAGCTGGATCCTGGGTGAGGAGAGAACAGGACAGAGCCCCCAGCTGACCTGAGAGGGCCATGTGTGGGCAAGAAATGCCCTTGTGTTTTAAGCTAATGAGATTCTGGAATGGCGTGTTACTCCCGCAGACTCCAGCATTTCTTGACTCATACAAATATTATCTATGTACGATTTTTAATTCAATCAGCTCCCTAATAAGGGAATTGGTATTGTTGCTTCCAACTGTTCGTGTATATAAAATAGTGGCTGTAGACACTCTTACATTTGTATCTTACCTTTTTGTACCCAGGGCAGATTTTATGTGGAGTCAGTTTTAATAGATATTGCCAAAATTGTCCTATAAAAAAAAAAAGCTGTCACAATATATACTATTAGAAATATCATGAGAACACATTGGCTCATACTGTAGTCAATATTGGATATGACTTATCAATCATTTAATTTGTGCAGGCTCTGATGAGTTAAAAATAGCTACCAGTGTTGTTTAATTTGCATTTTCTGATTATGGATTTGACTATATTTTATGTAGATTAGCGATTTGTATCTACTCTGATTGCCTGTCAATAACTTTCATCCATGTTTCTGTTCTTTTGCTTTTTCATATAGATTTTTAGGGCCTCTTATGTGTTAGACATCCTTACACTGAGTATGTCGTATATGTTGCAAATATTTTCTGCTAGTCTATCTTTGGCCTTAATTTTATTTTTGGTGTCTCTTATTACATAGAGCTTTCACTTTCGTATAGCAAATTTTGTCTTCTTGGTAGATATAGAAGTTGGTCTTAAGAAACTTTACTCAGCAAAGCGTTACAAAATGAATTCTGTTGTATTATAACTTAAAATTTACAAAATGTCATTATAGTTTTGGGGGTTGTTTTACTTTTAACTTTTAAATCCAACTAGAATTTATTTCAGTGAACGGTATAGTGACTGAAATATATCTTTTGTTCAAATGAATGAACAAGTCTGCCCACATGATTTGTTGGATAACCTTGTTTTTTGCTCCCCATGCCACACTCATTGTAGGTTTATTCCCCATACACACTTGACTCTATTCCTGGCCACTATTCTGTCATTTTGCTCTCCTCTCTTATATCCTTTCCTCCAATATGACACTATTTTCATTACTGTACTTTCACATTATATTTTGAAATCGGATAGGGCAAATTCTCCCCTATTGTTCATTTTCAAAATCATATTGCCTATTCTCACACATTTTCCTTTAACCCAGATGAATTTAGAGTCAGCTCTTCAAGTTTGATACAAAATTTAGTTGGATATTGAATTTTATTTTATTATTTATTTATTTATTTATTTGGCTGTGCAGCATGCGGGATCTTAGTTCCCCGATCAGGGATTGAACTTACGCCTCCTGCAGTGGAATCATGGAGTCTTACCCACTGGACTGCCAGGGAAGTTCCAAGGGTATTGAATTTTAGATTAATTTGTGTGGTAGAGCCAATGACACGCTTCCCAGCCTCCATAATGAAGGACTTCAGCCTTATTGCAGGGGATGTGGGCAGCAGACATCTTCAGCTAGTTACCCTCTGAGGACCTGCCTCCACTGCTACTGCTGAGTGAACTGGTGGGTGTAAAGGTCAGGCCATTTTGTCCCAACATGGGATCATCCAGGGCTCCAGAGCTCCCTCCAGATTGCCTTGCCAGGTTGGCCATCAGTGTTCAGTTTTGTTCTCCACCCAATTCTGCCTCCTTCCCCTTCCCTTCACATTTGTGGATCTCTAACAAACATCTTGCACCCCAAGCAGATGTATCTCAGCATCTGCTTCTGGAGGACCTGAGCCTATGAAATTTTGGAAAGAAGTGATATATTTACATTATTGGCACTCGGCTTGCTAACGAGTGAATTTTGTTCTTGAGAATGGTCAGTCATTATCCTCATAAAAACAAGTTCCATGAAATGAGTCAGTGGTGATGGTGTTTATTCACCCTAAGAATGCACATCATCATGAAGGAAAACCAACAAAGTGTCTGAAACAGAAATTTCAAACAGGCATCAGGCTATTAACCTCATTGAATAAAATGGGGCTGGAGAAAGACAAGAGGGAGGGGAAGAGAGAGGAATATATGGAAAAGGATCAGCTTTGTGTACAAACAGCCTACTCAGCACCAGCCCATCTCTGCTCTGTAGACACATGGACCCAATGTGCCCCCTTTTCCAGTTTTATTTTTTCCAATAGAACCCTTAGATCCATATATTTACATAAAATTCCCTGCTACCTGATCTAGAATACACACAAGTATGTTTCCAACCAATTATCTTTTTTAAGAAGAAATAAGGTTTGTGAAGCAGAGAAGAAAAGATTTACTACATCAAATATGAATTAAACTTTAATTTACCTTTAATGATATGCCTGTTTTCAAAGTTGGGAGACGTGAGATAACAATATATCATTAAAGCCAAACAACTGCTGCCACATTCAATGAGCTTCAAGTAGTAGCATATCAGAATGCATGCCTCGACGTGAAAGGCATGTGAGTCAGGTTTTAGTCCCAAACTAAAAATCATATGTCATTTCTCCTTCTCTAGGGAGGGAGTAAGTAAGGCAAATGAGAGAGAGGCCAAGAAGCTATTGGATATCCCTCAAAAGGAGGGAAACATTGCAACAGGGAATAAGCTTTATGTTTTACATTAGTATCATTATACTGTCTGATAGTTCAGAAAATCATAATATACCTCAAAGAAAAGGAAATTTTCACCTTCTGTATTTAAAAATTATAAATAATAAAGTATTTACATTCATTTGTAAGAATAAGCAATAATCATACAGTTCTTTGTACCATCACAGAGCTTCATTTTCTCCAGGATACAAGCTCTACTAGAATTTATTATATATTTATTTGTTCATTTTGATCTTTTGTAACAATTTACAATGTATAATGAAAGAAACCAACTTTATTTTTCTGTAGAATAACAGAGACAATACATATGCAGTCCCTTCATCATTTCACTGTCCTATGGAAGGCTTTAATTCCCAAACCAGTTATATTTGTTAGAGCAGGTTAGAATGGTTGCTATGAACTGAATATTATCCTACCTCAAGACCAACTCTTCCACGTGTTCAATTTTTTAAAACATGAAATGTGTTCAATTTAATTTCAGCTAATATTAACAAACAATAATAAAACTGGGAGGAATGAAATCAGAGAGTTTAATGAATTTCAAATAAGTGTTTTCTTTTAACAGTAAGAGATTGAGTATTCTAATAAAATATATTCAGAATGTATTAAGCTATTTATAACAAATAAGTGGCACCAAAATTGACCAATTTAATTTTGGCTGAAAAAGTCTATCACCTGTTTCAAATGTTTTGTTGTCATCAATATTAAAAGGCTGCTATAAAATTTATGAAGCACATATTTGTTTTATTGGGGTACTGGATAAATAGTTCAGAGAAGTGTTCATGAAAAGTGAAAAACATAATATTGAATAATAGAAAAGAAGAGTAAAAACTTGTTGTTGGGGGGACCTTCAAGATGGCGAAGGAGTAAGACGTGGAGATCACCTTCCTCCCCACAAATACATCAAGAATACATCTACATGTGGAACAACTCCTACAGAACACCTACTGAACTCTGGCAGAAGACCTCAGACTTCCCGAAAGGCAAGAAAATCCCCACATATCTGGGTAGAGCAAAAGAAAAAGAAAAAACAAAGACAAAAGAATAGGGATGGGACCTGCACCAGTGGGAGGGAGCTGTGAAGGAGGAAAAGTCTGCACACACTAGGAAGCACCTTCACTGGTGGAGACGTGGGGGCATGGGTGAGGGGAAGCTTCCAAGCCTTGGAGGAGGACAGGGGTGAAGAGAGTAAAGTGGAGAGATTCCCTTACAGAGGATCAGTGCATACCAGCACTCACCAGACTGAGAGGCTTGTCTGCTCACCCACTGGGGTGGGTGGGGGCTGGGAGCTGAGGCTCCGGCTTCAGAGGTCAGATCCCAGGGAGAGGACTGGGGTTGGCTGTGTGAACACAGCCTGAAGGGGGCTAGTGCGCCACAGCTAGCCAGAAGGGAGTCCGGGAAAAAGTCTGGACCTGCCTAAGAGGGAAGAGACCATTGTTTCAAGGTGCACAAGGAGAGGGGATTCCTTCACTGTCTTCCAACAGAAGGCAGAGCACCGATTAAATGAGCTCCAGAGACGGGTGTGAGCTGCAGCTATCAGCTTGGACACCAGAGATGGGCATGAAATGATAACGGTGCTACTGTAGCAACCAAGAATCCTGTGTGCGAGCACAGGTCACTATCCACACCTCCCCTCCTGGGAGCCTGTGCAGCCCACCACTGCCAGGGTCCTGTGATCCAGGGACAATTTCCCCGGGGAGAACACACAGCACACCTCAGGCTGTTGCAACATCATGCTGGCCTCTGTCGCTGCAGGCTCACCCTGAATTACAATTATAACTACCATACCATTCCTCTCCCACACATGAGTGAGCCAGAGCCCCCTAATCAGTTGCTGCTTTAACCCCCTTCTGTCTGGGCCGGGAAGAGATACCTGAGGGAGACCTACACACAGAGGTGAGGCCAAAACCAAAGCTGAACCCCAGGAGCTCTGAGAACAAAGAAGAGAAAGGGCAATTTCTCCATGCAGCCTCAGGAGCAGTGGATTAAATCCCCATAGTCAATTTGATGTACCCTGCATCTGTGGAATATCTAAATAGACAATGAATCATTCCCAAATTGAGGCGGTGGATGTTGGGAACAAATGTAGAACTGGGGATTGTGGTCTGCAATTGATTTATTTCTGATTATTATGTTTCTCTTAGTATAGTGTTTAGCACTTGTTATCATTGGTAGATTTGTTTATTGGTTTGGTTGCTCTCTTCTTTTTTTTTAATTATTATTACTTTTTAATTTTTTTATTTTAATAATTAAAAATTTTTTTATTTTACTTTTTAATTTATTTGTTTTTCTTTCTTTTTTTCTCCCTTTTATTTGGAGCCATGTGGCTGACAGGGTCTTGGTGCTCTGGCCTGGGGTCAAGCCTGAGCTTCTGAGTTGGGAGAGCCAAGTTCAGGACATTGGACCATCAGAGACCTCCCGGCCCCACGTAATATCAATCGGCAAGAAGTCTCCCAGAGATCTCTGTCTCAACACTAAAATCCAGCTCCACTCAACGTCCAGCATGCTCCAGTGCTGGACACCCATTACCAAACAACTAGCGAGACAGGAACACAACCTCACCCATTAGCAGAGAGGTTGCCTAAAATATACTATGTTTACAGGCACCCCAAACACACCAACAGACACGGCCCTGCCTACAAGAAAGACAAGATCCAGCCCCACCCACCAGAACACAGGCACGAGTCCCCTCTACCAGGAGGCCTACACAACCCACTGAAACAACTTTGCCCACTGGGGGCAGGCACCAAAAACAACGGGAACTACTCACCTGCAGCCTGAGGAAAGGAAACCCCAAACACAGTAAGTTAAGCAAAACAAGAAGACAGAGAAATATGCAGCAGATGAAGGAGCAAGGTAGAAACCCACCAGACCAAACAAATGAAGAGGAATTAGGCAGTCTACCTGAAAATGAAGTCAGAGTAATGATAGTAAAGATGATCCCAAATCTTGGAAATAGAATGGAGAAAGTACAAGAAAAATTTAACAAGGACCTAGAAGAACTAAAGAGCAAACAAACAATGATGAACAACACAATAAATGTAATTAAAAATTCTCTAGAAGGAAACAGTTAACAAGGGCCTAGAAGAAATAAAGAGGAAGCAAGCAACGATGAGCAACACAATAAATGAAATGAAAAATCCTCTAGATGGGCTCAGTAGCAGAATAACTGAGGCAGAAGGTCGGATAAGTGATCTGGAAGATAAAATAGTGGAAATAACTACTGCAGAGCAGAATAAAGAAAAAAGTATGAAAAGAATTGAGGACAGTCTCAGAGACCTCTGGGAAAACATTAAACGCACCAACATTCGAATTATAGGGGTCCCAGAAGAAGAAGATAAAAAGAAAGGGACTGAGAAAATATTTGAAGAGATTATAGTTGAAAACTTCCCTAACACAGGGAAGGAAATAGTCAATTAAGTTCAGGAAGCACAGAGAGTCCCATACAGGATAAAACCAAGGAGAAAAACACCAAGACACATATTAATCAAACTATCAAAAATTAAATACAAAGAAAAAATATTAAAAGCAGCAAGGGAAAAGTAACAAATGACATACAAGGGAATCCCCATAAGGTTAACAGCTGATCTTTCAGCAGAAACTCTGCAAGCAAGAAGAGAGTGGCAGGACATATTTAAAGTGATGAAAGCAAAACACCTACAACTAAGATTACTCTACCTGGCAAGTATCTCATTCAGATTTGATGGAGAAATTAAAAGCGTTATAGACAAGCAAAAGTTAAGACAATTCAACACCACCAAACCAGCACCACAACAAATGCTAAAGGAAATTCTCTAGGCAGGAAACACAAGAGAAAGAAAAGACCTACAAAAACAAACCCAAAACATGTAAGAAAATGCTAATAGGAACATACATATCAATAATTACCTTAAATGTAAATGGATTAATTGCACCAACCAAAAGACATAGACTGGCTGAATGGATACAAAAACAAGACCCATATACATGCTGGATACAAGAGACCCACTTCAGACCTAAGGATACATACAGGATGAAAGTAAGGAGATGAAAAAAGATATTCCATGAAAATGGCGATCAAAAGATATCTGGAGTAGCAATTCTAATATCAGACAAATAGACTTTAAAATAAGACTATTACAAGAGACAAAGAAGGACACTACATAATGATCAAGGGATCAATCCAAGAAGAAGATATAACAATTGTAAATATTTATGCACCCAACATAGGAGCACCTCAATACATAAGGCAAATGCTAACAGCCATAAAAGGGGAAATCGACAGTAACACAATCATAATAGGGGACTTTAACACCCCACTTTTACCAATGATCAGATCATCCAAAATGAAAATAAACAAGGAAACATAAGATTTATATGACACATTAAACACGATGGACTTAATTAGTATTTATAGGACATTCCTTCCAAAAACAACAGAATACACTTCTCAAGTGCTCATGGAACATTCTCCAGGATAGATTATATCTTGGGTCACAATCAAGCCTTGGTAAATTTAAGAAAATTGAAATTGTTTCAAGTATCTTTTCCAACCACAATACTATAAGACTAGATATCAATTACAGGAATAAAACTGTAAAAAATACAAACACATGGAGGCTAAACAATACACTAGTAAATATCCGAGAGATCACTGAAGAAATCAAAGAGGAAATAAAAAAATACCTAGAAACAAATCACAATGAAAACACGACAACCCAAAACAAATGGGATGCAGCAAAAGCAGTTCTAAGAGGGAAATTTACAGCAATACAATCCTAACTCAAGACACAAGAAACATCTCAAATAAACAGCCTAACCTTACACCTACAGCAATTAGAGAAAGAAGAACAAAAAACCCCAAAGTTAGCAGAAGGAAAGAAATCATAAAAATCAGATCAGAAATAAATGAAAAAGAAATGAAGGAAGCAATAGCAAAGATCAATAACACTAAAAGCTGGTTCTTTGAGAACATAAACAAAATTGATAAACCATTAGCCAGACTCATCAAGATAAAAAAGGGAGAAGACTCAGATCAACAGAATAAGAAATGAAAAAGGAGAAGTAACAGCTGACACTGCAGAAATACAAAGGATCATGAGAGATTACTGCAAGCAACTCTATGCCAATAAAATGGACAACCTTGAAGACATGGACCAATTCTTAGAAAAGCATAACCTTCCAAGACTGAACCAGAAAGAAATAGAAAATATAAACAGACCAATCACAAGCACTGAAATGGAAGCTGTGATTACAAATCTTCCAACAACAAAAGTCCAGGACTAGACAGCTTCACAGGTGAATTCTATCAAACATTTAGAGAAGAGCTAACACCTATCCTTCTCAAACTCTTCAAAAAAAAGCAAAGAGAGGAACACTCCCAAACTCATTCTATGAGGTCACCATCACTCTGATACCAAAACCAGACAAAGATGTCACAAAAAAAGAAAATTACAGGCCAATATCACTGATGAACATAGATGCAAAAATCCTCAACAAAATACTAGCAAACAGAATCCAACAGCACATTAAAAGGATCATACACCATGATCAAGTGGGGTTTATTTCAGGAATGCAAGGATTCTTCAGTATACGCAAATCAATCAATGTGATACACCATATTAACAAAAAGAAGGAAAAAAACCATATGATCATCTCAATGGATACAGAAAAAGCTTTCAACAAAATTCAACACTGAATTATGATAAAAACCCTCCAGAAAGTAGGCATACAAAGAACATACCTCAACATAATAATGGCCATATATGACAAACCCACAGCAAACATTATCAATGGTGAAAAACTGAAAACATTTCCTCTAAGTTCAGTTCAGGAACAAGACAAGGTTGCCCACTCTCACCACTATTATTCAACATATTTTTGGAAGTTTTAACCACAGCAATCAGAGATGAAAAAGAAATAAAAGGAATCAAAACTGAAAAGAAGAAGTAAAACTGTCACTGTTTGCAGATGACATGATTCTATACACAGAGAATCCTAAAGATGCAACCAGAAAACTACTATAGCTAATCAATGAATTTGGTAAAGGAGCAGGATATAAAATTAATGCACAGAAATCTCTAGCATTTTTATACACTAATGATGAAAAATCTGAGAGAGAAATTAAAGAAACACTCCCATTTACCATTGCAACAAAAAGAGTAAAATACCTAGCAATAAACCTACCTAAGGAGACAAAAGACCTGTATGTAGAAAACTATAAGACACTGATGAAAGAAATTAAAGACAATACAAATGCATGGAGAGATATACCATGTTCTTGGATTGGAAGAATCAAAATTGTGAAAATGACTATACTACCCAAAGCAATCTACAGATTCAATGCAATCCTTATCAAATTACTAGTGGCATTTTTCACAGAACTAGAACAAAAAATTTCACAATTTTTATGGAAACACAAAAGACCCAGAATAGCCAAAGCAATCTTGGAAAAGAAAAACAGAGCTGGAGGAATCAGGCTCCCAGACTTCAGACTATACTACAAAGCTACAGTAATCAAGACAATATTGTACTGGCACAAAAACAGAAAGATAGATCAATGGAACAGGATAGAAAGCCCAGAGATAAAGGCATGCACATATGGTCACCTTACCTTTGATTAAAGGAGGCAAGAATATACAATGGAGAAAAAACAGCCTCTTCAATAAGTGGTGCTGGGAAAACTGGACAGCTACATGTAACAGAATGAAATTAGAACACTCTCTAACAGCATACACAAAAATAAACTCAAAATGGATTAAAGACCTAAATGTAAGGCCAGACACTATCACACCAGTCAGAATGGCCATTATCAAAAAATCTACAAACAATAAATGCTGGAGAAGGTGTGGAGAAAAGGGAAGCCTCTTGCACTATTGGTGGGAATGTAAATTGATACAGCCACTATGGAGAACAGTTTGGAGGTTCCTTAAAAACAAAAATAGAACTACCATATGACCCAGCAATCCCACTACTGGGCATATATTCTAAGAAGACCATAATTCAAAAAGAGTCATGTACCACAATGTTCATTGCAGCACTATTTACAATATCCAGGACATGGAAGCAACCAAAGTGTCCTTTGACAGATGAATAGATAAAGAAGATGTGGCACTTATATAAATGGAATATTACTCAGCCATAAAAAGAAATGAAATTGAATTATTTGTAGTGTGGTGGATGGACCTAGAATCTGTCATACAGAGTGTAGTAAGTCAGAAAGAGAAAAACAAATACCATATGCTGTCACATATATATGGATTCTAAAAAAAAAAAAAAAAAAAAAGTTTCTGGAGAACCTACGGTCAGGACAGGAATAAAGATGTAGAGAGTGGACTTAAGGACATGGGGAGAGCGAAGGGTAAAATGGGATGAAGTGAGAGAGTGGCATTGAAATATATACACTACCAAACGTAAAATAGATAGCAAGTGGGAAGCAGCTGCACAGCCCAGGCAGATCAGCTCAGTGCTTTTTGACCACCTAGACGGGTGGGATAAGGAGGGTGGGAGGGAGATGCAAGTGGGAGGTGATATGGAGATATATGTATACGTATATCTGGTACACTTTGTTATACATCAGCAACTAACACAACAATGTAAAGCAATTATATCCCAATAAATATGTTAAAAAAAAAAAAAACCCACGAAGACCTAATGTATAGCACAGGGAACTTTTGACATATTCAATATCTTGTAATAACCTATAATAGAAAAGAATCTGAGAAAGTAGATATTATATATATTATTTTTCAGATTCTTTTCCATTATTGGTTATTATATTATATATATAAATATATATTATATGTAACAATTACTTTACTGTACATCTGAAAGTAACACAACATTGTAAATCAACTATACCTGAATTTTAAAAAAATCTAAATAGTTTAACCTTATCAATTCTCATAAATATTACAATAATCATATTCTAAAGGATATGAGCATATCCAGGATATGAGACCATTTTGGTGGTAAATATAACATGTAGCCTGTAGATATAAGATCTTCCTAGAAATCTCAATCATAATTCTCTGAAATGGTTGATAAAGTGTCTCTAAGCTCTTAACTATATACTGTTTACTTTTTATTATATATTTTATTTATTTTTTGGTTTGAAAAGGTGAGGGGAGGTCAGGGAGCTGAAGTACTTCATACTTTATGGTTGTTTTTTTTCTGATTTCTAGATTATTATCATAGCTGTTTGAGTTTTATGGAAAAGATACTCCTTTCAATGTCTATAAATATCTGTGAAAATCAGTGCAATTCCAAATTTTGTAAGAACTGAAGCTTATACGAATTGGGGAGGGATGTTCTTTAAGAAAAAATTTACAAAATTATGAATTCTGTGATTTATGTGGAAATGTCCCACTAAGCCTAAAGTGATTGTATATCCAGCCCAACCTCTTCTTGACCGGATCTCAAAAATTCCCACAGCCATTCCAGTGACCCCCCAAATCAAGAAGTAGGATAGAAGGTAAATTAAAGTAGAAAACTGATTGATCATAGTCAAAAAATCCACTTTTGCAAATTTTACACAATCATTTGTCCATGTGAACACATTGCTAGGGCTTCTCCCAGCATTTTAGAGTGGCTTTTATATGTGGGTGTGGCCATAAAATTTATGTCATTAGTTTCACATTAAACCTACCTCTGGTGATCAATCTAAATATAATTTGTTAATAATCTATATGTGCTTTACTTACCTCTTCTGTTGGATTTTCTTTTCTTCGTTGCTTGTTTTCATCAAATGTTTGATGATTCTTGGTTTTCTGCACACATTTATTAATGAGAGGTGGGCTGATCCATTTAGGGAGGTGTCATGAATATCCTTTTCTATCCTTCTTAAACTCCACTTATGCTTTCGATTCTTAGATAATGCAAGTGATATGCTTGATACTTTACCTGGTGTATAAACGCCACAGCACCTACATATCTGGCCCCAACCTCTCCCTCTTACTATATTTGTGGCCAGTAAGGTTCCTCAAAACCTCAAAATCATTCTATCTCAGAGTCTTTACAATCGCCTGAAACACTCCTCCAGGTCTTTGCATAACTAAGACTACTGTTTAAATCTCACCTCACCTCTTTAGATTTAATAAACAATACATCCATAAAGCAGAAAGAAAAAGTTATGAGGAGTCATCAGAAAATATTGAGGTCAATAATTTTGGGCCTTACCCTTTCCTTGCTTCTCTGTACTGACTTTATTCATTTTTATGCCTTGACTGACTTTCTTGTTTGCCTTTCTAAACAGCTCTGATCAAGTTTCCCAATGGTCTCTTTTGCATAATCCTGATATAAATGTGAAAGAAAGCCACACATTCAAGTAAAAATGAGGTAAACTTCTTAAAAAATTCCTACCTAGCCATCTTTGGGGTGAATTGCACTTTTTCCAAAGCTGAATAACACTACTAATCTTATTTTTAAAATTTATTATATCCCTACCCTTGTGTTTTTCCCTGGCAAACTCCTTATCCTCATGTCCAAGTTTATATTGAAGTCTACCATCCCCTTCATCCTACATTTTTTTCAAGCCCTACCTTAATGATTGACTGTTTCAATACTTGAAGATAGAGGCTTGTCTCTCTTACCCAAGGCACAGAGTCATTCGAATTTGAGATTGTTGATGTATGATGCTGGGGTCTGGGAGGGGGCAGGGACTTTTGGTTGATACTGAGGCTGGATTTCTGCAACCAAGTGGAACAGTTTGGAAACTCGACAATGTAATTAACATTGTAAACTACGAGAAATCAAGACTCTTCTAGGGTGGGAGACACATTTGGATGCTAGTCTCCGATAAAGTCTAGAGGATCCTCAAGCAAGCAACCCACTTTGACATAATTATAATCAGAGGTGTCTAGTCATCTCCAAGGTGGTCTCAGTGGTTTGTTGTTGTTGTTTTTCAGAACCTCTCCACTGTAAAAGGAAAAATGTATGTTTAACATGGAATCAATATGCCTATATGTGTGATCTCTGACACAGAGGTCTCAAACCCCAAGGGAAGGAGGAGGGTGAGGCAAGATAGCCTCCTCCGGCAGAGACAGTATAATCCTACGGTCTCAGAGCAGCCACGTTTCAGCCACTCTGAATTTTGTCACATCTGAATATCATCTCAACACCACACCTTGTAATCCTTGAGGTCCGAGAAAGGGGGCTAACTTGGTGTTGTCAACTTCATAAGACTAGTAATCATATCCATCGTGTAAACTCTAAGAGGAGTAAAGTTGTCTTTTATTCAGGACCATATTCCCATCACTGGTAATAATGACTGGCACAGAAGCATTCAAAAGTTATTTATTCAAGGACTTCCCTTCCGGTCCAGTGGTTAAGACTCAGCACTTCCACTGCAGGGGTCACGGGTTAAATCCCTGGTCGGGGGAACTACGATCCCACATGCCGCGCAGCAGGGCCAAAAAAAAGAAAGAATTACTTATTCAGTGAAAGAAGTCAAGTACTTTAATATGTTAGTTTTACACTTTAAATGTACAAAAGCTTCTTAACTATATAACTACAATAATAACAAACATTTTTCTTTTTTCTATCCCGGCGTCATGTTTTCTATACTAGCACATTTCAAGGGTCTTTGTGAGGAAATGTTGCTGAAGAGTGGAGTATTCAGGTGTCAGTGCCGGTGTGATGCTAGGTTTAATTTAATACCAGGTATGACTCTATTATTCTTTCTCCCCATCCCCTCCATTTTAAATACCATCCAGTGTCTTCCCTGAAGAAAAAGTAACACAATTTGGATGGATGCATTCCCTAAAACAAAGCACCTCCTTAAGCCAATAAGCCTTTTGTAGAATGTAGCTGAGAAGGCACTTTGAAACATATCAAAAAACTTAACATAGCACGTCAGTAGTTACCCTAAGGAAAATGTACAGGCAAAATCTATTTAAAAGCCAATTCACTGTTTGACCTTAGTGAACTCATTTGACCTTCCTTACAACCAGTTAAAAGATTGATAAGAAATGATCAGTAATGGCAAAGAAAACCTGTAGTCCCCTTCACTGAGCTGTAACCGTGAACTTTGTTCTGCTGTAGGGGAAAATACTGCCTCTTTGGTGTTAAATAAGTAAATCGAAGTCAGATGGATTCGTTCCATTTAGGCTACATAAATAGTGTATAGTGTAGTGTTCAAAACGTGTTTAAATCCCTGTAAATGGTGAATAGCAAACTAACACTAATTTAAATGTAAGACTGTTGCATTGGTTTTGTTTTAGAATCAGATAAGTTTAGCCTCAATTTCCAGAATCTATAAATACTATCTGTATAATTTTGCACAAGTTCTATAAAGTTCAACAGCTTTATCTAGAAAATGAAGATAATCATAGAGTTGAGGTAGAAATTAAGTAAAATAGATTAAAAAACATTCCAGTATCTGGCACAGAGTAAGCAATAATTGTAATAGTCATTATTATTATTATTATATTATTATTATTATTGGTGTTGCTCTTATGATGAATTATGAACTTATAGCACGTAATTACATGCGGTATTATTGTATGCATTTTGTGAACTAAAATCGTTTATGGCTGGTTTTAATATCGTACCCTAATCTTCTGTTTTTCCTCTTACAGTCGTCATACATTTCTAATATATATCTTTCTGTATTTTATGCATTAATATAAACTGCTTTAATTTGTTTTATAACAAGGTGGGGTTTAAATAAATGTGTAGGTGGATAGATAGAAATATATAGCTATATAAATAATACTCATATGTATCTAGAGCAATCTTGGGCCAGAAATTACAAAATTTCACAGTATCTCATACAATTTTTATTTTATCTAATGAAAGAGAGGAAGTAGAGGATACAACATCAAAGGAAAACATAAATTGACTAGAATTTAAACTTTACAAGTGCACGGACTTTGCCCTGTTACTGTCTAGAACAGCGCTTGGTATATAGGAGGACTTTAATGAATATTGGTTAAATAAACACATAAATGAACTCAATGGACATTATTCAGTACCTTCAAGTGCAGAGCAATGGGCCAGGCACTCTGGGGAATAAAGATTTACAACAAGCAAACCTAGCTCCCCTTTCTGGAACTTGCCATATAGTATAGAAGACAAGCTCCCAAAGAAATAACTGTTATAAGTCAGATGACATTGTAATGGAGACTCAAGCATGTGTGTTTGTGTGAGTGTTGGGGGTGGGAGTGGATGTTTGCGGGGTGTGCACCAATTCCAACTGGGAGGAAATCTGATAGACTCCGAAACTATTATCAAAAATGAAGATTCTGAGTAGCACCTGGACACTAATTTCTAGGCAATATTCAGAATATTTTTTTAAAATAATGTAACCGTGACCTCATAGACCATTGATTTCCTCAAATGGCAGATAGGCACCCAGTCATAGGGAAATGATTGAACCCAAAACTGGAACTTTCTTCCTGCAGCACTCTTTGCCATAAGGTACTTATAAGTAACTTTGATGAGGAGAGGTATGAAATGACCAAGTTTTGTACTTGGTCCTGTGGATAAAATGCTGTTTCTGGAAAATGTGACAAAATTTCCAGTGTATTGGACAGAGTTGATTCTTTAATATAGCTTTCTCAGTACCAGCTTCATATTCTAATCACCTGGGAAGTTCTGGGAAAGGAAGAAGAAAGGATAAAGAGGAGGAAGAGAAGGAAATGTTGTCCAGCCTGACCCCAGGCTGATAAAATCAGAATCTGTGGGAGTAAGGCCCAGGTATCAGTAGTAAATAAAAATCTCCTGAGATGAATGTAATGTGCTGCCATTGTTGAAAACCACACTGGTCCAGGGCAATGCTTCTGAAACTTCACTGGGCATAAGAATCATCTGGATAGCTTGCCAAAGCAGATCTATGAGTCTCAGCACCGAGATTCATGAGTCTCAGCTCCAAAGAGCCATCTCGGATGGAGCCCAAGATTTTGCATTTCTAACAAGTCCCAGCATGCTGCTGTGCTGTCTATCTGTGAAGCACACTGTGAGTAGCAGTGCCCTAGTGTATGGTATCAAAGGCTCCCTAAAAATAGGCAGAGAAGGAAGTTGCCTAGTAGCTGTTGCTCAATGGATGGTCTATGGGCAGGCAGCATCAGCATTTCCTGGGATCTTGCTGGAGACGCCAATCCCAGACTCTACTAAAGGTTCACAAGATCCCCAGGTGATAAGCACACACACTAAAGTTTAAGAAGCACTGTTCTAATTCTCAATTTTGGCCACGTATTGGAATCACTTGGGGGTTTTTAGAAACTACTGAAGCCTGTGTACTACCCCCAGATGCTTTCTAGACAGTGGGAGTTTTTAGAAATAGCCCACATGATTCTTCTGTGCAACAAAGTTTGAGAACCACTGCCCTAGAGGATGCGATTTGAGGTGATAATGTGCAAAGTTTTCTATAAACTTCTCTTCTAACCTCCTAGTTTGTCACATGGCCCGACATTCTAGTAATAGATAGTCCCTGGTGCATGTTACTAAGAATTTTCTTCAATGCAAATAGCCATAGGAGGATGGACATTGTTTTGTCAGTCATTCATATCTTAGCATTAACGTAATTAATTAGACTATGAGAGCACTGGAAACAATGCATCTTAGTGAGAGCCGGGAGAAGAGAAGAGACATTTTAGAATATGGGGCACCTCTTGTCATGAGCTGAGATGGATGGAAGTTAAAGTGTTGATAGTGGAAAGTATGATTAGTTATTTCTTGTTCAACCAAGAGGTAGGGTGCACACAGAGCATTTGAGTAGCTGGAGATGTGGAACTAAAGAGTAGGAATGAATTGGATTCCTTTTAAGAATGAACATGAGGGACTTCCCTGGTGGTCCAGTGGTTAAGACTTCTCCTTTCAATGCAGGGGGCGCAGGTTCGATCCCTGGTCAGGGAGCTAAGATCCCACGTGCCTCGTGGCCAAAAACATAAGGAATATTGTAAAAAATTCAATAAAGACTTTGAAAAAAATGGCCCACATCAAAAAAAACTTAAAAATAAAAAAAGAATGAACATGAAAAGAATTTGTGAGGAATTATGAAAGTATAACAAATTACACTGAAACTGGACATATGGGAGAAGATGTAAGTGGTTGATGAAGTTGCCATTAGAAACTATTAAAGGGGGTTGCTTTATTACAAATGCACTTTTTTTTAAGTTTTTTTTTTGATGTGGACCATTTTTAAAGTTTTTATTGAATTTGTTACAATATTGCTTCTGTTTTATGTTTTGGTTTTTTGGCCACAAGGCATGTGGGATCTTAGCTCCCTGACCAGGGATCAAACCCGCAACCCCTGCACTGGAAGGCGAAGTCTTAAAGGCTGGATCACCAGGGAATTCCCACAAAGGCACTTTTTTTGGTAAGCTTGCCGAGATCTAGAACCTTTTCTTATATATTTCAGGTGTTCAATGACATTTTAGTTACCAATACCCCAGTAAACATTAACATACTGACTTGCTCCCTATTTAAACCAGATTAATTCTAGAAGTATGACTGAATAAATAAATGTGCTAAATACTCTTCAAATAAATAGGTTGTCTATGTACACCAGTCTAGGATTGCTGAATTTTTTTTCTTTAATGCCTCCAGCACACTTTAGATACACACTGAGTCATTTAATTGGAATTAGGTGCATACAAAAGAAAAATGTCAAGTTTCCTCTTACTTAGTGGATCACCTATTTGAAGCAGAAGCCGAGTGGTGATTGAGGACGATTGAGGGTCACATAACTAAGTTGTAAAATCTAGGTCTTCAAACTACTCACAGCCACCAATCTTCCACCATACATACAATCTCATAGGCAAATGGAAACGTGGAAATATGTGCGCACTTTTCTTTAAAAGAGATGTTACCAATCTTGTTTCTTGATGAATAAATACCAGCAACGACAAAGTCAACTAATTTAAACTATTGCTTTTATTATAATTACACGGGAGCACAAATAAATAAGCACAAAAGTATTGCAAAATATTGCCAATGCACTAAAGAAAACAATTTGTTTTCAAACAACATCTGGTTACTTCAGGAGTATCAAAGTACATTTATAATTACATGTTACCTGAAAAAATCAAGTACAAAAATTAAAAGAAATTAAAACATCAGTGTTTATATTATTATGTATATAGAAATGGCTAACACCACATGAGTAGAGAAATCTGTTATCTAATGCTTATTTGCACAACTTTTCAGGCACATACCTGACATTTTTAATGAGTAATGAAAAATGCAATACGACATTCAGATTTTTAAATACAGTAAACGTGATGTTGGAATGGATGTTAAATGGTTTCTTTTAAAAACCCTGTCTTTTAAAAACGTAGTGCCATTACCACTAAAATACATATTATTTGATATCATTTTCTCAATAGCTATTTGTTTCAATTTCTTGAAAAGAACAAGAAAGTAAACATACAATTGCTAAATACGTGAACACATTTTTAGTGCAAGATAACAAGACCTGTGACTTTACTGTGCTTTGTTTTTTATAATCACAGTGCACTTTACACAAATTGCTACACTATAAATGTTAACTGAAGGAGTTTCAAACAAAAGAAGTGCATACTAAACATTTTCATATATATTATATACAGTATGTATACTGTATGTGGGTGTATACATGTGTAAATGTAGATGCTTTGAGGGTGGGCAAACCCAGTCATATTTGGGAACAATTGAAAACTTTGAAAGGATTTCATACAGGTTTAGTTGAGATAGATCCAACGATATTTCTCTAAAGATGTTTTCCTTTAAATTTGAACCTTTATAACATTTAAAGGGAAATATTATGAGCCATTTTTCCCAGATTACACACATTTTGCTACAGTGTAACTGACCCAAATATCAAAGGGTTTTAAATCAATCCAAACCCCAAGCCACAATGTTCAAAGTCCAACATGGAAAAACTTTTTATCCTTTTACTGATTTATATAGACAGCAGTACATATCCTATGTGTACATATAGAGGCTTACACATAAACATATTTTATACTTAGACATCAACTTTAATATGTTTAGCATTTTATTTTGACTATACACTTGATCTGAAAAAAAAAGAGAATACCATATATAAACACATAAGAGATGTCAAACATGTGATATTGTATATCTTCCTAAAAGCTTTGTTTTGAAAATATTAATGATTGCATAATAAAGCTCTTTGAAGGCAGGGACCACATCTTTTTGAATGCTTAATGCCAAATGCTTCAGAAATGTTTTAAAATAGCTGATATATAAGTTGCTCAATAATGAACTGTGAAATGAATAATGGATTAATAACAAATTGTTCACATTCTAGAGTTAGATATCTATTTTCCCTTACAAGGAAGATTTAGCCAGTTAATCTTAACTACATAGGTATTATTTTTCTTTCACTTCAATTTAAGTCTGGGACACAATGAATTGTGAATTGCTGTTCTATTCTACTTCTACTTCTTTGCAAGGGTGAATTCTCTCTCATCTCAGATTACTTGCTACTTAAATCACAGGAATTTTTCCTTCATTTTATAGGTAGCCATGATTAGCTTACAAGTTCTTTCGTATTTGAGGCAAGTGATTCACCTTAACATATAAGTAATATTGAAATTGCATTGTATGTGCATTGTTCTGATGTCATTTAATTAAAACAATAAAACAATAGGGTCGTTTAGTTTTATTAGTTTGATCACCAAACTCGCTCTTAAGAGTCAAACTACATTGGATATAAGGGTGAGGCCTAAGCCAAAAGGTAGTAAGAAAAATGTTTCTCTACTCTCCGGAAGCATTCAAAGAAAACTATGTGGAACCTTGGGGTCTCTGAAGTCCCGATGTCACTGTTTTGAAAAGTGAAGTTGTATCTGCTTGTATCCATTTAATTACCATGTATTTGAATGTGTGTATTCTTAACTACACATTTTAACCTCTTAATGTTTTGTTTTGTTTCACGTTCACGACTATTTTTTATGGGTGACATTAACCTTTACACAAATCAATCACTTTCCACTCCAAACTTGCTTCCACTCCATAAACACAAGGGAAAGTTTGGCAACGTTTACATAAAGAACTCCTGTTATACCTCAGAAGATGCTGGCTTCTGAGACTGGGCAGAAAAGCAGGATTTGCTTTTTCCCTTCCATCAATTCTAAAAAAATTTTGTCTCTTCTAAGAAGTTTTCACATATAAAAGCATCTTGCTGACAGCCAATAAAATTCTGTTTCTATAAAATTTGCTGTGAAAAGAATATTTTTATAGGTCTGAGCTCTTTCAACTTGATAACCATGCCATGATATGATTTGTTCTTTGGCACTGCAAAAAAATAGTGTTCTGGGTGCAGGTGGAACTTTTGATCATCTGACCAAATTTATAGGATGAAGTGTCCTAATTAGTTGCCACTAGAGAGTAACTTTATTTTTCTCTCTGTCCTAATGACCTCTTTTTCTCCACATAAAAAATGCTACACAAAAAGGAAATTAATCATAGAATGGCTATTGCCACATAGACTAAACCACAATGGACAGTCTTGTAGGTATAGAATATCATTTCTTGAGTTAAATATCAGATCTTTCAATTACTTCCCATGGAAGGCAAGATTTGGAGAAAATAAATGGAAATGGTTGCCTAAGGTCAGATTTTCAAACAAGTTAACTTCTCAGAAAATAACTTGCTTGGAAAAGGAGTGTATGAAACCTGGCAACAGCATGAGTTTGGCAGAACAAATGGAAATGGCTGAATCCAACACAAATCATTTTAGTAACTCTGTTTCCTTCTTGACAAGTGGCCAGCATTAAAAAATATCTTCTGTCTAATTCAGATAGATATGGGAAAGATTGGCATTTGAAAAACACACTTGCATTTATTTCCAAAATATAAACTTCAAGGGAATTATCCAATCATTATCATATTGAGCCTGATATCTATATCTATATCTATATCTATCTATATATATATATCTCAAGATCATCACAAAGATGCTGAGAATTGATGACATATATATCTGATTCATTGGCTTGAGCATATGTGGTCATAATAACTTAAATCAGGATAACAACTTGGGTCATAAGCACGTTTTATTTCAATTCTGATTTTACCTTAACACATTTTCATCACTCCTAGATTTGTACTCCATTGATTGTTGGATTTGAAACATAATCTATAACTGGTGAAACACGGCAGCAGGATTTATTTAATCTACTTAAGATCTCTCCATGATTTCCTGTACTTGTGACTCTGCTTTTTTTTTTTTTTCTACCACCTTGGTGATACAAGCAAAACTAAAACTTCAATAAGCATTTAATGTACACAGTTCCCCCACTGAGTACTCATTCACGTGTACACAGGCACACATAACAGATATACATTCTCCCACTTACCTTATTTTCCTTATTCTTTCAGAATTCTAGTTGGACATCAAAATATACATTAATTATAAAATATTAAAAAATTATTTTATAACATTTCAAAGGTTCAAAAGAAACTATTACTGATAAAGCATTACTAGCTCTTTAGCAATATAGATTACAAAAATTCCCTACCTCCTTTATATTTGGTTATATTGAGCAGCACTGTACTATTGCTGTCAAAACCCTTACAAGGAAAACCACTATGACAATAACTTCAAACACATACATTTTCTCTCAGAAATATAATACTAAATTGATTGTTAAAGAAGAATCACATACTGTCCATTTTAGGAGGCATAAATAGTAATTTAAATATACAAAATATATGTGATAGTTTCCTTTTTATTCATCCGTGGGGATATTTATAGTCAACTAACAAGTTACTTTTAAAAGATATATATGATTTATTTAACTTAAATTTTACCACCACATAAAATTGAATCCACCCCGTCTCCCATCCCCTGCATTTCCTGTTTCTTCCTTGAAACAAAATAAAATAAACAATTGGTCATAATTCTTTGGTCATGGTGTCATCATCAGTAAGAATGGGTATGATGAACATGCACAGATTACACCCCAAAAATATGGTAATAACTAATTTGAAAAATTAACATGAAATATTACTCCATTCGTGGACCTAAATTTTGATAAAGATTGGCATTTAGTATACTAAAACATGTAAACTCATCTGGTTGAATGTATATTGGTCATTTTCTAGGGGAAACAAACATACACATGAAAAGTTACTCAAAAATAGTGATGGCAGTGGCTCTAATGCCACTGGTCCCACCCTCTTGAAAGCAGTTGTGCTGTTTAACCTTTGATTCCTTGTTCCTTCCATTATCACAGTGAACCCTGGTCTCCTCCAATCAAATCAATGATGCAAGGACATGTGTCCCTAAAGTCATTTCTGAAGGAAATGTTTTCTCCTGGGATGCCCAAATATATCCTATTAACTTTCTCTGGAGTCTGACTAACCATTGCTTAGTATAAACAAGATGATACTGAAGAGAAATTCTTATAAAGCCAATGTAGCAAAAATATTGGTGTTGATGTAATGTGGACGTCCAAATTCAGCATCACATTGGCATTCATTTCCTGTCAAACCCTTAAAAACGTACAAAGCAACAGATGTTCCTAATGAATATGATATTCAACTTCTACATTACTAGCACCAGATCATATATTGTGTGATTGAACATAACCTATCGGTGAGCTCGTGTACAGAAACCAAAGGTGGGCAGAAAGAAACATTTTAAATGCAAAAATTAATAATCAAAGGCATCAAGGGACATATAAAAGCGATAACAAACCAGTTAATACCGAAATTGTATCATATAGTAAAACTCTTGATATTTCTATCATTTATATACGTATAATGTGTATTATTTCAGGTGTCATCCATAAACTAGTAAAATATTTACATCTTCATATCTTCTGGATTCAAAATAATCCATGATAAATAAGTGTGCCTTAAATGCAAGGAAATACGGATTTTATCTTGAGCTAGCCACGAATAGGCACAGCTTCCCATGGGTTTTCCAGGGAACCACTGGCATTCCATTTTGACTGAGACGATATGTAACAGTTACTTATCACACGACCGAGTCGACCTCCCTCTTCGTGTTAAATAATGTGGAGCTCACGCCATCCTGCACACAGTCATATGGCAGTGTCCCAGAATACCGTTTGCTGTTTAGAATAGGGTGGAGGGCTGTACTTCTTTGTACCCGCATTCTTCTTCCAGCTGGGTAGGATAGGCATGCTATCCTGTTTGCAAAGGCCCTTTTCCGTTTTCTGTCTAGCTTTTATTTCCTTGCACAAGCAACGTTTTTTCTCAATCATCTCAAGCATTGTATGGTCTCCATGAAACCACTGCATGCATGCCACCTAGCAAAAAAGAGTGAATACAGAAAAAAAAAAAAAAATGGAATGAAAGCAGGTTTTTTTTCACTGTGCTAGTAGTTGTTTCGAAAATGTCAGCTGTTTCTATATTTTTGAAACTCTTACAAAGCAAAATTAAAGCATGGAAACTTTAAATAAAATTTTTACTTAAATTATTAAATATTGTAATATTATTAAACAATAATTTAGGCAGGAATAGTTTACCAATATGTTCTAAAAGTCCATGCTATGGAAATAAAACCTTTTTAAAAATTTTTTAAGCAATTTGCCAGAAATTTAGCTATTACTTTTATGTTGACTCCATTGTCGTATGCGTCTCAATATGTCTAAGTTCAATTATTAGAATTACTTTTCAGTGAGATCTAATATGAATGTGATGTTTTAAAGATGTTAATGAACAATTTTATTAGTAAATTAAAACTTGTGTTTGTCTACAAATAATATATAGAATTAAGACTTTTAATTATTCTTCTACCAAAATGAGTTTTAATTTGCATCTAATGCTTGGAATTTATATGCTTAAATAATTATTTTGCAAAGCAGTTTTGCTATACTTTTTGGTGCTTCAGCAAATGTCTAATTAGAATCGTTGGCTTCTGCAATCATACTACCCAGATCCCAAATAGTTCCAGAACTTCAAAGAAACAGATTCATTAGTGCAGTTGGGTACCAGAAGATTCAGTGCTGACTATATATTGATACACATACATCTATTTCTGGACAGGTAAACACTGCTCCCAGGTGTATGTTGCTATGTCCAGCAATAACTGTTCTTTAGAACAGAGCTAGTGAGTTGAGTCAGTGTCACAAGAACAGCAGTGTGATTGGGCCAAGAATCCAGGATGGTGAGGCTTACACTTAATTGTTTAAGCAAATCTACTCTGACTTGAAGAGTTAAAATAGCTCACTCGGAGCCACTAAATTTGATGGCACAATTTTAGGAAATAATCAGCAAAAACGTATATGTATAACACTTATTCTATACCAGATCCCTTTCTTCATATTTTGCATAGTTTAATGCATTTATTCCTCACAAAGATGATGCTCTGAAGTAAGTATTATTTATTAACCCATAATGATGAGTAAAATGAGACTTGACGAGACTTAGTAATTTGCCTAAGCTTACAGAGCCAACAAACGGCAGAGTCAGGATTTGAATCCAAGAGTTTATCTCCAACACCTGTATCTTAACAACTACACTCTACTGACTCTCATAGTGCATGCAAAACTGGAAAGGATTGGGAAGATATATCAGTACAATGCCTTCAATGTACAGGTGAGGAAGCTAAGACTTCAAGAATTTACATATCTTGTCCAAACCAGACAGGTAGGCCTTGGTGTGAACAAGGCAAAATCGAATTCTCACAACTCTTAATTCTTTATGGAGAGGGCAGGATCTTGAGCTAGAAGTCAAAGATTCAAATTCGGGATGTGTCAGATTTCCACTGGTCACTTCCATTTCTTGGTTTCTTTACATGAATAACTGAATTGACAATATCTTAATTTCAGAAGTTAGTATAAAAATTAGATTGGATAATGAAGGTGAAGTCATTCTTAAAACAGTGAAACATTGCCCAAGAATTATTATTCTAACACTGACAAATACCCAGAAGCAGTTTTCCACACCTGCTCTCTGCCAAGCATGTGAGAAGAGCTCTGTCTATGTTACGTTAAATCCTCCCAGACACACTGAAAGTTAGGATTTAGCTACACACTACAAGTGAGAAAGCTGAGTCTCAGAAAGTTTAAGGAACTAGATCAAAGTCATAGGTTATTGGCTGTGATACAGGCCTATATCAAACTCAGATCTGCCTGACTCCAAAGTAAATCATCTTTCTACTACAGCAAGCTCCATCTCCTGAATATTAGTTAGAAATTATAATAAGAGTTATTATTGTATGTACCACCATTTCCAGATGCTACTCAAAAATGCAAATATATTTACAGCTTTATGAGTGAATAAAAAATGTTTATCAAATAAATGAAAATCAACGACTTGGACTTAGATTCCAGAAGATGATACTCTTAGATAAATATCCTGTATGTAATGAGCTTAACTTGATACAAAGTTTCTTGAAAGGATGGGCTGTGTTTGACACCTTTTGGTGTCCTCTAGCCCCTAGCCCAGGCCCTGGCCATGGCTGTTCCCTTTTTAAGTGAAGTTCTAGGACAACAACCAACAGATTTTTGTCCTAACAGGAGATTGCCAAAGTAGCTTGAAAATTTTTCAAAAGATTTATAGTATTTTCTAACATGATAATCTAAGCAATAAAAATACAATGACTCTATTTTGGTGGAAAGACAAGCAAAATTTATTGAGTGACTATAAACTGTTATAAATGGAACTTATAACACAGAATTCCCAGAGGGCCGGCCCCAAATCGCATCCAACACAATAGCCCCAACATGCAGAACAGAGTCATTTAGCTTTCAGTAAATGTTTTAGGAATGAATTGAAGCCACTGTCATTGAACAACAGTTTTTGTTGCTTCTCAGAAAATTCTCAAGATAATTTTCTCCTTAGTAAAATCTCACTGGATTTTACACATCTCAAGGAAATCGCAAAACCTCCAGTCTTCTTTAAGGTAAGATATTTACAGCATCACTTCAATATTTTCATAGTATTTACTGGTCCACACAAACATTAAATCACTTATTACTTAATTTCCTTTAATATTTTTAGGGTGTGAATCAGTATATGTAACTGCAAAATAATAATTTTCCAGGATTGCTCTGACAACAGTGTCAACAATATATTTCATTATATTACATTTTATGTCATAGTTGTCATTACAGTTCATAAATGCATTACATTGTCTATTGTCTAGAATAGGTATGTGTTTTCAGTCAATTACTAGTTTATGCTATATATGTCAATTTATTAAGAAAAAATCCATTCTTTAAAAATCTAAGGAATAGGAATTTAAGAAGAAAGAGTTATATGGTTTTTCATATTCTTTACATTTTTATTTTAGAATAGTTATATATCCACTTGACTGAGATATAATGGTTCAAAATATTAGTAGAAGAAAATCAACCTTGTTTTTCAGACTGACTGCAATATTGAACTATCTTCTTTTGGGGGTCAATTATATAGTCAGTAAAAATTCCATGAGAAAGCATTGCCCAATACGTGAACGAGGGTGAGGTATTCTAAGAGAATTCAAATACAGGTTGTTAGAAGATAGAAAATGAATTTTTTAATTTTAAAAAGTTTAACAAGTCTGTCAAGTCTGCTGTAGAATCTTCGCATGTAAAATCTGCTATCAAACTTTTTTTCTCATTTAAAACACCCCACCCCCAAATTATTATTATGTTACAATGATATGAATGAAGGAAGAATGAGATTCATTTTGGGGAAGATAAGTCTGCTTTTCATATTTACTTTTAAATAATGCATGTTTTTGAATATTTCTTTCTGGAGGGTACACATTGTTTTTAATTCCCCAAAATAAACTCAGTGTTACTTCCATGCCTATTGACATAGCCAAATCCCTCCCCGCTAAAATGTGTCAAAAATTATTTCATTCTGATAGTAAGATGTTATGCTTTAATTCATTATTTTAGACATAACAAATAGCATGTTTAGCCATTATATGAAGTGTGTTAAGACTACTACCTATAAAAGATATCTAGACTTTCCCATTTTTTGTTTATCATCAGATTCTTCATATCTTGTTTAAATTTAGCTGTAAAATTCCATTCCACTTCACCCTGTAGTTGAAAGAACTCTGTGAGTCAATTTACAACTAATTTGAAACTAAGCCCAGTAAATAAACTCTTCCAGGTTAGTTATTTAATCAAGTGTCCTGTTTCTCATCTTTAATCCATATGCATTTATTGTATGAACCATGAAGGAAAGAAAAAATACACAGGCAAGTTAAGTATGCATTGGAAGATAATTGTTCAATTAACATGAACGCACTTACATATCTTGGACAAGATTCTCCTATTAACAAGATTCAGTGGAGGCAATATTCTTGGCTAATTTCATGGAGATAAAAATGAAGTGAAGCTCCTCCCCAAGGAGGTGAAACATAAATCACCATTCCTTAAGTGTAGGCTATACACAGGACTTCTTTCCAAAGAGTACACTCTAGAAAGGAGGAGGAGAGGAACTTTACACGAAGAAACTTGTCAAACACTACCTACGCCACACCTGGTGATCAGCAGTAATAAGTGATGTTGACAGTATGCAGCCTTGATGTGATGTGATAAGAAGGGCACTTTACCTGTGTGGTTTTCCTCCTCCAAACCATAACTTAGTCTAACCATGAGAAAAACACCAGATAAACCCAAACTGAGAGCCACTGTACAAAATACCAGTCCAGTAATATTCAAAACTGGCAAGGTCATACAAAATAAGGAAAGTCTGAGAAACCGTCACAGTCTAGAGAAGGTCAAGGAGACATGATGACTGAAATTAATTAATGTGGTATACTGGAAGAAATCCTGAAACTGATTGATGAAAACTAAGGAAATTCAAATAAGATATGGGTTTTAATAATAATGTATTGATATTGATTCATTAGTTGTGACAAAAACACCATTATAATGTAATATATTAACGATAGAGGAAACTGGGTGTGGGGTATACAGGAACACTGTGTGTATTCTTTGCAGTTTTTCTGTAAATTTAAAACTACTCTAAAATTCAAAAAATATATATTTTTAAAAATAACGTGATGGTACCATATTCTTTCCAAAGAATAAGTAACTGTATCTTTCATTCTTTAGATGGAAGCAACATGGTATAATGGAAGAATTAAATGACTTGATTGGAATTTGATTGTTGTGTGACCTTGAAAAGTCATGTATCTCTCTGAACTTGTATGTACTTCCTATATACATTACATATGTATATATATGTACATAATTCATATATGCATAGTATGTACACTTGAATATACTTTATATATAGTATGCCAATTTGGAACTGAAAAATGTAAAGTCCCATACATCGTTCATGATCTTATCTATGGAGCTTTCAATGCATCAGGAATAACATAAATGAGGAGTCTTAATTCACTTCAATAATTACTTTCTCTAAAAAATAATCGAAGTACTTCCTGATATTGAGTATACTTCATCCAAGAAACGAAAGAATAGTGAGACTGTCCAATAATAAATCTCCATAATGTTTATTTAAAGTATTCAATTTTTCAAAGTATGTAAACCAGAAGAGAAAAGAATACTCTGAAATAAGCACATGGAGAATTTCAATATTAAAAATGATACGAGAATAAAACTGATACAAGCATGCCTATCTCTATTGATTTTGATTTTTATGCCTCATGAGTAAGCATGTAAAAAAAAAATTCATCAAAGATTTTTAGCAGGTGTGATACTGGCTTTGGAATTAAGTTTAGCTGTGAGTCTGAAGATTTGAGAATCAAATTTAATTTCTTAAACAATAGACACAATACCAATACTAATTTTCAGAAGCTCTAGGGGAAAAAAAAAATCTATCAGTTGCATGTTGCTCTCTCTGTCCCAATTTCTGCCACCTGGGTAGCCCATTTTATGAGAGGTCATCATTTCCAACTCTGTAATGACCTATATGGGAAAAGAATCTTAAAAAGAGTGGATAGATGTATATGTATAACTGATTCACTTTGCTATACAGCAGAAACTAACACAACATTGTAAATCAACCATACTCCAATAAAAATTAACTTAAAAAAAAAGAAATCATCATTTCCAGTGTGAGGAGTATAAGCTTTAGTCTGGCTGAAAAGGAAGCTAGAGTTACCAAAGTTCTCTGAATTTTCCCTTTGCCCTGAAGAAAATTTCTCCAGGAGAGCACGGATAGCATTAGTGGGGCATCAAGGAAGAGCAGGCGTGAAGGCCAGCTGGTGTGATCTGAGAAAGGCAAGCAACTTCTTCAGGAATTATAGGAGGGAGCAAGTCACTTTCACCTCTGCTGTCCCTATCCTTAGGAGTCACCGGTCTGACAGAGGTGTTACTGCTTTCATTGAAAACGTTCTTCCTCTCTCATTTAGTGGGTAAAGAGATTGATTCTTTACTAACAAAATGTACATAAAGAATAAACACGTAAGCACCATGCCTTTTTTACATATATCTTCAGGAAAACGGACAGGGGTTGGCAAACTATAATACACTTCTCAAATAAAGTCCATTGCCTGTTTTAGTACAGCCCATAAACAAGAATTTTTGTTTTAAGCTTTTAAATAGTTGAAAAAAAACAAAAGAAGACTATTCCATGACAGGTGAAAATTATATGAAATTCACATGTCAGCATATATAAAGTTTTACCTGGCATACAGACATGCCCATGTGTTCATGAATTAACTACAGCTGCTTTCACGCTATCAAGTAGAGTTCAGTAATTGGGAGAGATACCACATGGCCTGTAAAGCCTAAAATATTTATTGTCTGGCCCTTTAAAGAAAAAGGTTGCTAACTTACTAGGTAAATAGCCAATTAACCCTTAAAATAAAAAATGTCTGATAGAAGACCAAAAAGGATAATATCAATATTAGTACTATAAAAAAGGCTATAAAACAAAATCAAGAACATTGATTCATACATACTTACAATATTTTCCTATCAAGTTTGGCCCATTAGACGAATCATAAAGGATGAGACTTAGATTTAAAATCAGCTCTGACAATTAGTTTAGAGAAATTATTAGGGCACATTTTTACAATTTCATCATTATAAGAAAGAAGAAGCATGTTTGAATTAAAGAAATAAAGTGGATAATCTGGTTTAAATCCTCTAAATAAGAGATTCAATATAAGGTCAACCTTTTCTTTTAATAACCCTGCAGTGGCTATTTGCTTGTCTGTGCTATGTCACAATGTTGATTCAACTTCAATATAAAAGTTGCTTCGAGAACTTTTAAAAAAATAATGTTAGTGAATTATATTTCTTTTCTTTTTTGCCAACTATATTTTGGAAAGAAAAGGTCAGCTTTGCATAGCATAGGCAACAACATAAGCCCTCAATAAACCTTTTGAAATTGACATAACACAGAGATGGAAGGGTTATAATTATCTGCACTTGTCAGCAAATTCACGAATTGTTTTTTTACTTAGTTATTGAATAAGAAGTGCTCAAATCCATGTTCCTTGATCATTATACATTATAAGAAAAAACATGTCTTTTGCTTTGAATGAGTAAGACATACTCTATGTATCTATATATGCATCTACCTCACTCTTCCTATGTGTTTGTGTAAAATAATTGAAAGCATATAGGGGTGACCCAACATCACAGTATTTTCTATGATAAATATTAAAAGGTACAGTCAAATAATCCATGTGACTTTACAATGACTTATAAATACCATTTATTCTACTTTGAAAATTACAAATTCAAGGTCAGGAAGATGGTTCCACACTAAATGAATTTTTTTCTTTTTTTCATGAAGGCCGGAATGAAGCTAATTCAACAGGAAAGTGTGAAATATCAAAAATAAAAAACTACATAATGTAAGTATGCAAAACAAAAAAAAGATAATATAAATGTGCAATATTTTTTAAAAAAAGATAACATAAGTTGACAAAACCAAAAAAGCAGGGACTTATCAGTTCCATGGGCCTGGAGAAGATCCTGGCTTTTAATCTCACTTTGGTGATGTTGTACAAGCTACTTATCTGGTTTTCTTGCTTGAGATATTATGAGAATTAAATATTATGTCTGAAATATTCCTAGCTTTTAAACTTTTATGACAGTATTTGAAATAATTGCATCCTTGGGATAACTTTAGCATTTTCCATAGTTTTTTGCCTATGTTTTTCTCATCTTTAACTCTGATCTATTGTTTTTTTTTTAAAAATTATTCCTTTGTAATCCTCCCTCATTTATCAGCAGTGTTGATTTAGAACCTATGTTTTGTGAAAGAATTATTAGACAGATATACACCTGAGGTATATACTGAAACTGCAGTGTTTATTTCCGGTGGTCTAAATTTAGCTTTGAGATATAGATATATTATTAAAATGAGAACCACGTCTTGATTTCAGAGTTGCTTTTGAATGAGACCTCATGGGTATACAACCCTCATCCTTCTTTTTCTAGATCTGAAGATCTGCCTCAGTATACAATCTCTGATCAACTATAAGAAACATCACATGTTGGTATTTTAAGCCATATATGCAATTTGTTTTTACATATCTGTGCTTGTTTATATGCTCAATTATGTAAAAATCACTCATCATAAAGATTTTAAAATTGTAAGTTAATAAACCTTACAACTGCATGGCTATAAATAAGAGTTTCAAGTTAATACAGATTGCTCATTTTTCTCTGCCTGCAAAATGAGGAAAACACCTAACTCTTCAGTTTTATAGTGATGTCCTATAATCAAGGCCCAGGTCACAAGTCACTTTCAAGGACAGAGGTTGGTCTGAACTACTCTGCTAAACAGTGGCAATTATAGCTGTTTCCAAGCTCTGCCAGTACACTACGCATCCGTCTGTAATAACAATAATCCTATTTTTGTGTGCACATTTGATTTCCTTGTTTCTTAGGGGACAGAATAAGGTGGATAAAATGGATATCATGGCCTGGTTTTACCACTTATTAGTTGTGAGGTCTGGGACGAGTCATATAATCTTCCTGAGACCTTGGTTCTTTATCTGTAATATGAAAATAATAAGACCTCAGGTTTGCTGGGAGAATTGCATGTAATGATTTAGCATCTACTTCACGTTGGACACAAAAATATAGGCTCCTCTATCCCTAGTAGACTGTGAGCTCTTTGAAGATAAGGAGGGGCTCTATAGTTAATACTTACATCCTTATCCTTTAGCACAAGGAAATATATCATAAATACTCATGCAAGGAACGAATGAATAAACAAGTGGATGACTAGAAGAGCAATGCTCTCTGTCTTCAGGAAAGGGGCTTTGGAAATCTTTGATTTATTGAATAATTTGATTTCACTTTGGCTCAGCTGAATCCAGTAATATCCCAAACTGTACAAGGTTAAAGAATATATTTCCTGGGATTTTTGAGCCACAGAAGACATCTAACGTTAAACTCAGCCCTCCCCGCCATGTGAGCCATAATCTGGGTGTTCTACAGCTGAAAACACTCTAGGGTGTTTGAATCCTTGGGGTCTCAAGGATTTGAGTTCTGGGGTCTCAGAATCCTTGACTCTTTGGCTCAGGTTAAGTGACAAACTGATGCCCCCTAAACTTTAGTATGTGGTCATCTCCCCCTGGGAATTTGCCAGGTAAGGTGGGTCTCAGGCAACTGCATTCAAATGGCCCAAAAGGCAGTTAATGCTATTCCATCAATGTTTCTCAAATCTGTCATCATCTTTTACATTTCCAGGGTCATTTTCCTGGTTCAGTCCCTGGACTATTACGATTGCCTCTAAGGTTCCATTTATTGGCCACTTCTCATCCACCATCCACACTTCTGCCCAAGGGCTCCCTGCGAAGCCTCCACAAAATCATGTTAACTCATCGGTTCCCCTTTAGCTAAAGAAAATAGTTAATGCTCCAGGTCCATCACAGTCAGCTTCAATGTTGTCTTTTCTGGCTAATATTTTTTGCCCAGCCATTTACTTCATACGCCAGTCATAACTGACTACTCAAAACTCAACCGGGACCACAGGCACACTACTTGCTCCCATTTTTAGCTCAAGCTGTTTCCTCATTCTGGAACTCTCTTCTTCCTCCCTGAGGCCTCAACTTTTCTGTGAAATCCCACTTATGCTTTTAAAGTTGAGCTAAATGCAGCAAGAATCCATTGTGAGATCTTCTATGACTCTGACAGCCATGCTTGCTTATTGCTGGAGTACCATCTACTCATTCATTCATGCATTACTGAAATCAGCAACCTCTTACACCCTGCTATGAATGCGTGTGTTTATTACAAGTTTTACACAAGATTCTGAACTTCTGAAAAGCACAGATCTTGTTTACACCATTTTTGTAGCCCTAGAATCTTGAGTTAGTACGCCCATAGAAGTCCCACAATGTTTTAAATACGTAAAGCTTCATTGAAATAATATTTCAAAGTGACTAGTTTGAGAGGTAAACTTTTTTGCTACATTTTTCTGACTATAAAAGTAAAATATACCTATTATAAAAAATATGGGTAATAATATCATAAGCAAAAATTATCTGTGATACCACCATACAAAAAATGTAGTAGGGCTTCCCTCGTGGCGCAGTGGTTGAGAGTCCGCCTGCCGAGGCAGGGGACACGGGTTTGTGCTCCGGACCGGGAAGATCGCACACGCCGCGGAGCAGCTAGGCCCGTGAGCCAAGGCCACTGAGCCTGCGCGTCAGGAGCCTGTGCTCCGCAAGGGGAGAGGCCACGACAATGAGAGGCCCACGTACCGCAAAAAATAAAAAAATAAAAAATGTAGTAAATTCCTCACATAAATCATATATATATTGTGATATCTTATGTATGTATAAAATATCTTTTTTTAAACTTGGGATTTTACAGTATTATTCTATCCTCAAATTTTTCTCATTATTAGAGTCTTAAATACTTTTTTCAAGACATGATAATAAAAACAAATTATTCATTATGAATATCTTTATTTAGTCCTTTTATAATTGCTCACATTTGATTGGCTTTCATTTCTTGAATGCTGTAAATAATGTTTCAATATTTTATGATTTTTTTTCTTCAGGAAGCCACTCAAACAGTAATTCTCAAGTCAAAGGGTCAAAACATTTTAAGGCTTTTGATACAGATACAGCCTATTTGTCTTCCAGAAAAGTTAAACTATTTTCCATTCCCATAGCAGTGTAGGACCTATACCACATCTTTATTAGCACTGAGTTGTGTTACCAAAAAAACAAGCAAGCAAACAAACAAGCAAGAAATTTTTCTGCATTTTATATGTCTAAAAGAACCCTTTGATTTCAAAATTTACTTTCATTAATAGAGAGCTGAATGAATTTGGATATTTCACAAATGTTTAAAAACAGAAGAGTTGACACATAGCCTTAGTTTATTCGTTTTTTCTAATAAAGGGGTAGTTTTACTTACTAATTTATATATTTTAAAATTTAGGGTATTTATGCATTATTTATATTAAATTTCCAATGTTTGACACTTTAGTCATTTACGTTATTACTAACAGGTGTTTCTAATTTTTATGTAGTAAAAGCAGTTAATTTTTTCAAAATTCATCCATTTTTTTGTTCTTTAAATTTTCTGACTTTGATAACCTATAAATATAACTCTTTATGTTTTTCAGAGTTTATGGTTTTATTGTACTCATGAATTCACCTTTTACTTCATTTGTTTACACTCTTCTTTGTTGCTAAAAGTACATTGCTTAGGAAGAGAAAAATATATTTAATAAGAAAAATGAGACAAAAGGTAAAACAATAAAAGGACAAATTTTACTTTTCAATTTTTCATGAGGTGAGAATCTACTTTTATTATTTAACATATCTAATCAATTGTTCAAGTACATATTTATCAATCATAGTGGTTAAGCCATATTTCAAATTCTGTAAGTAATTCTGTACTTTAATTTCATTTTATGAGGTAGTAGCTGGTATAAAACTGTCGATCATTAGAATATGTATATCAGTTCTACCTTAAGGAAAATGACGTCTAAGTGAAAAACTTTTACTTCTCCTCTTCAGATTACCCTGGTGTAATCATTATCTTCTTGAAACATAAATCTATATGACTACACATATATATACACACAGTCTTTTACAAAAAAAAAAAATACTGTTTCATTCTCCAGCTTCAAATGATGCATATATTGGACAAATATAGTTTTCCAGGTTGCAATATATTATATCAAAGTCTTCTAAAGTGTTTCATTTTGGAAAATATTTAACAATTATGTTTAAAAGAATCATTACATTTCATTAAAAGAAAATCAAAGTCTGTTTTGAAGCTGTCTGGGAGCTGACCATATGCACATACACACGTGCACATGAATACATATACACACATACAATTCATATATAGTCAGAAACATATGTATGTATGTGTGTATAAAAGTGTGGATCATACATTTGTGTGTATATTATGTATTTGTATGTATATTTGTGCATATATGTGTATATCAGACAAGTATGATTAAATTATTGAAAGCTATAGGTTTCAAAAACCAAAATTATAAGAGTTTTGCTGAAAGAATATGTGTCTACAATGTCACTGAAGAAAAAATAGTAGGCTAAAGTTAAAGTCTCATATCTTGAGATTCTTGATTGATCTCAAGGAATGATCTCAAAACACCCTTGAATGATTTTATAAAAGTTCTAAAATAAGTTAGCAAGCTACATTCACCTTTGATCAAGTGACTTCGGAATGAAGGATTGTCACAATCTAAGTAATAATCATAAGAACATCAACAATGTAATAATAGCAGCAGCCATTATTTATGATACATAAACCATGTTCCAGACACCTGACTGGCACTTAGCATATATCAATTTCTTTAGAGCTTAATAACTATATAAGCATGTCTTATTGCTCTTTGTTAGATGATAAATTGAGGCTTGAAGAGGTTAACTAATATGTGTAGTATCATATTGCTAATAGAAGGCAGAACTAGAACTGGAATTCAAGACAAAATATACCAAGCGCTAAAGTCTGTGTCCTTATCATTACACTGGATTGTCTCACAGCTAATTCTGATTAAAGTGGCCCACACTGGAAACCACACACACATACACACACACACACACACACACACACACACACACACACAATTGTTAGGGTACTTTTCACATATTCACTTCACATAGCCAATAAGATGGGAAAGTGTGCTGGGTCAAATGAAGGTGGTAAAGTTTGCTGTTGAAAGATTGAAAGATTAGAGGATTTACAAAGTATCAAAACTTTGGGGGATAGATGAAACTTTGACCTTGTTATTTGTTATATTTGTCATTATTGTCATCACACCATACTCTCCGCTATTAACAAGATCACGGGCACGATAACCATATAGCATCTCCTCTCAGTGGGCAAGGCACTGTGTGAACACTCAGCCTGCTTCATTTCATTTTAGCCTCACAATAGTCCTGTGATCACAATATTATAGACGAAAAAATCAAGTTCAGAAGAGGTTAAATATCACTTAGCAGTCTCTAGAGACTGATTCCATACTGGGCGTGAAAGGGAATTATTAATAGAGCAGAACACGATCATCTCCTTCCCCAGGTTAGAGCCTCTATCCATAGCTCAGATTCCTTGCCTCTAATCCACAAGAATATATTCATTAGTCCCCAGAGTATTTTCACTTGGTTATATTTAATATCCCACGGTTAAATTGCAAAGGTAGTTCTCTGTCTTCACTTTACCTCCCTCCTGGCTTCCTTCTTAAAGAAGTTATTACTAAAACATCTAAAGGATGGAGCATCGTGATCGGAGATGTATCCAAGTGGTGAATAATATCAAGTCCAATAACAATAAGAACAACGGGGGGATTCCCTGATGGTCCAGTGGTTAGGACTCCACGCGTTCATTGTCAAGAGTGCAGGTCAATCCCTGGTCGGGGAACTAAGATCCTGCAAGCCGCACGGCACGCCCCCCAAAATTAAAAACAAAACAAAACAAAACAAAACAATGGTTCTTTTCTTGCTATATAAGAACACCTCCATCTCATCTCACTTTCAGACTACTTACTCACTGGTTGTATTGCTATTTCCATATAACTGTGTGTTGAGGATACGTTACCTGCTCTGGGTCCTTCACCAAAGGAGTCCCTCTGAAGATATTTTTCTTTTTACTTCACCAACCACAATTCAAGTTCATTTCAATAAGCACCTTTTCCTCAGTTTCATGGCAGCAAACAATATCGTAGTCCTCCTACACATATTGAAGCATCTTCAAGTATATTCACAAGTATAGTGAGATGTTAGTGCCTCTTGACTGAGTTGCACAGAAATGTTGGCTGATTCAATGTGTGGCATTCGGAAAAAAAAGCCCAAGAAAGGCTGCATGAAGGAAAAAGACCAGGGATGGCTTTCATACCACCATGAAAGAAGACGCTAATTGCATCAAAACATAATTTTATAAAATGTTCACTGTGGCAGAATTTTAGAGGAGAATAAAATTTCAACTTCTAGAAAAATGAAGGTTTTAAACACTTAAAATGATCACATTTTTATATTACAAGATGACAACTAAATGCAAAGCAAGTTGCTAAAATAGGATGTTAACTTGGTATCTCTTATGAACAAACGCAAAATGCAAATTGGCAATTGTATGTGATTTAGCGTATGTTCTCTGGTGAAAGACTATGATCAATCATACAACAAAAAAGCTATCATCTATCCAATAATGCACCATCCATCCAGGTGTGAGTGACATGGTACGTGCATCTCTATATACGTATACAGAGCATGTATACAGGTATAGTATCTCTTATGAACAAACGCAAAATGCAAATTGGCAATTGTATGTGATTTAGCGTATGTTCTCTGGTGAAAGACTATGATCAATCATACAACAAAAAAGCTATCTATCCAATAATGCACCATCCATCCAGGTGTGAGTGACATGGTACGTGCATCTCTATATACGTATACAGAGCATGTATACAGGTATAATAAGTAGATTCATCTGTGTAAGGATACAGAAAAATTGCAATAGCTTTGAGAAATAATGATAATACTGCATGAGAAAGAGTTGATTTATGATATAGTTCTCAAGGGTCTGAAATTGCCTTAAAGTGTTGCTGCATTAAAATCTGCATAAAGTTGTGAAGGACATCTAACATAAGCATAAATGATATGTGATATGATATATGACATTCCTATATCAAAATGCAAGATGAGGCTTTTCAGAAGAAAGTTGATTTACGTCCAAATATCAAATATATTATGTCTATGTCTTCAGGCAGGGCAATGTATAATCTTAAAATATAGCTATAGATAGAAATATAGACATAGACGTAGATATACATATATATATACATACATATAACTTAATTTGCCTTTTTACTATTTTATGATTATGAATTCTTTACCCTTGGAAAGTAAAAAGACTATAGAAAAATTGTGATACATTTCTTCCCAATAAAGAAGGCACAACATATTCCTCAGCAATTAAACCTAATAATGACTACAATTTCAGCCGTTAATTGATTAAACTAATTGTTTGTATTAAAGAAAAAAAAACCTCTGAACAGGTTTCAGAATTAATTTATGTTTTTAAATGCACAAGAACTTTCTAAGTAGAATGTCTTAAAAAGACATTCCCTCAAGGAGCAAACGGTATTACAAGATAAAATTCAATTATAACAAGTGTATTGATGTTTTTCACTAAGAATATTCTCTTAATCACTTACATTAGCATTAATTTAATTTCAAATTTAATTTCATTACAAAATATTGGTTTTTAATAGTGCACATGGACTTGACTACAGATAAATTAGGGAGAGTCACATCTCAATAAACATTTGTTATCTAGCAAAAGAGAGGGAGGTTCAGAGACAAGCAGAATAAGCTAATTCTCAAGGAAAAGGCTTTACAAATCGCTGGTAGAGCTAATAATCATTTTCAGATCTTGGAATAGAGCTGAGAAAGTACATAAAATATATTTTTTTCCACTAGAATGCATTGCCCAATAGGAGCTTAGCTTTGTTATAGAATGAGAAACAAGCTGTGGATCATAATACTTTCTTTCTGAAGCCAGCTTTGCTATTTACTAGCTCTGGCAAATCACTTCACTTCTCTTGGCCTCAGGTTAGAAAGGACCAGAGGGCACAAACTGTGAAATGGAGGGTTGCATCAGGCTCACAGGTGTATGTTGTATAAAATGCACAATATTTAAAATTTTTGAACAAATGTGAAAAGTAATCATTAGATGGTATAGGAAGAGAGAGAGAAACAGAGAGAGAAACAGAGGGGAAAAGGAGAGGGCCACGGCAAGAGCACCTAGAATTTGGCTTCTCTTGAAAAATCAGAGAAACATGGCAGCAGTTGGCTGGGTCTGAGTTTTCTCTTCTCTCTTTAAATAGGCTTGTCTTTCCTGTTCAACGTGGTTCTATGTAATTCACTGCTGAGGCAAAGTGCCAGTTGCCATTTTTCATTTCACTAGGAATAAAAGTTTTCATTTGATAGAAAAATATTTTCTGCCCTGTTGATTCTATCAAAGTGAGAAAGTAGTCATTTCCAATGCCTCCTAGGCAGCTGCAGGCGTTGGGGTCTGCGGCTCCCTTATTTCACCATCTAAATAAATTTCCTTTCATTCTGTGATTTCAAGTCTGAGCCACATTGACCTAAAGTTTGTGGCCTTTCATCCTAACTCAAAATAAGCACTTATGCCCCAAGTAATCAAAATAACACTTGTAATGTTGACCATATACTAATTGGACTCCAATTAGTATATGGTCAACATTACAAGGGTTTATAATTGGACTCTAATCCAATTATAATTGGATTTCCTCAAAAGAAGTTGGCCATTTTCCTTTTAGCCAAATTCATCCAAATTGTTACGGGGTCAGTATGGAAAGGCAGGAAAAAATGAACATCTTGTACAAGAAACCCAAAATCAGCTTAAGAGCAAGCAGTTTCCTTGTAGCTTGTGACCTACCAAGCCGAGAGTTCAATAGAGAGGTTCCTTCCTTGCTACCTAATTCATGTCCTCCATCTCAATTTCTTCTCGCCTGCTTCCCACGTTGTTTACTTACTGCCCAAGAAGACATCCTTCATATCAATGGTAATTCATGTTATAACCATTGAGGATGCCAGCTCGTTTAAAAATACCTTTTCTAAATCAATACTCAAAAAGCTTCTTTAATTGTGAAAAACATATGCTCTTTCAGTCTGAAAGTTATTAGCTAGCAAATGGCTCTTCCATCCCAGGCCCTCTCCGCTCCTACCTTTCAAAGAATCAATTATGGGTCGCAGTATCATCCTCCACTATACATAAGGACCAACTTATGCTCAGAAGTGGAATCAAAGCTAAGACTTAAAGCAATAAAATCCTTGGTGGTGAGAAATGGAATATTTTCTGCCATATCGGTAAACAAAGGATGTCACAGTCATCAGTGATCGAAGCCACAGCCAATGGTGAGCTGATGAGCCCTAAGGGAACTCAGGAAGGAAAGAATACCTGCCATCTAGCAGCCATCAGAGGGCAGCCACTCCCTAAGGTGAGCCCTGAGGAAACTCAGGCTGTGAAAGCACAGGATACTGGCCCCAGAGAGCTGAGGTGCATATCTAAGGAATGATTTCAGTGAGCCCAGATTCTTGCATCTTCCCATACATAGAAAAGGGCTAAGTTCCTTAACTTGAGATGTCTGGTTTTTCTTAATTAACAATAATCTTTTGATGTTCGGACTACCTGCCCTTTGTTGCAAAACTCCTATATAACCTGGCTTCCCCCCTCACCTCCTCGGAGGAGCAGTTCTCTCAGGGTTACTTGAGATGCTGCCTCCTGGGCTTGAAGTCCCACCAAATAAAACATAACTTTCAACTTTTAGGTGGTGAATATCTTTTTCTAGTTGACAGTGGAAATGATTCTAGGATTGTCCCTGTGCCTCGGCCATATTATGCTACCCTCATTCACAAGTCACTATAGCATTTGCCTTACTAATGCCCTTCAATTGGGGGCTTCAGAGAAAGGAAAGAGAGTCAACAGAGGGATAATGCTGGGGACAGTGACAAAGAAGAGCAGAATGGAGAGGGAATTACTACTGCTATAAGACTTTTGTTCCTAGAGAACTGCTTTCATCATGTCATTCATCTCCCTAGAAGGTCAAAGGGCTTCCATTGTCAACAGGATGATGTCTACATAACTTGGTGCATTTAAACATATGGACCTTATGGCCACATCTGCTTTCATGATCTCATTGCCTACAACTCCCTTATTAGAACCCTGGGTTCTCTCCAGCTTGTGGCAGTGCATACCATTCCTGATTCAAATCGACTCTGCTCAATTTCTGTAACAACCTCAATTGGGAAAAGAATTTGAAAAAGAATAGATACATGTATATGTATAACTGAATCACTTTGTTGTACACCTGATACTAACACAACATTGTTAATCAACTATACTCCAATACAAAATAAAAAGTTAAAAAAAAAAAAAAAGACTCCCTCAGTCAAGGCTGCTAGATGTCCAAGGAGATGACATACCTACTACTTTTGAAAATATGAGGAATCCCTTTCGGTATGCTGCTCTGGGCTCCCTCAGTCAAGGCTGCTAGATGTCCAAGGAGATGACATACCTACTACTTTTGAAAATATGAGGAATCCCTTTCGGTATGCTGCTCTGGGCCCAGTTTCTAAGAGCCTGAAGAAGTAACTGACACAACTTCACAAGTCCATGCTTTCATAAAACTATGACAAACTTTCTTTCCCCCAGTTCTTACCCAGATCTAGACCAATAAACCACTCAGAAATAAAATATGGGGGGAAAATGAAAATCAGAAAGACAAAGGACAAGCAGGAGGATATATGGGTGTTTTGTAATAGTTTGTAGAATCCTTCCTACCAGAAGGATTCAGATGGAATTGAGGTGGCCAAAAAAATCCTACTGTTAACTTTCATCTCTGCTTCCCTATTTCAACTGCTTTTCCCACGGCTCCCCGCACCTGCCAACATAAAGATAATTCTAAATGCATTTGCTACATTCTAGTAGAATAATTCATACATTACTCATGGAAGAGCTTACAATTTCTCATGGCTATAGTGAGAACCCTAGTATTAAATAATAAAGAACTAATATATTTTAATAATTTTAATTTCTTGGAATAGCTTCCTTAAGACAACATTTAATTAACCTTTTTCTAATGAAATGAACATAAATGGTTTTCTAAGTTGGTTCATAAAGAAGAGTGCTCAAGCTCAAAACCGTACCTGATTGGATGGTTTGCATCTTTCAGTGTCCAAAAAACAACGTGTACGGAAGGAGGCTTCTTTGCAGTACTAATGGTAATTAGGGTGCTAAACACATTATTAACAACTGACTTATACTGAGCACACATAATGTGTCTGGTGCTCTTCCAGATGCTTTATATATGCTAATTTAATTACTCCTTGCATCCATCTATAAGGTCGATAGTATGATTCCCATTTTACAGATGAACAGTTGAGGCTCTTAGAGTAAGAAACATGCCCCAATCACTGAGCAAATAAGTGGATGGAATAGAATCTGCACTCAGGCAAACTAACTCCACAGCCCCCATTTTTAAGTCTTATACCATGTGGCTCAGTTCTTGGGGTGGCTGTGTGAATGCAATGAGGTTATATATATAAATATTTCCTATTATATAGATATCACTGTTCCGGGAAAACAGTATGTGGCCAATAACCGTTCATTTTTCTTCTCTTGCAATGTCATAGATTAAATACCTGAGGTTCAGAGGAGTCAAATCACTTGCCCCAAGAGGGGTCACCTGGGAAAAGAATCGCCAGGTCTTCCTCCAGAATCCGCAAAGTTGCACTGCTTCTGTATGAATGCAGTAAGTCATCAGGAAGTCCGAAGACTGTAGGCGCTTCCGGGATCACCCCCTCCACTTTTGCACCATCACTGCTATCACGATTGATGCACTTTTGTGTACAATAATTATGTATTGAGTATTCAGTCCCTTGAAGTTACACAGGGCCTTGTGACTGAATTCTGAATGTGTGTCTCTCTCAGGACAGACATATAAAAATCTGTCACACACGACACTCTCTCTTTTTCCCCATCTGTCAGCCTGAGACAGAGGATTCAGCAGAAAGCTCAGAGGTTCTCAGGAATGACAGAGTCATGGGTTCAGAGGAGCCCAGATCTGTCCAACAGTCAGGAACAGCCATCAACCAGGAACATCCGTATTGGATTTGTGCAACTAAGAAACATTTTTTCAAGGGAAAAACACTAAAATTTTCGGTTGTGTCTGTTACAGCAGCTCTGTTGCTCGCTCAACTAACACACAATCACAAATGTAAAAAAGCACACAAAGTGTGAGGAGGTATATAACTCTTGGACAACTTGTGTTCCATCTAGTTTTTTAATATGGCTATAGCTGGATCTAGAGTAGAATGTCCTAGAATGATATTTTCCAACATTTTACATCCTATCTTTAAAAAAAAAAGACTCCTGTGGATAGATACAATTCTAATTATGGAAATGCCATGCAATATAAGTGACGACTCCTTTACATGCATTTTTTTAATGAATGTGTGGGTTCAGAATTACAAAACCAGCCCTAGCCTTTTCACAGTCAATAGTCCATTTCCAGTTTTCAGAAAATAGAATTGCATTGGAAGGGTCGTTGGGGAAGTTAAGAACCGCCTCGGCTTTCCACTTTATACAATAGAAATACTAGTCTCTGTTATAATTTGACTATGTGGGATGAATGAAATAGATAATATCCTTATAATAAACTTATATAAATATAAGATGCTAGCTCTGTCGTTTAAAGATGTATGCTCACCATACAATCCCTTGAACTGAAACAAAAATGAACATTCTGAGAAAACTGAGCCCTAGACCTGTAGAAAAATGCAAATGATTGCCCATAGAATAAGGAAAGGAGCAATGCCATATTTGGCATTCATAGTAGTACAGAATTTACTTTACAAATAAACTGCAACCCTTTGCTATGTGTAATATAGCCCCGGGATCAACTCCACACTCTTGTCCTCTGTTGGTACATTCCTACGAGGCAGGCCTTTAGAGAACCAGAACTTCTTCCACACTTCTAAATTCGAGCAAATCTTACTCTCTGCCAGAGAGGTCTTTGGTTAACAAGAGAGAGATTTCTTTTGTCAAATTCATCAAAACTACATTTAGAGGTTTCTAATGACATTCTAACTTGAAACACTGGAACTTGTGAGCAGATGTACTGATGAATCCAAACACTCATTGAGTGTGTGGGAGGGGTTTACATGACAAGAGGAAATGCCAAGAGCTAAACTGAACATCACAGCACATTAAGGACTGTGTGAGCTGCTTTATAGATCATCTCATCTCACGTCTCCGTTTAAATGTACTGAAATAGTCGTGACTCTCTCTATATTACAGATGAGGAAACCGAGGTCCCAGAGCTGGGTGATGAAGGATAGAAGTTTTAAGTCAGGGTTGATTGATTCTACAACCTGTCATCTTTCTACATGACAAAGCATTCTCTGAAATTAGAAGAAAGATAAAAGTCAACAATAAAATAGATTTGAAAAAGAAATTAACACCAGTAGAAACTTCACTCTTCAAATGACGATGTATTACCAAATGTGTCTGAAACATATTGTTCAAAGTTATACTAGATAATAAATAGAATTACTTAATTCAATATGTCAGGGAGGAAGAAATTTTCCTCTACCCTCTAGGTTCTTCTGGCTGGTCTAAGAATTAAATTGACATGAGACAGATTAATATGAGAAAAATCAAATAGAAGTTTAATAACATGCATACATGGGAGAGACACGGGAAAACTGAGTAACTCACCAAAATGGCCCCAGCCCTCACCTTAAATGTCATCTTCAGCTAAAGACAAAATACGATGTAGGGGGTAGTGGTTTGGGACTTCAAAGGGGATGAAGGCAATTCACATGGAGATGGAAAACAAATGTTTGATAAATAAAAGTTTGCTGGGCCAGGCAGAGACAATGGGACACCAGAGGAGTTGTAACAAACAGACTTTGCTAGGTTCCTCCCTGTCTACACACTACTTCATACTATAGTTATCTGTGGTGATAGTTCCCTTCGTGGAACAGGTCTTCTATCAAATTCTTTTGGGCAGTTAAGAAGGTCAAAGGTTTATCCTGAGTCTTTCGGGCCTTAAAAAATAATCAGCTTAAATTAATCCTTCTGCCAAAAAGACATAATTAGGGGTGGCAAACTTTGCTCCCCTGCAAATATAATTATCAAACACTTAAGTAAACATTGTAGAAAATGTTTTAAAATACCAAGGCTCTCTCTGTAGCATATATTTTATAATTAATGCAGAATATCTCATTTACTAGTTAGTGTTATTTTTCCCTAGGACCAGGATTTCAACTTATACAGTGTTTTTAATATTTTCTTTCCTACCTTTTTTTTTCCCCCTGAAATAAAGTACTTGTTTTTCTAAAGCATTCCTCAAAAATGAGAACATGACTCCGAAAGCAACTGTAATGGTGTCCATACTTGTTAAGCTACATTTTTCCCTGAACGTTCTTGCCAAGTTTCTCATACAATATATTTAATATCTTTCTCTTAGCTGGGGTAGAAATAAAATAATTTATTCATTGTCCTTTGAGGATTGTGCAATGGTAACAAAACCAATGATGCTGTCCGCTTTCTCATATATTACCATTATCCGATACCCTTTAGAACTATAATTACAGCTCCTCTTAATTGCTACCATTTTCCAGATAAGGCACCTGAGTCAGAAAGGTTAAATAATTTGTCCATGAAACTCTGCCAAGGGATAACTGAGCCAGGATTAAACTCAAAGATTCTGCACATGTGCACATTTATATCATGAGCAATGCATTCCATAAATTAGAATATTCTGCCTGGGATTCCTCTGAGCCTCTCAAGCTTATATCCCACATCTTATCATGCAATTCAAAAATATATAATATTCAGGAAAGGAGAAAATGGTCTTTATTTTTCCTCTCTTTCACAAAATACTACAAACTGAAGGAAATATTGCCTCTTTCCCATGAAATTTTAGAAAAAGTTCTGAAGGAACTTGACCTCTGAAGATGGAACCTATTCATTTGTTCTAAGTTTTCAGAGGAGCAACTGAAAACTCTTTCGTCATTTGTAAACAATGACTAATGAAAACCATTAATGTAACCTAGGCAGATTGCGAAAAAAGTGTCTCGTCGGGTGATTTGAGAAGGTAGTGATGGTTAGTCATTTATTTTACGATAGAAATTAATAAATCCCATTATGTCTCTCCCGTTAACACATAAGACTGAAGTTTTGTCCCTCACTTTGCTAAAACATGATCTACTCTAAAATCAGTATGTTATTAGAAGTATAACTTCCAGGTTATACCCCATGTTCAAGTTCTCTGAACCTCAGTGACCCCTGTGCACTTGGCAAACATCAACTAATCTTCAGGACACTTCCACTGGGACCAAATATAACCTCCAGTTTTCTATCAACAGATTGTTCCCGGGAGAACCTGCAAAGAGATCAGATTCGGGATATGGGATGGAACACATGTTCCACTTCTCCATTGACTAATGGCAAATATGCAGGGGCTTCCTGGTCTCAAATAGTGAAAGGAGACAAAGCAACACAGCAATAACAGGTCAGGGGTCATGGTCATAGGACGAGGCTTCTAGGCTGAGGGCAGTCCACCCTGCACTGTGCACTGATTCAATCTGCACATCTCTGGTTTCTCCAAGAATCACTACAGACAGCACCATCACTCGTGGCTGCCCTCTGCACATTCACCTGGAACAGTCCCAAAGGGCAAATGTGGACTCAAATATTTCTTGTCAACTATTCCAAATGCACTAACCTTCCCCACTCCTCACCAACGCTTCTAGATAAAGAGATAATAAATTCTTCTAAGAGGGAGTCATAAACTCTCAGACTATTTTCTAAGTTAAGTTCACAAAGCGTTTCATCAGCAAACACCAGAAAATACAGCCCTTCTTAACATGGCATGTCAGAATGCTTTTTAAACCTCCGAATCCACACACCACAACCTAATATATATTCAAAGCCCCAAACTCTCTGCAAGTTACACTCTCTTCAAGACACCCGTTCCCTCATCAAAGTCTTGCTGGGAGAAACAAGACATTTTTCATTTACTTTTGCTTCTTCCTTCTGCCTAGCAGCTCTCAGAGCAAGAAAACCAGTTACTGAAACTCTACTGGACCCAACTCAGGAACATTAAGACCCTAAACTTTGTGGCCTCGCCCGACTTCCTCAGCCTTGACCTTGCTTTGTCATTATGCCCAAGATGAAGGGGAAAAGGAGGACAGTTGGTACTGAGTACAGAGATGGCTGAAGATCCCTTTGGCATTTTCACCCTCCCTGCCAAGGAAGAATGGATAGGAGCTAAGACTGCTGGTGCCCCAAACTGTTCTTTGTTTCACCGAATATCAGTTCTCAAAGGAGACTGAGCTTTCTGACTATCCTGCACGTCTAATCATTGCTCATCAAACCTAGAATCCTACTACCAAAAACGTTACACGACCATAGCATATGACATGAATTTGATTCACAAGTGCCCACATTTCCTATCAGTGCCTGGAAAAAGTGGAGTTTTCTATTGCTTCAAAGTAATAATCCAAGAATCATGTTTATTTTTCTAAAAAAAAAAAAAAAAGTTATAACCAGCCCAAATACATTTTAGGAAAATTGACTTTAATCCAAATCACTGTCATCCCAAAACATATAAAAAATTTTGAATTATTATTTGATGCTCCTAAAATGATTGCCAAAAACCTATAGTAGGATTTCTTAGAGAAAAAAATCTGTTATTTTTTATGAAGAGATAAACTAGTCAATAGCACCCCCTGGTGGCAATAGACACTCATCTGCTTGGGAATCGGCTGTGGTTTTAAAATCTCCTCCAAAGGGAAGATTTCATGACCTCTCCCGGTAAAACATTCCAGGATTTTACTCTCAGGTCTAATAAAAATACTTTACAAGACAGCATGCACCCATTTCCTCTAGTCAAACCTGCCTCTTTAGTTGAGATGAGAAACAGATTGTCTCTACCCTCTATTGCTGGCCTCTGTGTACATCGTTAGGGCCATGGAGAGGGAACCACAGCAAAATTGTGTGAAACAGGTCTGGTCAGAGGAACTCATTATGGCCCACCTATACATCTGTCCAGAGGACGACCCGCAGATACTAGGTCCACTGTTCAGAGCAGAGGGTGTAGTTTAATGGGCCAGAATGTGCAAAGCAAAGATCTCCATCTGAAGACTGCTTCAAGGGTCCCTCATAGAACGTGTCACTGAGCCCCTGACCTCTGCACAGGGTCACACCAACTCCCACTCTTCTCAGAGGCGATACTCAAAACGGGTTTTAATCAGGCGTTTTCGAATAATAGTGTCTATTAATGTTTTCACTCTCTGCACTCCGACTATGAGACAGAACTAAAATTAAAGTTTGTTTTTTTCTCTTTAAAGTCTAGCGTTATACCTTTTCTATCACTGAACTGAAGGCTATTTTACATTTTCCTCATTTGACTCTTTAAAAGTGAATAAACTTTTGATTTTTTATGTTATTCACTTTAGCACTTCCCAATGATTTTCAAAGTATACACCAAGCTGATGTCTGCCCAGTACATGCTGCTCTCAGGTTGACATGCGACTTTCTTTTTTCTGTTTTGTTTTTTTTTTACACTAAATAATTACTATTTTATTATTATTGTTACCTCAGGTGATTAAGAATGTAGGCTTCTCATGTAGAACTCTAGAGAGCATTTGTTTTTATAATCCACTCAGTGTAAAGATTAGCTTTACGCCATATTTTTCCAGGGGAGTGAAAAATTTTTAAAATGAATTAAACATGATGTCTTATGTGTGATAAGGGAATATGTAATTTGCCGAGACTCATTTGGGGACCTTTAATTTTTAAAAAACACAGTATAATAAATGCCAAATTCACATTTCATAATGACTTTTGATCTTATCTCTAAAAGGGAAAGGACAGATTCATGGAAAGTAGTATAATTAACACCCATTCCATAGGTGCATGTACCATGTTTTATGCTTACAGGTAGATAATATATGTTGTAAAAGAACAACCAATTGCATATTTTTGCTTAAGATCTAAATTATATGTGGGCCATATATTCATTTTGTAGTTTGTTGCTAATCGTCTTTAATCTTATTCAATAATGTCTGTAGTTAATGTATATTCAATCTATTTTAATCTAAAATGAGCAAACGAAAAAAACGAGGGGAAGTCGGTCGGAACACAACTTTCTCTTTCCTTTATTCATTCAAGGGTTGCCCAGTATTGAACTTTAATGACTGTCAAAAGATTTCTAGTCCAGATAAATGCAGTCATATTAACTTTGAAGGTCCTCTCCCCCCCTCTAGTGGTGAAAAGCAGTAGAGAAAACTGACAGGATACCCGTGAGACTGCAGCTGATAGTACAGGAAAGAACACTGCTTGGAGAGTGACTGGAGAGGGTTCAAGTCCCACATCTGCAATTGACACCTACATGAACTTGAGAGTTCACTTGGCCTTGTGTTTTTTCAGTTTTCTCATCAGACAGAGTAATGATGATGATTTGCAAAATTGTTGCGATGGTCACAATAGAAAATATCAAATGTATTTAGAAATCGATCAAACAAAATTAGATTTTAAAATTTATTTTTAAAGAAAATACAAGAGACATAATATGTTTAGTTGATTGATTTGATCCTGTGGTGGACACTCAGGGCAGCTTCCATGGTCCCTCCCTCCTGGTACTTAGAGCACTGAGTGGAGAAACAGCCTTTACCAAGTGATCAAGCATCGTGCTCCCAGCAATGAAATAAACTGACATCATGCGTCAGGTTATCCTCTGAGAAGACCTCCACATGTCACCTTCTTGCTCAAAATGTTTAACTCAAATCTAATCACAAAGGAACAATCAGACACATCAAAACTCAGGGTTTTTCTGAAAGGAAAAAAAAAATCTGTTCTGGAGTCTGAAAACCTCAGTACCTTGGAATCAATGAGACTGAGAAGAATTCATAATTAAAAGAGATTTTTAAAAAGCTATGAGAACCAAATGTAATATATGATCCTCAGTTGGGTCCAGGATTGGAGAGGGGCATGGTACTGGGGCCTTGTAGAGGTTTGAAAATGGGCTTTATTTGAGACCGTAATATTGAACCATTCTAATTTATTGACCTCTTTCTTGCATGTGATTGTTTAGAAGAATGTCCTTGATCTTAGGACATACATGTTTAAATATATGGAGTGGAAGTGCCACGATTAAAATATATGTGTGTTTGTGTGTGTAAAAGTATACAAGTGTGCTAGCTTTCCAACTTTTCTGTCACTGGAAAACTTTTCAACATTAAAAAAATGTAAAAACAAACAAACGAATGCTCTTAGATATTCTACCGATTGAAGATTTATTGGGGTTAACAATTTCCTCTTTGTAATGCTAATTGTCCAGGGAAGAGCTTTCCTCTACAGCCCTGTCCACCTTCATCTGAGGCTTCTGTGACATGATCTCAGGTATTAAAGCATGAATTATAAAGAAACAGCTCCTCTGCAAATTTCTGCCCTGGGTGGACAACTCTCCCTATTTGTAAGATGAGAATTATAAGAATAATCCTGTTTCTGGTACTGAATTCTCCAGGAACTTTATCATTAGCTCTTCATCCTTTTATAATTTTTCCTTCAAATTTTCCTTCCTCAACATTTGTTGCTACTGCAATGCTAAATTGCTTGCATTTTTGTCCAAATTGTGTGGTTTCAAACCCCCTACTCCTCTGCAAATCTCCTTTGCCAGTCTGTAAGGCTTTCCACCCTCTTTCATTAAAACATGAAGAACATGTACCCACTTCCCCTTCTGTAAAATCATGCTTGACCACCTTCAAAGACATCCCTCAAGACTCAGAGTTAATCACTCTATCTTCTGCTTCCTCTCCTCTTAATTATACTAATTGCAAGTGTGTGTGTGTGGCGGGGGCGTGCCCTTTACTGGGCTGAAATTCCCTTGAACACAAGGAGTTCTTATCAACTATTGAGCATCAGTCAGCACATCCGCTGCTGATCAAGTGCCCAATGAGCATTTGCTGAGTGAATGTATGAAAGCAATTTGCAAACTGTAAAGTGCTCATGCTAATTGCTGCAAAGTGTCAGTGGCAGTCACACACGTTAGTCATCAGCAATGACAGTTATACACATTAGTTACTAGCATTTAGTTGGTGGTACAAGAGATGGCAGACTAAACAGAAGACGTGGGACTCTGGCTGGATAAGTTTGTGTGAAGTAGGATATTTAGAGCATGGAGGTCTTGGAAAGGGAAGGAGAAGGGAAAATGGCCAAACATTAATTTTACCCACACTGTCTTTTTGCCCAGGCTCCAGGTGACTGTTTGCAGAGCTGTGAAATGTAAGGTTGTCAAATCGCTGCTAGAAATATCTTCCAGTGAATCTTGTTTCTTTGGGTCCAGCCACTCCACCCAAAGCCCCTGGGAGCAGCTAGGAGGGAGAGCCAAGGTGATGGACAGGATGAGGAGGGAAGAAAAGACAGGATGGGTTCTACTCCTGACCTGGCGGCCCCTTGGCCTCACTCCTCCACCCCATTTCCTTCCATCTCCGTGATGAATATTGAAATGGATCACTCCTGCTGGGACCCACTTTTAAAGGAGGTCGAGAAAGATGAAGTGCTTCCCTCTTCTGGCAGTTTCTGCAAATCTTCACACTCAGTTCATCACATAGTCAATAAGGTGTGTTAACACAGTCCCCCTCTTGCAACTCATTTTGAGAAGACAGTACAACACAAAGGCAGACTTTCTTTTAATTCAATATACTGTAGTAGCAAGTAGCTCTTTGTCACTGAGAGTTTTCACATCTTTTAAAATTTGCTTTTAACTGTTTTTGCCTTTGTATTTAAATTTGGCTGCAGGAATAATTTTAGAAATTCTTTGTGCAGGTAAAAAGTGCTGAATCACCCAAAGGACAAGTTCTCATATGTTTAGGGCATCTGCCCAGTATATCTGAGGCAAAACAATAGGAAAAAAAAAAAAAAAGATACAGAAAGCAAGAATAAAAGAAAAGAGTTCAGCTTCAATAACCTTATGCAAAATTTCGTACAGAGAAAATCTACATGAAGTTAAGCAAAATATAGTAGAATATATATAGACTGTGATGTGTAGAGAAACAAAATTCATCACCCCAAAATGTCTCTTTGGCACGTGGATTATTTCAGGCTGAAAAAAATCAAGGCCCAAAAGACTCAGGATAAACCTTTGACCTTTCCCCTAACTGCCTAAAAGAATGTATGCAGAGAACCTGTTACAGGAAGGAAGCTATCACCCTAAATAACTATAGTATGAACCAGGTGGTAAACAGAGGAGAACCCAGCAAAGTCTGTTAAAATCTTCTCTGTGTCCCATTGTCTCTGCCTGGCCCAGCAAACATTTATTTATCAAACATTTGCTTTTCTATCTCCATATGAATTGCCTTCATCCCCTTTGAAGTCCCAAACCAGTACCCCCAACACCCTCGTTTATCTTTAGCTGAAGATGATATTTAAGGTGAGGGCTTGGGCCATTTTGGTGAGTTATTCAATTTTCCTGGGTGTCTCCCTCGTACACAATTTATTAAACTCTGATTTTCTCCTGTTACTCTATCTCATGTCCTTTTAATTCTTAGACCAGCCAGAAGAACCTAGAAGGATAGAGGAAAATGTCCTCCTCCCTGACGATATTTTGATTTATAAAAAGAAATATACACGTGGTCTTTATCCCTGTTCCTGGCACAGAGCTCCTAAAACCCCTGGACTTTCCCGTTTGTTAATTTAAGGCGGTTACCTTTGGACAGTACTTAAGATGGGGACTGGCTGCCAGCAGAGCCAGTCCTGTGATTAGAGGGTTGGAACTTTCGGTCCCATTCCCCAGCCTCCAAGGAGGGAAGAGGGGATGAAGATTGAATTCTATCACCAATGGCCAATGATTTAGTCAATCATGCCTATGTAACTAAGCCTCCATTAAAACCCCAAAGAAGGGGGTTTGGTGAGCTTCCAGGCTGGTGAACACATGGAGATTCAGGGAGAATGTAGCACTCAGAGGGCACGCCCTCTGCTTCACGCCCTTTCCTCATACCTTGCCCCATGTATCTCTTCCATCTGGCTGTTCCTGAGTTCTAACCTTTTATAATAAACTGGTGATCCAGTAAATAAAATGTTTCTCTGAGTTCTTTGAGCTGCTCTAGCAAATGAATTAAACCCAAGGAGAGAGTTGTGGGAACCTCTGGTTTATAGCTGGTTGGTATGAAGCACAGGTAATGACCTGGACTTTGATTGATGTCTGAAGTGGGAGCAGTCTTGTGGGACTGAGCCCTGAACCTGTGGGACCTGATGCTCTCTCTGTGTAGACAGTGTCAGAATTGAGTTAAATTGTAGGACACCCAGCTGGAGTTGGAAAATTGCTAGGTGGTGTGGGGAAAAAAAATCCCACACATCGGAATTTGAACTGATGAACACACATTACGGTTGGTGTCAGAAGTATAGATGTTATATAAATTTTACATTAATTTAAAAGATAAAATGTCTACTGAACTATTCATGGAGGGAGGGCTTTACAATCCCTTCTGTTACAGATTTGAAAGCTTTTAATTTGCTCCAATCCCAGTTTATATCCTGTCCTAAATATACACTTGCATCATTATGAGACAGGAAGGGGGCAGGGCACAACTGTTTAAAAGAATGACATAGCCCGAGGACACAACATCAACTGATTAGAAACAAATAGGTCCAAGAGGGCGGACTAGTCGACTTCCACTAGACCTGGAGTCTTAGGATATGCTCATTGTTAACACATCAGCACAGCTAAATGACACACCCACTGGCGCCAGGTTCCAAGGCCAGCCATAAAGGTGAAAAAGTGGGCCGTGGCCCAATTCCTGGAAATCCCCACCCCTTCCCCAAAATAGCTGGAATACTTCTCCCACTCATTAGCCTATGAAATTACCCACCCCTATAAAAACTGACAACCCATACCCTGGGGCCCGTCTCTTCTTCCCAGATGGCCCACACTCGGTCTATGGAGTGTGTATTTCCTTGAATAAACCTTCTTTCTCTTTACTGTGGCTTGCTCTTGAATTCTTTCCTGCTCGAAGCCAAGAACCCACACTCGCGGCATCCCAGGAACTCACCTGAGACCTGGGACATGACCATCTTTTCTTGCCCCACCTTTCTTTCCGCCATAATTAGAGTTTATTTTTCTAAAGTGGTGCCCATGGTGTGCTCTTTCTCCTTCTAGTAATAAAGCTGATTTTCAAAAAAATCAATGTTTAAGAATGAGGCGAATAGAGATTTCTCTTTCAGTGTGAGTTGCAGTCACGGTGTTGTTACCTCTCTCAGGGGCACTTGCATTTCAATCCTCTTCTTTAACATTTGTCTTTCAGTCTCCACCAGAAGGTAAAACTAGTTCATTAAATAGCTGGGCTGAGCATATGTGATGACTGCGTACAGAGCCACCTGTCAGGAGCCCAAACACTTCTGCGAATTACTATAACAGTATTACAAGGAGATGCTTATCTATTTCCACGTTTAGTTTTAATTTATTCATTCAGTATAGACTAAGACCACAGACATAGAGAACAGACGTGCAGCTGCCATGGGGGGTGGTGGAGGAGGGATGGATTGGGAGTTTGGGATTAGCACATGGAAACTGGTATATACAGAATGGATAAACAACAAGGTCCTGCTGTAGAGCACAGGGAACTCTATTCAATAACCTAAGATAAACCATATGGAATAACTATATATATATATTTATAACCATATATATATATAAAACTGAATCACTTTGCTGTATACCAGAAACTAACACAACATTGTAAATCAACTATACTCCAATAAAATAAATTTTAAAAAAATACAGACTAAGACTACTAGAGATTTCCAAGATGAAATATACATACCAGTTCTCAAAGAGCCTACAACCTAATGAAAACAATTGTACTCTGCATCTTTAGAATCAAAAGAGATGCTCCTTGGAAAAATAAAAAAGGGGTTCTATGGGCAGATATATTCAAGAATCGTGACATATGTTATCCTCCTCTTTGCAATTCCCAATGCACATCTACAAATATAAAACTCTGATATTAAAGGAATTTATCTAACCTGGCTTTCTCCAGACTGCTTTTCTGGGTAGCAAAACAGTGGATAGCATCCCTCAGACAGTGCTGTCCTTTAATACAAAAATAAGGTTATTTACCATTGTGTATGGAAATCACAAAATACAGAGGAGATATGGAGAAATAAGATATGCTTGGAAGGGCTGGGACAGCCTCAAAGATGGAGAGAACACACTCGATCCCAGACTTGGAGGATGAGTCAGAGTTGCCAGGAGCCCAGGACTAAGGAGCGTATTCCAAGGGCCAGATCATACAGGCTTTGAAATCCACACAAAGCAATTTACCTTCCATCCTGTAGGCAATGGGGAGCTTTACAGAATTTTGCATGGAAGGGTCAACACATGGTCACTCTTGCTGCTCTGGAGGATGGATCTGGCGACAGGGGGACACGGGAGACTGGAGTTGGGGAAAAGGGAGAGAGACACTGAGCCTCTCATAAAACTGCAAGGTCATCTTGTAAGGCAGTTTGGATCCAAGAAAAGTCACACCATGAAGCTGCTGGAGTGGCCCCAGGCTCACTTCCTCCTGCCCTCCTGTCCTGTGGCTTGTCTTGTTTCCCCCAATGCACCACGCCTTCTTAGAGGCGAGACAGTGCTTTGCACTTCTTTACTCAACTAAAAAGTTTAATAAAAACAGCCTATATGTTGAATTAATGAATGACTGAAAATAGGCACCTACATTTAAACATTCTGGTTTAAACTGTGCTTTCATATGAATTATCTCATTTCATATGGATGTAGAAATCAAAATACCTGAAAATTCCATGAAGCCCAGGACAGCCATCATTGGATGTAAGCGCTTCCCACCTAAGGCTTCTTCAAGGGCTCCTGTTCCATTACTGGGGTTTATATCAGGGAAGTGACGGCAGAGATTGTGCTCCTTCCTAGGTTGTATCCTGAATGGCAAGTGACTTTGGCTCTGCTGGCTTCTCCTGAAAGGCCTCTCCCCTCTTTCATATGCAAAGATGACTGGGTTGGGTAAGATTACACCTGATACCTTTTGCTCCTTCAAATAACCTCCTCATTTTCTGGAAAGGAAGTCATTATATGCAGCATTCCACATACTATCCCCGTCAAAATAGCTGACAACCAGGGATTATTAACTAGCTCTAATGCAGCATTTACTTTAGAAAACAAAGGCTTTGAAGTGACAGTATGGTTGTTTCTCCACCCCTCCCCACTCCCTTTAAAGTGTCTGCTCATTGGATGGATGTAAAAGCCCAGAAGCCAGATAAATCTCGCTGAATGCATTTTTGGTCTTTTGTGTGTTGTTGGTTAAATCCACAGGAGTAGTCTAGATGCTGGGGTTCAGGAGTGCATGTTTGGGAAGGGGATGTACTTTCTTTTCAGAATGCGGAAAGAGTTAGATGTACTCAAGTGTTGAGATTCTCAAGTGTGCGCGCACGTGCACGCCTGCATGGCTGAGCTCTCACAACACCAGCCCGTGGTCCCCAAAAGAATGATGCAACTGAAGGATGCAAGCTTCCTTCCAGGAGTTACAGTCCCAACCCCGTCTCACCTTTGGAGATCTGGCCTTAGGTGGTGCCTTGTTCAGTTGAAGTCTGAATTGAATTTGCCCCTCTGCTACGTAGCTTTTAATCTAGAAAAGTTATAAGGCGAGACCCGGAAAGTCAAAGAATGAGTAAATAAATGGATGAAAGAAAATGAAGGAAGGTGAGTTTTACAAAGAGAGCAAATTCAGAGAGACAGCTATTTATGGTAGAAAATAAAGCAGAAGTTTGGTGGCTAGAACCTCCTGGATTTACACCTCATGTCCATACAGCCACTTCCTAGCTATAAACCTTCAACAGGTAACAGGTTCTCCAGCCTCAATTTTCTCATGAGTAAAGTGGGCATAATATTGCCTACTTCATAAGCATATCGTGAGAGTAAAATTATATGATACGGCATTCTGGACACCGTGCCAAGCACATAATAATCCCTCAATGAAAACCATTTTAGAAATCTGCTTTATTTGGGGAAGGTGCTTTCCCCCTGAAGGCTAATGTTTACTTGCACAGAATAAAGAACAAAGACTTACCCAGCAGGTGAGCTGGGTGGAGAAACTGAAGCTCTCTAGAACTCCCTGAGTAAGGCACTCACAATGTGGCTGTACTTATTATTCTGAGCCAGGTGTATTCCAGCTCTGAACCAATATTAATATAATGTAAACATTTCTTGCTAATCCACACTAACTTAAGTTAGAGGTAAATTTACCCACTGGTTAGGGAGACTGCTCTTTTCAGGAATGAATCTTAAGCCATGTGTGTTAAACATGTTAATCTCAAACAAAACCAAGAAGGAATTCTTCCATTCAGCCAAGCTATCTCTGCTCCTTCACTTTTCAGTCTTCAAAATAGGGATGACGATCCCCTTTTTCGAGGCGCAGTCTGGATTTAGAGAAATACAATACTCAGAAAATGTCATAAATCCTATTGAAAACATCTGCATCTATTCATAAATAATATATAACACTCAGAGATCACTGGCTGTGATACAACTCCCCACACACAAAAGTATAGAAAGGTGCATTTAAAAGTTAGACAGGGGCTTCCCTGGTGGCACAGTGGTTGCGCGTCCGCCTGCCGATGCAGGGGAACCGGGTTCGCGCCCCGGTCTGGGAGGATCCCACATGCCGCGGAGCGGCTGGGCCCGTGAGCCATGGCCGCTGAGCCTGCGCGTCCGGAGCCTGTGCTCCGCAACGGGAGAGGCCACAACAGAGGGAGGCCCGCATACCACAAAAAAAAAAAAAAAAGTTAGACAGCTTATGTCACTGTTTGCAGATGACATGATACTATACATAGAGAATCCTAAGGAGGCTACCAGAAAACTACTAGAGCTAATCAATGAATTTGGTAAAGTAGCAGGATACAAAATTAATGCACAGAAATCTCTGGCATTCTTATACACTAATGATGAAAAATCTGAGAGTGAAATTAAGAAAACACTCCCATTTACCATTGCAACAAAAAGAATAAAATATCTAGGAATAAACCAACCTAAGGAGACAAAAGACTTGTATGCAGAAAACTATAAGACACTGATGAAAGAAATTAAAGATGATACAAATAGGTGGAGAAATATACCATGTTCTTGGATTGGAAGAATCAACATTGTGAAAATGACTCTACTACCCAAAGCAATCTACAGATTCAATGCAATCCCTATCAAACTACCACTAGCATTTTTCACAGAACTAGAACAAAAAATTTCACAATTTGTATGGAAACACAAAAGACCCCAAATAGCAAAAGCAATCT
>NC_041215.1:126329086-126342120 GCF_002837175.3 Physeter macrocephalus | reverse complement strand
TGGGCATATACCCTGAGAAAACCATAATTCAAAAAGAGTCATGTACCAAACTGTTCATTGCAGCTCTATTTACAATAGGCAGGACATGGAAGCAACCTAAGTGTCCATCAACAGATGAATGGATAAAGAAGATGTGGCACATATATACAATGGAATATTACTCAGCCATAAAAAGAAATGAAACTGAGTTATTTGTAATGAGGTGGATAGACCTGGAGTCTGTCATACAGAGTGAAGTAAGTCAGAAGGAGAAAAACAAATACTGTATGCTAACACATATATATGGAATCTAAGAAAAAAAATGTTATGAAGAGATTAGTGGTAGGACGGGAATAAAACACAGACCTACTAGAGCATGGACTTGAGGACATGGGGAGGGGGAAGGGTAAGCTGTGACGAAGTGAGAGAGTGGCAGGGACATATATGCACTACCAAATGTAAATTAGATAGCTAGTGGGAAGCTGCCGCATAGCACAGGGAGATGACCTCTGTGCTTTGTGACCATGAGAGGGGTGGGATAGGGAGGGTGGGAGGGAGGGAGACGCAAGAGGGAAGAGATATGGGAACATATGTATATGTATGGCTGATTCACTTTGTTGTGGAGGAGAAGCTAACACACTATTGTGAAGCAGTTATACCCCAATAAAGATGTTAAAAAAAAAATAAAAGTTAGACAGCTTAAAATTACAAAACTAAAGTAATGAAAAATGTCCAAAACAAATATCATACAAAAAGTTTGTCCTGGGTTTCTATAATCATTATGCTTATTATCCCAACCAGCATATCTTCTCTGACATAAAGCAGTTTTAATTCAATCCTTTCTAAAACCTAAATACAGATTGCAAAGCTCACTTCAGACACTAGGTGGCGCCACGTACTCACCCAATGTTACATTATTTTCCCCAAACTAGGTTGGCCAGCCCATCTAGGGCCTGACATGCATTTTAACAGTTAGAGTCTGTGATGGGGAAGGCTTCTAAAATGCGATGTCTTCTAATAACTGGCAGCAGAGTACAAGCATAGCATTTAGTTCTCAAATGGAGTTATCAATCTGTAAAGCTTTAATACTCCTTCAATTGCTCTCTATGTGTACAACTCAGACAAGACCTACAGTTATAAATTCAGAATTTGTCCTCTAGACTTGAAGCCAAAGTTTCACTTTCAACTCTACTGACATTTTGAATAAATCAAGCAGCTAAATATTTTCAACTGCCTCCCAAAGCCTCTATTTTCTAAAAAAAAAATTTGACACGGAATTGGAAACTTTAAAGATCTGCTTGAAAACACATGGTATAGACTAATGTGACAGTAAATGGATTTAAAATCTTCAGCTTCACTTCCCCAGACGCATCCATATTATTGTTAGCTTAGTAAACTACACCACTCTTGGCATTTGAAGAGGAACAAACGAGGATTCCAAAAACTACAATAAATAAAAAATAAAAGATATTCCTTTGCCTCTGATTCTGCGTAAGAAATACCAAGTAGTGGCAACTGATCTCCATATATTGGGACGAGATTGGCACACATTCACTCGGCAAGACGGAATGTTGTTAAAATTTAGGCCTCCTTGTTTCCATAACATTTATAATGCAATATCCTTAGTGCTTTCTTCATTTAAAAGGAAAAACATAAAAACGATAAACAAAAACAAGTTATATGGATATAATGGGCATATAAAAGTTAAACTGATATGGTGGGATAACATATCATAATGGACATGCTTGTGGGTAAATACATGTGCAGATAAGAAAACAAAGCCTCTCAAAGTGTGGTCTGGGGAAACTTTCAGTACATGTTGAAGTTGCAACAACTGTATCCTGTGTCTTTGCAGATAACAGCGTCCCCAGCAGCTCTAACGTTTTCATTACGTTCATTCACATTGGAACCCAAGTAGGAGAGTAAAGCAGTGTTCGGGGACCCGTGACATTTCTGAATTGATACCCTTACTCGACTTCTACTCACTTTACTTCCAAACCACACGTGGGACCCTACAAGGAAAGAAGAAATGCCAGGTACAGACTCCTTATTACATGGTAAATAACTAAATATCTAACTTCCTATTTGGAGGAGAAGGAATAATGAATATAATCCTATCAAGTGTACCAGGAGGTGGTAGGAGAAACCAATCTGTCTCAGATGCTGGCAGTAAAGTGATACACTGTCCAGAGAATTTAAAGTCAGTAATAAAACTGACTAAAAAACTGTCTTCTTTTTATTAACACCATGTGCTGGCAGTTCTATACAAGGTCAGTGATACAGGGTGGACAGAACCGTTCCCTCCATGACCATCCCTTTTGAAATACCACTGACTACAATGACTTCTCCTTAGGACTTGCCAGCAAGCGGGAAAGTTGCATTTGGGCAGAAGGAAAAGCTATAAGGGAAAGAATTCTTATTTTTCTAATAGGTAATGTCTGTCCAGGACTTTACACACATGTGTTATCTTATTAATCCTCGACAACAGCCATACAAGGCAGATAACACTGCCTCCATTTTACAGATGAGAAAACAGACTCTGAAAAGTTGAGCAATGTATGCAAGGTCACACAGCGACCAACGGGGGGAGCCAGGGTTCTGACGGACGACGTACATCCTCTAAACCTCACAGTTTTAACCAGCTGAGTAGTTGGGACTCATAGACTGACAGCACAGACTGATCCTTTTGACAATAGGTACAAAACCTGGACAAGGTATAACCTCATTTTAGTATCCTTAGCTGTCGTGGGATAATAATGGGGTGCGGCTGTAGAGAGCACACCTGCAATGATGTAAGGAAGCTCTCTAAACCATCCTGGAGCACAACAGGCTCATCAGAGAGGACAGCAAATGGTACGTGGTTTTCACCCCGCAAACTTCCTCTAAGAACCCTAGACACATTTTATCCCTTCCATGTGTTAAAGAATGCTGGACTCTATACCTCAGCAACTTCACACCTTCCCCTGTAGCTGGATGGTTAAGTTGATCATTCTGATGCTGAAGGGGAAGCACACGAGGCAGAGTCAGAGGCGGGCACCCTCCAAGGCCATCTGCCCCACCCCTACCCTTGTCAATGCGCTCAAGATTTCTCAGAGAACATCCTCTTGTTTTGCAGCACTCTGCCTTCTACTCCAAGGGCATAAATGCAAGATTATTGGGTGGGGGGATTGGAATGGGGGTAAAGGGATGGGTTTGTTTAGTTTCATTCTGCTCAATCTTGAAGTTATTGAGAGACTGGTCATGAGACTACTGGCCTTTAAAAAGTGACCCCAAATATTCTGTCACTTGAAATATACAGCAGTTAACAAGCACACGATGCCTACATAATATGTCAGAATCTCTCAGTTCAGATTGTGGTCTGTCCTGGAAAGCAATCTGAGTTTCTTCCATCTGGTCTACGGCCATACCACCCTGAACACACCTGATCTTGTCTGAATTCTTTGTACGAAAGAATTCACGACACATGTTACTGTTATTTAAAGGTGATAACAAAATCTTGTTTCTTCTTTAAATACGACACTAATAATAGGGAGCCCCACAAAGTACTAAAGCCTACCATTTTCATAAATCAGCCCGATAGGACTGTAGAGGACACACATAAGACAAAGCCTTTGTTTGTTTACTTTTTGGCCCTTGCATTATTTTAATGCAATGATACCATAATACATAGCAATCGATCAATGTAACCACTGACACTCCTATTTGTAACATGAATTTATTCCACTTTTCACAAGCCTAGATCCAATCTCTTTGGTAAATAACATTATTAGAACAAATAACTATAATTTCTTTGTAACATAATCTTTGTTAAGATAACATTTTATTTTACAACTTGAAGTTCTTACAGAAAAACCCTTCTCCAATAAGATGCTGTCAGCATCTTATCTTTACATGGCATTGTAAACTTAGTGGGGTTTTCCACACCCCCCCATCAGGCTTTTCCTTGTTTGGAAATATATGTCAGGTTAACTTGTATGCAGGATGAAAAAAACAATAGGAGTTATTTAAAACCTATTGCATAGCCTGGAGGAAGCTCTGTGATGGTGGGGATCTCTGTGCGTGAATGAAGTGAGTTCAGCTTTTGCTAATTGGTTATATGTTCTGTTTCTGGCTTTTTTTTTTTTTTTTTTTTTTTTTACCATTTCCATCATATGATGTAACCCTGAGCATATGATCAAACCAGCCATATAAAGGTACAAATGCGATGTAAACATTCTCTTAGTTCAGGCCTGATAGGACGTGGAATACCACAGGGTCTCCAAAAAAGGTTTGTTCGACACTTAAGCAAGCGATGGTAGAAAAGGGGCCCCTTAATCCCGTTAAGTCGGGGAGCCACGTGCTCCCCACCCACGTACTCTGCTCCTTCCTCCTCCTGACACTGTTTTCTCCCATCAAACACAAAACCTTAACTACTAGATAGGAGCACTTGACATTGTATATACAACTGATCAGATGAAACCTCATAACACATATGTTCCAGGACCCAGGGCTGGAGTAAAGCCAGTATGGTCTTGGCAAAGCAAGTCACATCTACACTAATGGAAGCACAGGAACTCTAAAGAGAATTGAAGCGTTTCTACTGTCAGAGCTTGTAAGGCAAGGAACGTCACTCGCCATCCAGTTCTACAAGGATTAAGTCATTAGCCACTGCAGTCAGTGACCTACAATATACCCTGAAAGGAATTCCGGGTGAAGATCAGGATTAGGTATTCTGCGCCCTGGGAAAACAGGCAAAAACAGGCCCTCAGATAGTTAGAAATATTTCAAGAGAAATTTTTTAGGAACCTGGATACTTGCATCTTCACATACTTAGAAAAAACACTACTATCATTAATTGAGACAGCCTTTCTTCGTGACTAGCCATAGTAACGTTCTACTGAGATGTTTGCTTGATAGCACGTACCCCTCTCCCCTGGTCTCTCCCCTCACCTCTCTGGAGCAGTGCCTCAGAGCTACCTGAGAAGCTGTAGTTCCCAGGCTATCGTCCTCAGTAAGTCCCTGAATAAAACTGAAACTCCCAGCTCTCACACTGTGTGTTATTTTATTTCAGATGTTAGGTTTGTTTTCATTTTTCTACCTGATCCAATGCACAGAAGCTGAAATTAAATAAGAACATACCCTTTAAGTTTACATTACTGAGAAATGTGGGCAGGCATCGAGTGGCTGAAATTAGAATCCCTTTCCATGTCCTTGTTTGAGTATTTATGTTACTGTACTCAGGATTCCTTTGTCTTTAGTCTTCCTCATGCTGTCCAGGCTCCTACCAGGTTTGTGTGCAAATGTCCTGATTGTCTGAGAGTTACAGAAGCCCAGACCTCACACACAGGCTGACAAAGAACAACAGTCTGCTCAAAGCTTCCGGGCACAGCACACTGAGGCTGTGGGACCAACCAAAACACCCCACTACTCTGAAGGCATTAAAGACCAAGAGAAAAGACAAACTTAGACTGTGTGAGAAAAACATTTTTTCGAGGATATTGAGAAAGAGACATTTATCGAGAGAGATATTTAGTAAGTCAACCAAAGTCACTGAGTGTCACACTGTAAACTGGGTAAAGTCTTTGTCAGGGAATCCTCTTAAATTCTCAGTCTTAGTCTTTCATATGTACTGATCCCTAATTTCTATCTTTGGATGATTTAGCTCCCTTTTTTTTTTACTGTATCTAGAAAACAACTTTGACATCCAGGAATGTCCAGAAACACACCCTAGACATGCATCAAGCTATGGATGCTAATACGTTCTTCCATTATCTAGGAAAGCTGGCCACATGCTGGCGTGCAGACACAGCCATGGAGCCCATGGGAAAAAAGAAGGCCTTCTACTCTGCAGGAGCCCGGGCAGGCTCTCATAAGGCCCCAGCAGGGTCATCAAGCGAAAGGAGGATGTTAGGAGCTTGGAGGGAGTCCAGAGGACTGCCATCAAAAGAAATAAATGTTTGAGAAATAATCCTGAAGGGGCAAGTTGAAAGGAACTGGGCTTGTTTCCCTGGATAACAGCTTATAAGCGCACAGCATGGACCAGCCTGGCCAAGGCCTCTTCTGGGTAGTGAGAAGGCAGCTCTCAAGCCACACAGGGCCCACAGAACAAGAGATAACGGCTTCAGGGGTGATTTTCTTAATTTCTAGAGAAATGCAGGGCTCTCAGATTTTGAAATGTATGTCCAAAGGAAGTGACAGATGGCTTTCTGTTACCCCCTTCCCGACATCAAGGATAATCAAAGATAATCTAGTTTAGAACAATTGACAAACCTCAGAGAGAAGGTGAGTTCTCAGTTCAACACTTAGGTCACTGTTAGCTCTCTGATTCCCTGATATGACTTGGGAGGCTGTTACTTAAAAAATGTGAAGTGTGTGTGTTCGTGAGTGCGTGATTTTGTGTGTGTGTGTGTGTGTGTGAGATAGTGGGCAGAGTATGTGAGAGTTTGTGTGTATTCATGTGCGTAAGTGTATTGGGAATGTGTGTGTGTGTGTGTGTGTGTGTGTGTGTGTGTGTGTGTGTGAGAGGATGTGGCTCTCATCTCCTTCCTTCCCAGAAAAATAAGTACAAACATTTCTTGGGAACATTTTTCCAAAGAGAGCTGGCACTTTTTCTGGAGACACACCCTAGCTGCTCCTTCCTTGAAGGAAAGCCTGGCTTTCTTATGGCCCTGCTCCTTAGTTTCTATTCCATCACCTGCTGCAGTAAAACTAGAGATGGCCCCATCTCCAGATTAATAGGGGTCACTAACACCATAGTCCAGAGATGGAGGGATTACATGAACATCATTTGCTGTCTATAGAGGCACTCACACTTCTTTCTTCTGAGTACACAGCTTTCTACTTCGCTACAGAAGGAAAAAAAAAAAAAGATAAAGTGATGTGCTTCAAGTTCAAAATATTTCTCCTATACAGTTTTGCTTTTATAAATAAGAAAATAAAATAGCTTTCTCATGGAAGCTGCAGAAATTCAATCTAATTTCCAAAGGTTTGCTTTATGACAAATGCCAAAATATGTGGCTGCTTTGCCGTAAAATTCCAAGGAAATGTCACGTTCCCTTAATTGTCCCGTGACTGTTCTATTTATTCAGGAGTGAATTAAGAAAGAAAAGATCTATTTTTCACCTCACCGAGTTTTAGAGAGTATTATGCGTTGTGTAAGAAGCTCTAAATGCTTTGGAACTCATACTTCATTCTTGAGCTTCCCGTCTTCTCCTACGTATTTTAAAGTTCCAGTCAGATGAGACTATACATTTCTACAAATCTTGTGTCTCCTATATTACCTGAAGCCGAAACAGACTGCATAGCCAAGCAAACATTACCTCCACTTTTATTTTTACACAAATGCCCTTGGTGGGCAGTCACTATGCGCCCCGGGCTCCTTGGCGGGTCAGTCAATCACTACTGTCTCCAGATTCTTTAGGGGTGGTCCATCATCATTGGCCTAGGCTTCTGGGGGTGAGCATCAGTCCTTTTTGGCCAGCTCTACCCATCTCTGCTGGAGTAACCTCCGTCCCTTCTGTCTCCTCCTGCAATACTTCTTAGAAAGCTCCAACCATGATCTGAAGTGGTGGGTGAAAAACTAGTACTGAGGGAGCTGAAAAGAGATAAGATGTGAACAACCTGGAAAAAAAAAAAAAACACAGCTCCTTCTCTATGAGCAGAAATGTCCCGTAATATGGCTTCTTAAAGCCAGACTCCTCAATAGATAAGCACTACTGGAATTATTTCAGTGACTGCTTTTGTTTGTCTGAAACAGATCACATGGTCTTCCTAAGATTTCCTAGTAAGAAGTCTATTAATCGTCTATTAAGCGTTCTGTGTTTTAATAACTATCAGGAATCCCGGTGGGGGAAAAACACTTTTTTAAAAAGTGACCAGGATGATTATTTGTTGGATAATGCTAGGTGTTTCCTATCCTAGTTTGTGTATGAATATTCAATGTTTTTAAATGTCTTTCACCATTGCCTGGGGTGACTAAGCCTAGGGCAGTGTCATCCTGGTTGTAATTTAAGGAGACATCTCAGCCAAGAGCATGGGAATTAGGTGAGAAGAGGGTCTTCAATAAGTACCCATTGCCTTTAGTTCAATTCCAAGTTGTAGGAATGCAGAGCAAGGTTCTTCTGAGCCATGTTTACCCCGTTAGTGCCAGCATATGGGAAGAGGTGAATACTACATCTGGTCACAAGCCACAGGGGAGAGACTTAGAGGCCAGCCTTCTAATTTGCAGCCCTGACACCCCTTCTATGATGTGGCTGTGTGCCAGAATTTCTCCTGGTTGGAGAGAAAAAGTGCAGCATCTAAGTAACAAGAGGGTCTTTCTCCTGTTGCTGTATTTTGAAGAATGAAGAACATCCTACCAGGTAAGCGAAGAGCTGATAATGCAAAGGCACAAAGTTGTACCTTGTTTCTGTTCTGTAAGTTACCTCAGGAAACTGCTTTCATTGAGAATTGAAAGGGCGTAGGATGAAACAACTATAAAGATAATTAGGGAAAAAAGCAAATGAAAACAAAGAACACAAAACCTCTCTGAGATACCGAGGTAATGCAATAGCAAGGTATATATACTTGGCAAATCGATTGGATTAATGCGATCCTCCGCCAGCTAGCTAAAGTTCTCTCCTTTCTGTATTCAAGTTTTTAAGCTTTGAAAATCTGTAAATGTAATATTTTGGAATAGCTTTAATCAACTAAGGTGGCAATTTATCTTAGTGAGGTTAATTGTGTTATTTATTTATTTATTCATTGTCTTAATGTTTCTACTTCTTTTATACCCAAAAAAGTGTTTGAGGTGGATTCATTTGGTTACAAAGCATTTAAAATGTTAAATTAAGACACAAGAAATTCTAAATGGCATTTGAGATGCTCTTGAGAGGAGCCTCTCATCTCTTGCATTTGTAGATATCTCATATATTCATGAATCAAATCCTGTGCATATTTAAGCCAGACCAAAATACTATAAAGCACCCTGTCTCCCATTAGAAAAAATGCAATTATTCTTCCTGGTTATGTTTTTAAAATAGCTTGACATTTATATAATTGATGAATATGTAATTTGCTAATCAGTAATGGACAGTTCCCATGGAGGTATCATTGCTAGTTTTATAATTTACAATTTCAGAAGAGTTTTATGAAAGTGAACATTAAAGCTGGGAAGCAGAGAGAAACCACTCCAGGATGGCATTATCCTATTTAACACCCATAATATATTTAACAGTAACAACAATTAAGCTTCACAAATTGTCATTGTACTGAATTCCTATTGGATGAATTATAGATAGAGCATTTATATGTAGTGATTTTTCCCCATACTATATCCTCCGTACACAAGCATGTACCCATGAACATCAGAGCAACATATTGTACTATAAAGGATTAAATGATATTGTAGCTTATGCCTTTATTTCTTGTATCTTTTCTCCAAATGATAATAGAGATCTCATATACCATGCATAAACACTTACATTCGCTTACTGAGAACATTTCTGATATTTTTGGTATAAGAGAGAAAAGTCATTTATTTAAAGATTGCCTTATTAATCTACAGTTTTGGGCGAATACCTAGATTATCTGGTTGGTCAATTTGTCTTTATGGCCAAGAAAAAAAGACTAGCTGCCATGTTCAATCCGAATGAGTTGGTATATGAATATTTATCAGGACATCAATATTCACTGTCTTACAATCATGCTCCAAGCTAAATAAAAATAAAAGTAAGAAGGCCACAAATATTACAGTATAATAGGATAAGAACTAAACAATATGTACAAATTCATTGACCACATTTGTGCAAGTGCTGTGGACAAAACATTTAAAAAGAAATCTACATAAAACAAAGTCGGTAAATTTATCAAACGTTGATAAATTTTCGGAGACAGTATAAAAGTACACAAAACATGGAAGAGAGAAAGAACTTTAAAAAAATAACCACTAAGCCAATACATATAGTACAAGTTTACATTTATATTACAGATGATGGAAACCAGAGACAAAAACGATTTGGTAAGAAACAGCAAAGAAAGTTTCACCAATCACAAGGAAGAAAGACTTTCCTTTTTGGATGAAAACACAGACGGCCACAGCTAATCCCTCCCACCCATACACACACAGAAAAATAAAAGCAAATGCAAAAGTTGTTACAGCAACACACGACAGACAGAGGTGGAAAGCGTTTGGCATGTCGCATCACAGGAAGTCAATCACGATTGGCTAACGATGATGGTACCTGGCTCTGTTGCGGGTCACTGGCTTGCCTGAGAGGAGTAACGGATGGAGGGGGCACACCTGATGTGGACGCGGACCGGCCTAGTTTGCAGCTTACTTTCGGTTCTGTGAACAAGGGGGAAAGACAGAGCATTAGCTGAGCAAGGGGGAAAGACTGAGCATTAGCTGAGCAAAGTCTGCAGGGATGAACCGGATCCCAGACTTTCTTCTGGTTTTGCTACACGTTCTCTTAATACACTGAATTCTTCTGATGTTTGCTAATCATTGGCAGGTGATGAAACAATTTCATAACAATTGATTCTAAAATGAGCCTTGTTCACAGATCAGCTCCTGGGAATAAAGAACAAACCACTTAAGTTCCACGCCTTGTTGCCTTGCACACTACCCTACTTAGAGTGAGTTTCTATAGAGTGATTACTGGAGCAACAAAATCCCATTGGGGAAAAAGCCAGTGACATGACTATTTTTGGTGCTTCATTTTCAGTCTTGGTCCAAGGGTCTCCTGTGTCCTAAAATGTCTTTTCCACCCTCTCCAAATTTTTCTCCCTCCTTTCATTCTTTCATTCTTTCTTTTCTTCATTCGTTCTCTTATTCTCTCCATCTTTTTCTAATTTCCTAACTTTCTAATTTTCAAGTCTATATTGTGCTGATTACTTTCACCATGTTTTCAATGTAACATTTCTCTAATTTAACTTCATTTGCTTTTAATTGTATAACCACTTCGAAGACTTTTGACATCTTTCATAATAATATTATTTTTCAAAATTAAAAAGCCTTCCCCTAACTCTTCCTCTGTTTACGGAGCCTAAATAGGCTGCCTAGGTCATTATCAAGATACTTTGGAGACTGCAATTTGGGGAATGGAAAGAGTTCCCTTCATTCAAGAAGCTCAGAATTTATGGTATACAGAGGACACTGATTTTCAGACATATTTGAAGGTATTTATAAAGGAGAAGAAGGCATAAAAAGAAAAGTTGACATCTATGCTTTTGCCACAAACTTTTCTATTAGCTGTCAGTTTTTCAGTGCCTAGTATATCCCAGTTTCTGTTTGGACTGCACTTAAATTATCTCTAATCTTAAAGATATAATCTTTAGAGTTACAGAGTTAGCTATAAATGCTCCCAATTTACAAATTAGAAACCTGAGGCTCATCAAGGTTAATATTTGCATTGCAAATACACAAGCACTTTTCAAAAAAACCTTTCATTATATTAATAAATTTGACTTAAAGATGAAACTCTCTGAACTAGTGGCTTCAAATGATATTAAATCACTAGTTTACCAAGCAGTGGCAAGCTGATGCTGGAGAACAAGTTCTGTGCTGGATAGGAACACTATCTTTATGCCACTTTTATATATATAAGCTGCTCTTCAGAGAAAAGCTTTGCTATGTCTGCATCACATGACCTACGGCTAACTTCAGCCTCTGCTAACTGCCTTCTGGCCATTCTCTCCCCATCCTTCACAGACACCAGATACAGATACAAAGAATAAGATAAGTTTGAGTCCATTCACCCAGAGACCTTTAAATACACCCTCATCCACACACACCTTTCCTCTCCCAACCCTGCTTCAAACTACTAAACAATGCCTCACATCCATATTAGAATGATTATCTTAACGGATACTAATAGCCTCTTTCTTTGCAAATTAGATAGTCTTTTTCTCTGTGCTTCTGATTTAGCAAGAAAAATAAGACAGCAAGCAGGCTTTGGACTATGAGATGACTCCACTAGCTATATGACCTTAGAAAATGTTTTTCATATCATTTAAATTTTATTTCTTTTCAAAACAAATGAATATAATCATTTACTCATTATTCGGAATCCATTTATTTTATACCTGCTATGTGCCAGGGACTGTACAGAGTGTGGTCACCAAAAACCCACTCTTGCCCTAAGAGAGACTTACAGTCTATCCAGGAGCAAAGATATTAAGCAACAATTTATGCATTTGATTATATAAAAGCAGCTGTGATCAGCCCTCTTGGTGGAATTATCAGTGGTAGAAGAACATTTGCTGGGGGAATGAACAGGTGTTAGAAGGATGCTGACATCTACTTTGTGGGCAGTAAAAGTTAAAGAGCTCATTTGTTCTTTGTTCTTTCAACAAACATTTATCAAGGGCCCACCACATACACAACACTGCAGTGGATGCTAAGAATATGGGTGAGGAAGACACCAATTTCCCATATTTTAATGAGTTTTATGTTTACTCAGGGGAGACAAACAGTATGACTAAAATGGTTTTGTGAAAATTCAGAAAAATTAGAAAGGAGAAGTACAGGGTGCCATGGTACCATTGATCAAGATATGCCTCATGTTCTGGGAGCTAGGGAAGGCTGGGCCCTAAAAGAGCTGTTGTATCATAGGATATTTGTCCTTCTCTGTCTGGCTCACTTCACTTAGTATGATAATCTCTAGGTCCATCCCTGTTGCTGCAAGCAACATTATTTCATTCTTTTTACGGCTGAGTAATATTCCTGTGTGTGTGTGTGTGTGTGTGTGTGTGTGTGTGTGTATGCATCTCACATCTTCTTTATCCATTCATCTGTCAATGGACACTTAGGTTGCTTCCATGTCTTGGCTATTGTAAACAGGGCTGCTGTGAACATTGGGGTGCATGTGTCTGTTTGAATTATGGTTTGTGGAATCTAAAAAGATGATCTAGGGCTTCCCTGGTGGTGCAGTGGTTGATAGTCTGCCTGCCGATGCAGGGGACACGGGTTCGTGTCCCGGTCTGGGAGGATCCCACATGCCGCGGCGCGGCTGGGCCCGTGCGCCATGGCCGCTGAGCCTGCGCGTCCGGAGCCTGTGCTCCGCAACGGGAGAGGCCACAGCGGTGAGAGGCCCGCG
>NC_041215.1:126275788-126328919 GCF_002837175.3 Physeter macrocephalus | reverse complement strand
ACTCCCAGACCCTGTGCTCCGCAATGGGAGAGGCCACAACAGTGAGAGGCCCGCGTACCGAAAAAAAAAAAAAAAAAAAAAAAAAAAAAAAAAGATGATCTAAATGAACTTCTTTACAAAATAGAAATAGACTCACAGAAATAGAAAAAAACTTATTTACCAAAGTGGCAATGGAGTGGAGGGATAAATTAGGAGTTTGGGATTAAAATATACACATTACTATATATAAAAGAGATAACCAACAAAGACCTTCTGTAGAGCACAGGGAACTGAACTCAATATCTTGTAATAACTTATAATGGAAGAGAATGTAAAAAAAAAGAATATATGTTTATATATATGTATAATTGAATCACTTTGCTGTACATCTGAAACTAACAAAACATGATAAATCAACTACATTTCAATAAAAAATTTAAAAAGACAAATACAAAAAAAAAGATCTACATTATTTAAAAAAAAAAAAAGCTGTGATAATTCACACCTGCCAACGGTGCTGAGCAGGTGGTAAAAGCTGAAGTAGGGAGGACCCTGGGTGTTTAGGTTTATTCTCCAACCTACCCAGAAGTCAAAACTATTTCAGGATGTATTCCTTTTATTCACTTTATTGCTTATATAGTATAAAGAAATAATAATGAATCACATATTCTGGTATCTAGGAGAGTGGGGATAGGTGAGCTAATGATGGATAAAAGATGGAACTGTTTCCACCTATGATGCTTATGGCTTCACTCCTCTCCTCTCTTTTGTTTTCTATTAGTCTTTTTGTCTTGTTTTGCTTTCTCCCTCTGCACTTTCTCCCTCAGAACGTGTGCACTGTCATGGCTTCTTGTCTATAATCTTTTCCCTCTTGGGTCACATGGAGGTTTCTACAGGTCTGTCCTCTCCTCACCCTCTTGCTTGATGTTAAGCCCCAGCGCCTTCTAGAGACTAGGGATTAATTAGGAGTTTGGGATTAAAATATACACATGACTATATATAAAATAATAATAAACAAAGACCAAATGATAGCTTTTTCTCAACATCTTAGGTATCCTTCTGATTTATAGGAGGAACATTACCTCCATTTTCCTAGAAGCTTACTTTTTATGGTCAGAGCTTTCTTTTCCTCTCTCTATAAAGTTAGTCCTGTGGTAATTTTCTTTCTTTGTGATTGATTTCAACTCACAGACGCTACCACAATTTTGGTATTCAACAACTTGAGCCAAAAATAATTTTATATATAACATAGGTAATATATATAATTATAATTATATATAACTAAATATATGTGTGTGTGTATATATATATGTGTGTGTGTATATATATATATGTGTGTGTGTGTGTGTATATATATATATATATATATATATATGTAAAATCTACCTGCTGGTCCCCATACTCATAGTTTCTCTGCTCAAAACTAACTTGTACACAATGCCAGGCAGAACTTCTTAAATTACTTTTAGATCACACACCTTATTCAAAAGTTTTAAATTACTCCCTATTTCATATGATAAAAACTTCAAACTCACTTGGCTAATTTTCAAATGTCCCCCTATGATCTGGCCCCATCTGATTTGATCCACTGTGTTCTCCATGGCTGTCTGCTCCCCAAAGCATAGACAGCTCGGTATCTCTTCTCGGTCTCCACATCTGACCCTGCTTCTGTCCTTCACAAGGTGTCCCCACGCATGGCCTTTCATCAGACCAGATGTTATCTATTTTCTAAGGCCTGCTTCAATGTGCACGTCTATTGTAAAGCATCCTGCAACCTTGTTTACCTCTTTCTTCCAAATAGCCCTAGCACTTATATACTGTTTGCACTGCTTGCTGTGGCTCTGAGTATTTATGTTGGTGAGGACCACAGAGTAAGTGTTCAATTAATATGATTTTTTTTGTGTGTGTGTGTGGTATGTGGGCCTCTCACTGTTGTGGCCTCTCCCATTGCAAAGCACAGGCTCCGGACGCGCAGGCTCAGCGGCCATGGCTCACGGGCCCAGTCACTCCGCGGCATGTGGGATCTTCCCGGACCGGGGCACAAACCCGTGTCCCCTGCATCGGCAGGCGGACTCTCAACCACTGTGCCACCAGGGAAGCCCAAAATGATTTTCCTTTCACTGAAGACACTCAAATTAACCTAGAAAACGTCCATGCAACTTCTAAAGCAAATTGTGGCAATGCCGGTAACATAGAATATTTTTTAAGGTCTGGGTTGAAGGTCTGGCTCCCCGACTTACCAAGGCAGTGATTCTCATTCAAGGGTACGTGATTTTCTAGGGAAACTCTCCCTAAGTTTTGTGCAGGTGATTATAGTATCTACCCACCCACTCTTGAAAATATAAGAGTGTTCAATTATAAGTGTGTCCCATGATGACATAACCTATCATTCTAACTTATAAATGAACCTAATTTCCCAGGAGGCATAAATCCTAGCATCTCTTAAGGAATCATCTTTTATTATATAAAATAAATGTAAAACATCTATCAGAATCCTGGTTGACACGTTTTCATAATAAGCCAATGTTTCCATATATCCCTTTATTGCATTAGCACATTTAGTCACATGGAGAAAATTCAACATTTTTTCCTAGAAAAGGATGGCAAATAAAGTTTTTTACTATGAGGTTCCTTTAAAGGGTATGTTGAAGAGATTATCTGATGAGTGACACAATCCGATGCCTTTTATATTACCCAATGTACCTATGGATTAATTTCCCCTGCTAGGTTTCCAGTCAGACTCTGACTTAATCAGCCTCTTCCAAGCATAGAGAGTGATATCTCTAAAGCACAGACTGAGACTTACTAAAATCCAAGCAAACTCCCAATTTCATCATGACCCCCAAAGGCCTTGCTTTACCCCTATTGGACAGCAGTCCAGATTGTGTCTTGGTTCATCCACCCCCTTAGGGACTGCAATATAACCACTAACCACGCATCATACATGGCGGCTGACTTTGCCAGCCAGCCACCCTGTAGCTTTAAAGTCAGGTCACCCAGCGGTCAACTGTTCAATCCCAACATGGCTCATATGGGTTATGACTTCACCTGCAGTGGCAGGCTGAGATGATTACTTATGAATTCATTATGCACACATGCGTACACGGGCAGGTGGAAAATGCACACATTTGTGTGTGTGTACACACATATACATACATACATACTCCATAACATTGTTGCTTGATGGTATCATGTCATAAGGACAATTTGTTTTTTAATTGTGAGGTTTTGGTTTATCTTTATCATACTCATTTAGCTCTTCTTTTCTGTTTCCCCTTGGTTTTGACTTAAATACATTTGGAATCTATTACGGTTTTTGTGGGACCTAGTTGGTGAAACAAATCCTTATGATGTTGGATCCACCAGGTTTCTTTGGCCAAAAAAATTTTCTAAAAAGTCTCAAAAATCCTAGAAAAGATTCTATTTTTATAACCAAGCCTCTTAGAGAGTCTCTAGGGCTGTGACATCAAAGTTAAATCGTCCAGTTCACTTACCTTTGGAAATACACTGTACTTTGAGCCTTAAATAGTGAGGCTTAGGAACCACAACACTAAAAACAGTAAGTTTTCATCCTAAATTTTGTTAATATAAAAACTGCCAAGGCGTTTGGGGGTCAAAAATGATGGACATATGCCTCAGAAGTTAGCTAAGATAAGGCTTTCCTCCCCTTAGGAAAACTCATTCCATTAAAAGATTAATTATGAGCTAGAAAGTATCTATTCTCCCTACATCCAAGGAAAAACCCCTTCTTGTGTAATAAACTACGAATAACCATCCTAGAAGTAAAAGTTGATGTTGTTTGTGCAATTTCATTGAAGGTCAAGTGTAAAGAGAAGAAGAAAGAATGTGAGAGAGAGAGAGAGAAACACAGAGAGACAGAGAGAGAAAGGAAAAGGAAGAATGGAAAAAAGGTAGAAGAAGGAAGGAGAGGGTGAGAAGGAGGGAGGGAGAGAGGAAAGAAGGAAGAAAAATACATTAATTTTAATTCCTTGAAATAAACCATCATCAAGACATTATCATGTGATCTTTCCAGGGTAATAATTCATCATCATATTAAAGCTCCTATTAAGTAAGTGCCCACTGGACTTTGTTACTTAGAAAGAACTATTTTCTCTCTTTTTATTCTTCTTGGACATAATCTTTTGTTGCTTTTTTTTTTAAGGATGGCAATTTCTCCATCATTTCTCATCTTCCCTCTAAGGTGAACTGAATTTCTGTTCAGGATTATGTTCCTTGGTATTGTTACAGGATAATCCCCAAGGCACCCACAGCTACTATTATGAGTACTAGAGTCCTCTTTGTTTTCAGAAAGCAAAGACAAATGATTGTTCTCAACCTCTGGATCTACAAAGCAATAAGAGATTAGTGTATTTTTACGAAAAAAAAAAAACACTTTCATCTAGCATCAAAGAAATAAGATCAAATTCTGGGGAGACATATTTTTCTCCATCTTGTTTTATTTTTTCAACACATAATATTTTTCCCTACTAGCAGAGACATATTATGATTTTCCCTAGTCAATCATGCTGCTGAAAGTTTCTAATCAATGACTTAGGGCTACATGGAGGTCACAAAAAAGGCCTTTTATTTAAAACACTGAGGTATGCTTATTGCAAACTCTACTTTCATTTCTGGGAAAGGCATTTTTTTGAAATAGCACACATGCTATTTGAGATAAACTGATGCCTGAGTAATAAGGGGCAGTTTTGCCAGGACTATGTTAAAACCTTCACAGATTCCAAACATTTTGTTTAAAAGCTTCCATCACACATCATAGCAAACACATAAGATGTCCTAATGTCCCACATTAAATGTAAATTTTTCGGTATATAATCTGAATACATTTTTATAATTTTGCTTTGAAATTGTTGGACTGTGAATAATCCAATTAATTCATGACTGGCTATGATTTCTAGACAGTAATCCTGCACACTCAGGAATACTTACCAAATTAGACAACCTAATCTAGAAACTGTTTTCAGATGTAATGGAACTGTTTTAATACTAAATTTATTAATTAATTAAATTGACTTAATGTCACATTTTTGTATAGGTTTAATTAGACATTCATGCATGTTAATGTGGCAGTTTCTTTGAAATTTTGGTGCTTCATTTTTTAATATCAAGTATTTTTATAGATCCTTGAGAAGCCCATAGACCTAGGCACTGTCACTATGATGCTAAAAGACGAACATCTGATCATTGCTGTGATTATTTTGTGACCCTGGAGAAAGAAAATCAGCCAAATGCAAAACTCTACCCTGGGAGTAGACATACTTCTCTCTCTTCAGCCTTTCACGGGACATACCTCTAAGGAAGCAGCTGATGTTGCACTTATATGGCATTGAACGACTCCGAGCATCCTTCAGTTATGGTCCAAATCCTAGTGTTATCTGAAGGGTCAGATAGTAAAACTACTGATGCTGGAGTAATTGGTAATTCTCCTTGGGAATACTGGAATTCTGGTAAAGATCTGGGTTCTCTGGTAAACCCAGAGAAAAGTGAGGTGGCAACGTGGTGGATGAAATTTATGATCCAATGACAGACGTAGAGAATTAAAGAATCCATTGTACGGAGGAGAAAGAGAATCACATGCATGTGGGGTTAGGAGTACTCATTGTATTCCTTCTAAATATCTGAGGCCATGGATTTCCCTTGCCTTCCACTTTCTTATGTAGAGAGAATATAAATCACGCCGCTTACTGCACAGGGATGTCCTTGATGCTGGAATGCACGGTTAGTTTCTTACATGGCAACATAGCATCATGTAGCAGCAACAGTCTTTTTTTTAATTTGACAGCCTCTTTTATTAAAACACATCATTTCTGAAATGCCCTTAAGATCTTCATCACTTTAGCTGTATATGAAAATGTGCTTTTTTCAAAAAATACTTGATTCCACATTAAAAGAGAATTAAAGTATATGTTTATAAAGGAACATATTTTATCTATTTAACAAGTAATATATGCTCCTTAATTATCTTAAAAATTATTACATAAAAAGTTCATCTGCCATAATATACAGAAAAAGGCACATGATTTGTATCAGGATCAAATGTATATTACCATGGGGATAAAAAATTTAACTTCATGTTATGGTGTCAAAAATAGAATAAACAAACAAAAAATAGAACAAAACTCTCTCATCCCCTGATATTAGGAATGGATACATGGCAAAAATAAGTTAACATGTGTTTAAAATATGTGACATTTTACTCCTAAATAACAAAATAAAAGGAAAGAAATGCCAGACAAATTTTACATCACTCACCTTATTAATGTAAATGACACTCAAAACTGGACATAACACTAATAATATTTCCTCTTCATACAATTGGCTTTGTGGTTTGTTGAAGAGCAAACATCCTGAGACAAAATGTGACCAGATATTGAAATTGTGTATGGTCCCTGTAGCATGTTCTATTACAATAGCTCTAGTTCTTATGATTCTGCCTTGAACCACTGTCTGTTATAGACATAAACTAAGCAATACGTGTCTTGGGATAAGATCAATATGAGACTACACATGGATGGGGACTTCAATCTGATCTCCAGTAATGGCCATGTTCATTCATTCTATAGCAGAACTTCTGGAGGGCTGTAAGACGCTTTTGGGAGGTGGTGACCTGAGGTAAAAACTATTTCCGTAAAAATACTAAGACATTATTTGTTTTTCCACTGTGCTGACAAACGCATCGAAAGTCCCAAAACAAGGCTGGATAAATCTGCTGATACCTTAGCACATCAAAGCAATAGCACCAAACTGGGGCTTCCCTGGTGGCGCACAGGGTGAGAGTCCGCCTGCTGATGCAGGGGACAGGGGTTCGTGCCCCGGTCCGGGAAGATCCCACATGCCGCGGAGCGGCTGGGCCCGTGGCCCATGGCCGCTGAGCCTGCGCGTCACAAGCCGCTGGGCCCGTGGCCCATGGCCGCTGAGCCTGCGTGTCTGGAGCCTGTGGTCCGCAACGCGAGAGGCCACAACAGTGAGAGGCCCGCGTACAGGCCCCCCCGCAAAAAACAAATAGCACCAAACTGTACTAGAAAGTAGGTATTTTTCACTGCCACACAGACTTGCATATTTGGCAGAAACCTTCTCAAAAAATGAATGAAGTGAGCTTATTGCTTTAAGGAAGACGACTGGCAGTATTTGTTGACAATGATACATTTGAGCTTTCAAGCAAATAGTAAAATTTTGAAACACTTGTATTTACCGCTGTGAGCTTGACAGCACTCTAATACTTAACGACTTTTCTTAGGAGATCGGTGGCAATGTAAATAAATGTGTTGTATTGATTTTTATAACAAAATGTGTCAACATATGGAAGATTTGCATGACTTAGTGAACCGATATTTTCTAAAAGCACTGTGTTACAAATCATTCATGGGGGAGGGGGTGGGCCCGGGGCGAGCCGGAACCCGGGAGCGGGCGGGACCTGGTGCAGCTGGGCGTGAGGCGCTCGGAGCCGACCCTGAGCCCGCCCGCGTGGGGAGAGCCGAGCTCAGGGGGCGTCAGAGCCGGAGGCGGAGGAGTGAAGTCAGGGCTGAGTGGGCGGAAGAGAGCCTGGGCTAAGACATGGCCACTTATCACCCAGTAGGACACACGCAGCTGCCCCGGGCTGATGCCGTTCGTTCCCGACTCACTGATACTTTCTCTCCCCTTGAGCATCTGCACGGCTTGGGCCAAGCTGTGCCACGGCACACTATTCGCGAGATACTTGATCCTTCTTGTCAGAAGAAACATGTTGGGAGATCAACACCAGCTTGCGCACTTCTACATAAAGCCTCGTCATGCAGAACGGATTACACACGCCCAGAGACTGATGAGCGCCCTTCGAGTGTGATGCAGCGAGCGTCCACCTCTTTCCTTGTGGGCTGGATGGGTCCTTGAGTGTCTCCTTTCATGCCACTCATTTTTATCCCATGGCTTTACGGTCTCTCTTGCCTCATCATTAGCCTATTGACTTATTTTTCCCTTCCCAAACTCCATTTTCTTTTCATTCTCACCGGTTCTATTCTTGCCCGAATTATGTCACATGCCTAAACCAGAAAGAACTCCACTCGGTATGTTTTCTTAAGAGAAAACAGGTCCTCTCTTCAGAAACCTTATAATCTTCCTCATCTTTTTGAATACAATTGTAATGATGGTTGAAATAGGTGAGAATTCACACTGAATGAAAGGGTGGGAGTCATTTTTCCTTTTAAGTTGATCATTTTACCCATTTGAATGTTATTTGAATTGTGATAGGGACAATTATATTAAGTCTCTTGGAGTAGGATTTGTGCAACTGCTAAGACCTAGTAACATTTGAAGGGCTCTTAAGTGTAGTAGATATAAGGTAGTCTACACACTTAGAGGTGGGGTGTAGTAGTCTCACAAGGAATTGGAGATGGGAAGACCAGTTGCATTTCTTGTGTTAGTCTAATAATTTGAATGAATATTCTCTAATAGAGATATTGGTACCTATCAGCAAGTGATCCAACATTTACATTTTTACAAATATGTTTAGAAAGATTAAGTACAAATAACAAAACTCACGATGTATGTAAAGGCACAAATAAGATATTAGATGAGCCAAAAAAATGACCTAAAGAGTAAATGACTCTAAAACCAATCATAAATTTTATGAAATGTATTAAAAGCAAAAGAATGTTTGGAAAATCAATGACCTCATTTGATTATCATCTCAAACAAACTGCTCAGAAAGGACAGGATAAGTACTCACTTCCTTGTTTCATCCTCACTATTTTGGGGAAGTTTCCCACTTTAAAAATAGTCTTTTGGACTTCCCTGGTGGCACAGCAGTTAAGAATCCGCCTGTCAATGCAGGAGACATGGGTTCGATCCCTGGTTCGGGAAGATCCCACATGCCGCGGAACAACTAAGCCCGTGCACCACAACGACTGAGCCTGCGCTCTAGAGCCCTTGAGCCTAGAGCCCGTGCTCTGCAACAAGAGAAGCCCGCGCACTGCAACAAAGAGTAGCCCCCCTCGCCGCAACGAGAGAAAGCCCGCGCAGCAACGAAAACCCAACACAGCCAAAAAATAAATAATAAAAATAAAAAGTAAATTAAAAAAATAGTCTTTTAATGCAATCAGGTCAAAGGCATTTAAATACACAACAGTATTTGGTGTCACTGACCAACTGTGGTATACGATATGCTTTGAACTGTTTTATTTCCTCCCCACAGTGAGGAGGGTTTTAAATTAAGTCACCCACATTTCCTATTTCTTGTTGACAATGATAATTGGCAAGTATTTGCCTTGTGGGATTAGGGATATAGATTTCAGCCTTGGAATAAAGTAAATAGCGGTAAATACATGGGATTCCCTGGATCCAATGGACAAATCAAAATAGAATAGCACTAACCATTCTTTTTGGTAAAACAGCTGATTATGAAACATGATCACTGGGACAGAGGATAGGTGGATTGCCTGAGTGGGAATCACCTGGCAAGCTCATGAAAATTATATCTTATTAAGTATATTCTCATGGTAGAAAGGCAGGAGGGATTTTGCAAAGGGAAGTAACTTGTGACTAACAGATTTCTTTGAATAGAGTAATTCGTGTGATAAACATTAAGACTTTGTTTAGACTTTTAAAAAGCAATTTTCCAGATCATAAAGAATGCTGTTATAGATAAGGAACAAACAGTTCTCTAGATCAAACTCTCCAATCTTTTTCGTCTTATGATTTTGTTTCCCAGAAAAACATGAAAACCTCCTTAGTAATTTTAATCATTTTATTTTATCACATTTTTTCTGTGATATGGAGAAGCAAGTTGAAGTAAAAATTTAGACTAACATGTTGCTAAATATTGTATTTTAGTGTTTATTATTATATAATTTTAATAATCATAAAATGTAAGCAAATTTTTTACTTTTTTGCCATTTTATAAGTGATCATGCTTTTTTTTAAAGAAAATATATGATTTGTCTACAAAAAAAAAAATCATTCATGGGTAAAAATACACTTAAAGTCCAAGATAGACCAATGGATTTTAATGTAACAGAGCATGATGAGCTTATTGATATGTAACTAACCCTTACCAAACTGTTGTTTGTTGAGTTTGGGGAAAGTATTACAGAAGAATGTCCACAATTATATGAAAAGGCTATTAAAATATTCCTCCCCTTTGAACCATGCATCTGTATAAGGCCAGATTCCTTTTATACATTTTAACCAAAGCAACATATCACAACAGATTGAATCCAAAGCAGATGAGAATCTATGCTCTACTGAGTCAGACATCAAAGAGACTTATAAAAATGTAAAACAATGTCAATCTGGTAACAATATGTTACAGTTCCGGAAAATAGGGTCATTTTTCATGAAAAAATATTATTTATGTTAACATATAATGGGTTTATTATTTGTAATGAATAGATAATTTTTAACTCTCAATTTTAATTTCTAACATGAGAAATATTATTAGACCTAACCCAAATAAAGGAAAGCTCTTTGGGGTTCTCAATAACTTTTAAGAACATAAAGGGTCCTGGGACTGAAGAGTTTAAGAACTGCTGCTTTCTATGGACTCTGAGCCCCCAGAGTTTTCTTAAAAGGGTAACTTTTTATCCAATTAATTTGCCAATTGAGTATTTGAAAAACAAAAACTGAAACAAGAAAATATCATGTTGAAGCACAAGAAACATGGGAAAACCTTTGAAAACTCCAGAGGATTTTGGAACCACCAGTTGTAAAATGCTGCCCTAGAAAAATCTCACAACAGCAATGTCCAAGAAAAGCTATTACCTGCCTGTGAGACCTGAGGGAAACCATACAGATTCTCAGGGTACTTTTTCATCACCTGTAATAAGACGCAATGTCTAAGGTTCACTGATTCTTAGGTGTTCATAAATTAAATCTGTTGGAATCATTGAAATGACCTCAAAAATATTCTTGATTGATCATGAACTAGTTTACTAAGATCACTGCTTTTACTCTTCCTTCTTGGTCTGCTTTTTGTGCTTTATTATTTATTTAGATACTTATTTCCAAAAAAGGTTTAATAACATGTACACATGGAGAGATCCAGAAGAAATGAGTAACTTCTGTGCTTTATTTTTGTAACAATGTTGGTAGGATTATGCATAACTCAAGTTTGCTATTTGCTAAAATTTTCGAAAATTGTTGGTGAAAGTTTTGGTAGTAAATGGCTAAACATAATAAAAATTATTTAAAAATAAAATTTAGGAGGTGTAATGGTCATCTGTCATTTTCACCTGTCCAGAATCCATTTACTCTTTTTTCTGGAATAGTAGCTTGAATTTCCTTTGGAGAACAATATCACCAGTAATCTCAGTTTTCATGGTTCCATACTAGGGGCTGACCCCAACTTCAGCTCAGAAGTGGCCATGTGATTCAGACCTGTCCAATCAATCATTTTATCCCCTTGGCTTCACTGAGTGGCTCAGGATTGAACACGTGGCCCAAGTCAGCCAATGAGAGTTGCCTTCATACTTCTGCTGGAGCTCTTGGGAAAGAGGTATTATCTTTTCATGAGAGCTACTAAGCTCTCATCACTGACTAGCTGAATGACCATGGACAGTTTTCTTGACCTCACTAAGCTTCCATTTGTTCACAGGTAAAATGGGAGAAATAAAAGTAGCTTTGTAAAATTATTGTAAGAATTAAATAAGATAATAAGTGTAGATTTCACCACAGTGGCCAGCATAAGACCTCAAGAAATGTTAGCTATTTTTCTTATGTTATTATTTAAAGGCAAATATGATCTTTCAGCTCCCCTGCTTATAATGAAGTCTAAACTGCTTCCTCACGATGGTTGGTACACATGGCTCAGCTTACAGAGCCAGCCTCACCTGCAGTCTTGCACCTGTCACACTGCATTAAATTCTCCTAAAGCCCCATGAGTTCTCTTACTCTAGGATTTTAATCATTCCACACTCACTCTGCCTGGCGCACTTGTTCCTTCCTTCTCCCTTCCTCCCATTCTCTTCTTCACTAAACCGCGTGCTTTTTGAGGACAAGGAGGCGTGTCCATCTCATTCTCCACTGTATTTCCCCTGAGTAACATGATAATTAATCCTTGATGAGGACTCATGCAGTATTCATTAAATGAATTATTTTAAACCATATTTTAAAGAATGAAGCCAGTGTAAAAGATAAATGATTTGTATATTTCTAATTAAAAAAAATGTTTTCCTCCATTGCTTCATCTTTCCCAAGAGTCCAGCAAATACATTGACCAAATTTTAGTTGAATTTAACATTAAAAGAATCAAGATGGGGAATACTGCAATGCCTGTCTTGGACAACAGATGGCAATGCAAATACTATTTGATATGTATTCTGGTCTGCTTACAAGTTTCCAGACTTAGTCTCTGTATATGCCCAGCATAAGTCAGACAGAGCCTTCTTTTCTGTAAGGTCTTCCATGGCTTTTCACAGAAACAGAAAGGACATTCTCTGTGAATAGTGGTGGTGTGCTGTACCCATAGGGCCTTTCCAAAGAAAGCCAACAACTGCCAGCTAGGAGCAATGTCAGAGCCCACTCCTCCTGAAGAGGGCACAGGGCAGGGTCATGTTCCCTTCAGTGAAAGATACAAGGAGCTGGCCCTGCAGTCAGAACTCAAGCATATTGTCATCATGATTCTCAAACAGGATTAATCTATTGAGAGGCAAGTTAAGGTGAAGATACCTTTCGCATTATCTGAATTGTTTATGCCTGGTTAATTATCTTTTCCCCAAGAGAATCAAACAGAGAGTAGGTGGAAATTCAGAATTTCTCTACCAAGAATGAAATTACTATCAAGTTGTATTTTTTCCAGCAGCTTTCAGGGTATCTGTATAGTATAGAACATCATGGTCTACGCATGTGTTTAGTAGAAATCAGGTTTAAGGGACTGTGTGTGTGTGTGTGTGTGTGTGTGTGTGTGTGTGTGTGTGTGTGTGTGTGTGTATACTCACACATATAGTTATGTACAGAGTATGATAAGTTAGCTGACTGCAGATAGGACCACATAAGACCCAAGCTTAAAATCCATAAGTAGCTATAGATAAACACACACACACACACACACACAAACACACACACACACACACACACCCCACACCAGTTAATATCACCAAATTCCTTGACTCCAGAACTGTTCTCACAGCTTTAACCAATCATCTTGCTAGGAAAAAATGGGAAAAAGAATATAAATACTTTAGAAAAAACCTTACAAACCACAGGAAAACAGAGTCCAGTCTCCTTTCTTTCTGAATCAGGGACGATGATGTCCTCTCACAGTAAAACATCAAGCACCATCACAGGAGAGCATAGGCTCCTTGAAGGCAGAGGTCATCTGTCATCACCTTAGAGGGTGCTGTTCAAGACAGGTGTTCTTACAAGTCTGCTGGATGAGTAAATGGCTGAACCAAAGAAAGACAAGCACGTATAATGTTGCTATTTTATTAGGGAAAAAAAGCACATGTGTGACACAGTTGCTCAGGTGCTCTAGGATTAATTTTTAGATATATCAAAACAATCAGTTATAAACAACTCTCAGTTAGTTACAAGAACAGAGACATTTCATGGGCTAGACAGCAAACACTTCTTTGAATTTACGAGGCAGGTTATTTGGGGCAGCATATTTATCTTCATAATTCTGTTTCCCGTGGTTTAGGATGATAATGTATTAGCTGACTTTGTAAACCTGATCCCTGAGTTTAAAATCCCGGGAGTTTAAAATCCATAAGTGGCTTCCTGGCACTTTTAGGTAAGACTCGAATCACTGATGCAGCCAGCTCAGCCTGGCTCTGTCAGACTTCTTCTCTCAGCTACTCTCCCACATGTGCCCTCAAGTCCCAGGGTCACCACACCTCCTGGGTCCTCCCTGGATTGTTCCTTCTTCTAAGTCACCTGGGATCTCAGTTCCCCAGAGATTAGGAGGCCGTGTAACATACTTCAGAGGGAGTGCGGTGTCATTTTCCTTGGTAGATTCTGTCACAGATTGTAGTTATACTTTTAGCTTTTGTGATTCATAGCAATCTCCTCCACTGGTATGTGCTCAGTGTCTGATAATTTTATATTGGAAAAAACAGAAGAATAAATGAATGGATGGATAGATGAATGAATTCCTGAGCATGGAGGTGGAAAAAGGGAAACTCAACCTAATTCAATCATGGGAAGAGATCTGTACTACGGGTCAGGAACCTGAAATCCCTTTCCTGATTTGAATCTACTACATACCAATGAGTCTGGGCTGTTTGGTTCCTCTTGAGCAGCTGTTTGGTCACTAAATAATCAGATCATAACACCAGCCCACAGATGCATAAGCTTTTGTGAAGATCAAATGAAATATCACTTATTTTAAAAGCTAACACATGGTTTATAAATATAAGGCGTTATTTTAAATGGATAACCAACAAAAGTGATAAAATTCAATTCCATAATTCAGGCTAAATATAATTTGCAATAATCTTAGAGCAAATTTTGTAATTCCATCAGATTTTTTTTTGCCTGTGTATTTATTTAACTGTTAACTTGAACATAAAGAACCTTAAAATCCTCTGGTTTCTTCAAGTCACAGAAATGTCTTATTGAAGTAATAATTTAAATGCTTAGTTCCTTACCCTAATTACAATTTTGAACTTTACTTCAAGGAAACACTCCTCTCCTGGCCCATTCAGGCCTGCTCCTGGTACACAGAGGAGGCGGCCTCTCTCTCTTGGCCTGTCTCCAGGTTCTTACCCCGCTGCCCCCAGCTTGATCCCCAGCAAGTCTGCCCTCACGGGGGCCGAGGTAGAAGGAAGGAGGAGAGGTGAGGGGGCAGGAAAGGTCTTCTTGCCTGGCGCTAGCATGAGCCAGCGTGTCTCACACTCTGGTGTAGCAGGGAAGGAAAGAGAGGTTAATACTCTCTTCCTGGAGTGCTTTCAAGTATACCCTGAAGGGCCCTCATGGTTAGCTATCTCTCACCTGAACATCTCCTGGCTGTTTGTCCACTGGACATCCTGTGGATGACCTTGAGCCATGTCCTGCAGAGTCCTTGTCCTTCCTGGCAGTCACATGACCTAAGCCACCTCCAGGGTTTCTCTCCTAATGGGTTTCTCTCCATGGCCTAACCTGGTCCACGGGAAACACACTTTATACACATCTTTAACCCATCGGCATTGGCTGGAGAGTGACTTGCCAAGCAGCTGTCTGCTCTGTGGTCATAGGCTATTCAGCTAACCTCTTGTACTTTATTTTTTAACAGTGTCCCTTCAATGACTAGAAACAAATAACAAGATTTCCAGGTGGTCCTGTGAAAGTCTCTCACTTGATTTTTCACTGGGGGAGACACTTCTCACTTCTCATCCCTCCTCTATGAAGGATGGAGATTCATGTCTCTCTCTCTCTCTCTCTCTCTCTCTCTCTCTCACACACACACACACACACACACACACACACAGTCTATCTCGGAGTCTCTAACAGCTGGTTTCTAGCCTCTCAGCTTCTACCCCCTTTCCTAGGCTAAAGAAGGGAGTTCAGTTAAGGACAATAACATTCACTTCGATCACCTCCTTTGCAAATTCTGATTCTGTGGTCTAGCTTTTTGCCTTGGACCGTGGGAGTAATCACCTCCTATCATTTTGTAATTAGCCTGCCGCATCTTATACCCTGCTGGTTTACATTCAAACCCCATAAAGACACACTTTGGCTTCTTAAAATGGTTCAGACCAAGTTCTCCTTTTCTGGTTGTTTCTCAAAGCTGTATCACCAGTATCAGGAGAAACACCAATAAAACCATTTCTCTGGTGAACACAAATTCTAGCAGCCAGAAGTCGCAGTTTTCTGCAGAGAAGTCAAAGTGGGATGATTGGAGATATGACTTACATTATTCTCCAAAGACTCTCCACGTGAGAATTCTGTTATGTGTTTACTACTAGAATTCAGAAAGGGAGAGTTAAACTCTAGAGTGTGAAATTAGTGAGCAGAGCCTAGAGCTGGATCTGGCCAGTGTTGGCCGAGGAAATAACCCAGCATGCAATTACAACTGGGAAGCAGAGCAGATGTGGAAAACCGAGTTCCGGTGCCTGAGCCAAGGGTACAGAATGACAGCCTCGAGGGTCGTAGATTCGGAAGCCCACAGCTGCCTGCGGTGATGCAGAGCCAGGCAGGAAGTTAGTCAATATCCTACAGCGAAGCCTGAATTACCTCGGGGCCTGAATCCTACCAGACTGGTTTGTGGTTCCTGTTGCATTATAACAATGAACATAACAGAAATGACAGTCTCTATCAATCCACAGGCCCCAAACAGTTAAAACCATGACAGTTAAAAATGATGCTTTGAAAAGTGGGATGGTGGAGCAAAAGACGGGAGGGTGGGTTTTCACTTTTTTCTTTGACTTTTGGTTTTTCAATAAGCATGCTTCAGTCAAATAATAATAATAATAAAATATTTCCATCTGATGGAAAACCAGCAAAATTCAAATAGACCTTGGGAGCTATAATCAGTTAATGATTTCACACAACACCCAAACTCGGTGAGTCAGAAAGACACTCGCTGAGTTTTGTTCTTCAGTCTATGGATCAGTTGGGTAGTTTTTCTGGACTGGGCTGGGCTCACTCATGCATCGTGGTCAGCTGTGGGTCAGGTACGTGTTTCTGCTCTTTCATGCTGTGTTTTCTCACATGCTTGGGGGTTGGCTGGCTGAAGGCTGAGGACTCTTGGTTTTCCACCGTATGTATCTCATTCTCCAACAGGCTAGATCAAGTTTGTTTACGTGGTGGAGGTAGGGTTGGAAATAGTGAACATAGCATTCATGGCCTCTTGAGGCTCAGAACTGACACAGAGTTACTTCCATCTCACTCTATCCGTCAATGCAAGATTCAAGGCCAACCCAGATTTAAGGGGTAGGAAATAGACCTTACTTCTTGATAAGAAGCTATTGAAGCACATTGAAAAGAGCACGGATACAAGGAGAGGGAATGATTGGGACCATTACTGTAACTACAGCATCCCAAAGGTGCCAGCCACGTGAAAACATGGAAGAGGGAAAAGGGAATAGCGTTTGGGAATTATGTAGCCATATTAAAATGTTTACTGTTAATCAGGTTCTAAAAGTAAATCTTTTTCATCCACACTTCAGTGAGTGAGCTGCAGAGAACACTCTATCCCCTCTTACATGCCTAGTTCCTACCCATCATGCTAGTACCAAATTTAATATCACTTACTCCAGGAAGCCTGTCTGAATTACCTTCCTTTCAGACAGTGAATAAATCATGTGATTGTTCCCAGCATTTCCTCCTCATATCATTTATAAGACTCTGTTATTTTATTCTCTGTCTTCCCTGCTGGACCAGGAGCTCTGGGGTGGGGGGGGTCTGGTCTATCACGTTTATCTTGCACCCCCAGCACCTAGTCCCTGCATGGCACAGAGTAGATGCTGAATCAACTTTTGTTAAATGAACACAAAGGGAATGAATGACTGAATTAATAGATGAATGAATGTCAAGTTGGGTATTTATTAAAGAAATGTATACATTTGTGGATATTGGTATTTTCTTGTGATACCCACATCCTTGCTAACCTGTTTGTTTGTTTTTTTTTTCCGGTACGCGGGCCTCTCACTGTTGTGGCCTCTCCCGTTGCGGAGCACAGGCTCCGGACGCGCAGGCCCAGCGGCCATGGCTCACGGGCCCAGCCGCTCCGCGGCACGTGGGATCATTCCCGGACCGGGGCACAAACCCGTGTCCCCTGCATCGGCAGGCGGACTCGCAACCACTGCGCCACCAGGGAAGCCCGCTAACCTGGTTTTAAATCCATTCATTGCTACCAAGTAGAAAAGAAACACTGCGAGAAATTAAGATTACTCTTTGATAGCTACGTAAAATGCAGCAAGCAAGTTTTAAAGCCTGCACCTGATACTTTCTCCAAATTTCACAAGTGCAGACTGAAGAGAATCCAAAAATGGCCTTTACACTGGCCAAAAAACTTTGTTGGAAAATGTACAAATAAATGAAGCACAGGTTGTTGCACTTGTAGTGGCCTTATAACCAATTTATACTCTGTGTAACTAAAGAAAACCTTATATTTGCAATTCGCTGAGTTTTCCAAAGGAAATATTCAGTCTTAGTCCTAGAAAAAAAATCAGAGACCTTTCTAGTAAAATTGAAGGGGAACAGAATAAGCCATGGTCTACTAGCTATTACAAGTCAGATTTGTACCAGACATTCCTATACATTTCTGAGTTTAATCCTCATAATAACCTACATGGTGAGATTTCCTTTATCTTTTCTGTAAAGATAGAGAAACTGGGGCACAGCCGTGTTACATAATTTCCTCAAGCTATTAGCACCAAAATGTTAATTTATTAACATTGTCATAAAGCATGATTTACTTTTAAAAAAAGAAAAACTATACCGATTTATTATGGTTTGCCAGGAATTTTTGTTGTAAGTACTGTTCCACAATTCCCAGTCCTGCTTCCCAATGCCTGCTTCTTGCCTGTTTTTCATTCTTGCGGCCCAACTTGTGCACATAGGAGTCTTCCTGGATATGAATATTTTTGAGTTATGGTTGCCAGGAGGTTTATCAGCAAAGTTAGCCAGTCATTCCAGGTTATCAAGTAAAGTATAGTAAATATGTTTCAGAATTTCATAAATCAACTGGTAATTATCAATTTTCAAAGACTAGACTCTTAGGTTCAATTGCAGTTCCCTTTCCTGAATCCTAGCTTTCTGCTGCTTTTCTTAAAGGGTCCCCATTCTGCTAAATCTTCTTCCCACAGATCCACTCTTAGGTCTTTAGCTAACACCCTAACATCTTTGTGATCTTTCCAGTCTTAAAAGGCATGGTTAGAATATGAATTAGCGTAGAAAATGTCTTATGAACCACAGTTTGGGGTGCAGGTGTGCTAAATGTCATGCTGGAGACAGAGCTCTCACCATTCCCAGCAAAACAACCCATGACTCCTTTCTACTTCTCCTGCTACCTTCTTTGTTTAAATTCTGCTCAGTTCAAGGTCCAGCTCAAATGCCACTACTCATAGGAAACTTTCCTTCATTACCACAGACGAGTGAGTCTCTAAGCTCTCCTGCAAAGATACGTGCAAAGGAATCTGGGATCATACTAATAACAAGTATTTATTTAATATTCATTGTATTCCACACACCATGCTAAGTGTGTTAATATGTTATCTCATTTAATTCTCACCTTTAATTTGCAGTAGTATCTATGAATTAGGTACTATTATCATCCATCTTTTGTGGATGAAGGTCAGATTGATGACGGGACATGCCCGATATCATCACTAATAAAAACAGAGTCTGGATTTAAATCCAGATCTTCTGGATGCCCAAACCTCAGTGCTCAATGACTATATTATACTTTATTCATACACTTACAATTAATATAAAATTTCCTCTATTATTCTACAAATGCGGTGTGCAAAAAATGGTGTATTTATGTTTTCTTCAACTAAAATTAAATTCGCATGTTTTCCACTTCTCTGAACTTGTGTGCACAGGACTCCTTGTGGATATGAAGGGCTGACCCATGAATGATGGTGGAAAATGCTTTCCTTCAATGGATCATGAAAAGGCCCAGAACTGTTCTACAGATCAGAATGTACAAGACGGCACCTTTCGTCTTCATCCCACACTGGTAAACAGTGTGGCAAGCTTGGAGTCTGTCTTCCAAGTATTACTATCCCCTTGAAGTATAAAATGCCATATTCTGGAGTTCAGAACCATAAAGCAGAAAGTCCAGCCTCACTGCAAACCCCTTGGAAACTTCAGCCTAACTGTCCTCCCTCCCAATCAGAGACTGGGCCACTTTGCCAGGATTCTGAGAAAGGATTAGGTCACTGGTCCTTACTATTCATGGAATGCCAGACCTCTGTACCTTTTCCAGAATTAAGAAATTCTCCCTCCCTTCTTGACCATCACAGGTCATATGCCTCTTTCTAATCACCCCTCCTGTTCTCAGCATAGCCTTCTCAAGGAGCTGCAGTTTCTAGAAAATAAAAACAGGGGGGCAAGATATTTACTGGCACCTGCTGTTTCTGCTGTAACCCAGCCTCTCTGTGATTCAGGGTCAAATGCATGCCTCCACCAACTGGTCATTGCTTGATTTTACTTTATTTTATTCTATTTTGTTTTGTTTTCTTCTATTTTGCTTTGTTTTCTGTTTTTTTAATTTATTTTTTAAGCTTTTATTTTATATTGTATACTAGTTGATTTACAATGTTGTGTTAGTGTCAGGTGTACAGCAAAGTGAATCAGTTATACATACATATATCTATTCTTTTTCAAATTCTTTTCCCATTAGGTTATTACAGAATATGGAGCAGAGTTCCTTGTGCTACACAGTAGGTCCTTGTTGGTTATCTATTTTAAATATAGTATTGTGTATATGTCACACAAACCAAAAAATGCAAATTGACATCCTTTATGTCTTACTCAGCCAGAGGAAGCAAATTATTTGATTCAATGTTTTTTAAAAAATTAGCTCTATTGAAAAATTGAGAGATTTCATGTTACAGTAATTAAATCTGGGAATTTGGGGTGAGCCTCTCTCATGGCAAGCATCAACTGGTACTGAGTAGCTTCTGTCCCCTTGAGATGCTTCTGTACTTTCCAGGTCACCTGCATTTCCATCATTCCATCCTGATGTTCGTCAGTTTGCAATAGATTTCTTTTGCAATGCCAAAATATTTCTCCAGGTTTATGCTTCTAACAAACGTGGAAATACATAACTTAGACCAAAAGAACTTCAAGTTTCAAGAAAAATGGGGAAAATATTTTCCTTTGTGAGAGCACAGAATAGTTCTATGTATGCAATGTATAAGCAAAACATATATGTTTTGAAGAAGGCACCTCTCCTAATTCACTCACTGATGTTACCTGCCTGTCACCAGGCATCTCAGTTTGCGTCCCATGGTGGACATTCTCAGAGAGCAAAAACACACCAGGCTGAATACACAGAAACTGAGGTCATTTTAAGATTGTCTCATTTATAGTGTTAAGCCAAGGCCTCTGAGTTTACTTCCAAAATTGCTTTTACAGTCAGGCAGGCCTGGCAGGACCAAGTCAGGAGAGGTCTGCCTCAGCCTTTGTTCATCTTCCTCACCCCATGTAGAAAGTTCTCCCTCTATATTTCTATGCAATTAATAATAATAAATGATTTTTAAACAGACCTGATACAATCCTGGTTAAAGACTCAATGTCTCCCATTAAGCCCTCCATCCTTTTTCTAGCCTGCCCTCATTTTTCGTTCTCTGAATGATTTAAAATGTATAGTAAAAACTAGTAAAATGATACATTTAATTATAATCTAATTCATTTATGCTCAATAGTTTTGTGTCATAAAGAAGCATAGTAATATCGTAGAGTGGCAGAGACCATGTTTTATGTTTTATATACCCTATAGTGTGTGTATGTATGTGTGTGTGTTTTTGTCCCCAGAAACTACAACAGAGATGGATACAAGCTTGCAAACTATTTGTTGATTGATTTAGTAATTGAAATCTAAATTTTTATTAATACAATATTACTGGTATAATTTCTACTTTTTCTCATGAGCATTTGGGTTCCAGTCCTCCACCACCGTCAAGACTCTCCCCTGGGGAATCTCTGATTTACTAAACAACGGTGACTTGAATAAAGTGCCACAGCAACCGGTGGCACTCACTGTTAATTAGAACTGAGATCTCCTGACACGCTCAGCCACTTTACTTCAGCATTTCCTCCATTCCTCAAAAGAGCTGTTAAGAACAACCATTTCAAGTGGCTAAACTACTTTTGTTAAAGCCAATAGTCTGTAACTGGTAGCAGCTGGTGTGCCTTTGTATGCGTGTGTGTGTGTGTGTGTGTCTATGTGTATGTGTTAGTGAAACAGAGAGAGAAAGAACCAAAAGCAGAAAGTTGATGGACACAGAGAGGGGGCACTTAAAACTGGAACTGGTGGAACCTTCTTATATCTTGAGCACTAGGTGTGGAGCTGAGTACCTCCTTGTTTAGGGAAGAGGGTTATCGGTCCCAGTTCTAGTGTAGTGTAGGAAGGGGATTCACAGTCCAGTGGCCCCGTGTCAAGGAAACAATAACGAAGTGTGAAGAGAAGAGGGATAAAGAGCAAATACTGACTCACTCTCTTTTGTTCCAGAAACGCAAGTCCAAAATGCTCTCTTCACGTAGTTATTTGCCTAGCCTGGACAAAGGCCATCTCACTGATGAGGATTATTCTTTAAGGAGTACACCATTTGTTTAAAACCCCAAAGGGGAGTGAACTTTAATTTTAATTTAATTGAATTTTTAGAAAATTAAATTAAATTTTAATTTTTAAATTAATTTTAATTTAATTTAATTTTTAGAAAATTTTTAAAAAATTTAAAATTTTTAAATTTTAATTTAACTTTTAGAAAAAACTAAAAAATTTTTATATTAAATTTTAATTTAATTTTTAGAAAAAAATTTAATTATTTAAATTTAATTTTTAGAAAAATTAAAACTACCAATATAACAAATATTTTGCCTTTTCTCCTCTTCCCCTCAAAATGGGAATAAAATAGCCCATTCTCAAGGCTCTGATAACACTTTTCCACTCATACAAAGGTACAAAGTTGCAGAACAGAAAATAACATTTGTCTTATTGGAAGATTATAGGAACATTGTTACCAGACCTATCTGTATAGCTGCAAGTACAAAGGATTCTGGCACCAGGAAGTTTCCAACAACCAGCCACAAGCCTTCCCCTTTTAGTATAAAAAAAGCTGGAATTCTAACCAGGAAAGATGGTTCTTTGGAACACTAATCCACCATCTTCTGGGTCTGCTGGTTTTACAAATAAAGTCACTATTCCTTGCCCCAACACCTCGTCTCTCAATTTATTGGCCTGTCGTGCAGTCAGCAGTAAAAGCTCGGACTCATTAATAATGCTGACGGTCTCTGTCTGAGTAAATGGTCTCCCAGTCAGCCATGCTTGAAGCCTTGGAGTTACCATTGGATCTTTCATGATGAAAACTGAATTATATTATATCTATCTTAAAGATATTCAAATGACTACAAAAGTCCACCACATAATGTTCAAAATCTAACCGTGATGGGGCAGATAACTGTCCATTGCTTATGCAACACCACTCCCTCCCCATCCCTGCAAATAGGCTGTTGATTTCATTTCCAGGTATAAGGCAGAGTTCCCTTGATTTAAGGGACAGAAAGGCCCTCTATAAGCCCGTGGAAATCCCATTCCTCTTCACTCAGTGATTGACCTAGAGGATGTTTCCCAGATTTGGCCAAGTAGATCAAAGAGAGAGTCTGAAGGAGCATGATGCCCAGAAATGTCTCCTCAGCTTGTGATCACAAATATAACCATCAAGGGTAGCAGAAGAGAAGAGTTAGAAGGATAGAAAGTTCCTGGGTCCTCAATGATATCACTAAACATTTAAAAGACTCCTGCCACTGCCTACCTCCAGACCCAGCACTATGGAGAGTTAACAGAAGCCAGTATTACTTTAGCCACTGTTAATTGGTACTCTGTGACTGAAAGCATTTCTGTTTAATGCACAAGGCCCTTCAGGATTCTTGCTGTCTGGTCACCCTACTTTGCAGTTTCTTCAACCCTCCCCAACCCTTCACAGCAAAGGTTCCATCCTGCAGTGTTTTAGATTATCTTTTACAAGGCTGACTTATTTCTTCTGTGTCCGCCAGGTGAGCAGCTCTTGATGGTTCAAGCTCTAGCTCAAAATGTTACCTCCTCAAGCAATGATTACTTTATCTATCCACCAAAAGCCTCTGGCTGTTTTTCCTGAAATCACACCCTACCAAGAAAAATTCATTTCTCCTCTGTGTTGCATATTATTTGTATATAACACATTCTAGTGCAATGATCCATTCATCTGTCTTGCACTTGCCTTTGAGTCCTCAAATATGAGGATGTCTTACTCATCACTGTACTCACAGATCCTAGAACAGTGGCTATTTTACATAATAAACACTCAGCTAATGCTTCTGGATTTTATAAAATACCCGTGGTCACAATAGGAGCAGATATTATTCATGGTTTTTTTTGGATAGAACTGGTACAAACTTAGATAATCATTAAAAATATACTACTAATAAACCTAAAACTAATCACAATTCCCAACTGAATAGTGATGTCAACCTTCTTTGCGAGTGGCTTTTTTTATTTCTACAAAATGCTATTTGTTCCCTATGTTTTTTTATTTCTTTCTGACAAAATGCACAGATATCTTCTTCTCATATACCTATAGATATTTATACTTTACTATCAAAAATATATTTTTAGAGTTCTGCTAAATTCACATAATGTTCCTTCTCTGAGAGTTGAACTCACGCTGTTGATTACCCATATGATACATGATATGCCTCCATCACCAAAGCTTTTAGTTACATTTTCAGTCTGAGGAAGCTGTTGCTCTACCTCTGCCTGGGTATTGCTCTAGAAACATCCCTTCCCCAATATAGAGATCATTCATCCTGTTCCAGCTTTTTTTGTTTCTGTTTTTGTTTTTTTGGCTGTGTTGGGTCTTCATTGCTGCACTCAGGCTTTCTCTCTAGTTGTGGTGCACAGCCTTCTCACTGAGGTGGCTTCTCTTGTTGCGGAGCATGGGTTCTAAGCACGTGGGCTTCTTTAGTTGTGGCTCGCGGGCTCTAGAGTGCAGGCTCAGTAGCTGTGGCGCACGGACTTAGCTGCTCTGCGGCATGTGGGTTCCTCCCGGACCAGGGCTCGAACCCGCGTCCCCTGCACTGGCAAGCGGATTCTTAACCATTGCACCACCAGGGAAGCCCCCCTGTTCCAGTTTTCACTTGTGCGTGACTGTCAGAGAGACCACAGACTAAACTCATGCTAATTGCTTTCCAAGATGAATATCAGAGTTGAAAAAACATTAAAGAATTGGTCTTTTCTTCAGAGCCCTAACACTCTTAAGGAATAGAAATCTGAAAACTACAGGCAGTTGCTTGATTATTTGCTGTTTATTTCAATTGACAGCTCTCTGAGTCCACCATATAGATCAATCAGTTCAAAGCACACATATTCCGCCTTTTAAAAATTGATGTTTAATAATATTTATCTATTAACAATGCAAAATTGCATCACAGATTTTAATTTCAACTTGTGAATTTAAAGGTGTGTTAGATTATAATTTTCCAGCTCTTTTGACCTACAGGGAAACTTAGTACCTTGCCCAATGACCAGTTATTGACTTCAGCTTATTATTGATACATCAAATGTCTCAAAATATTTACTCTCTCTACTGCCTTCATATCGTCTTTGCTACATTTTTATCCTCAATTTTACTTTCTATTCATTTTTCCCAGTTGTCTAGAATTTTTTTGAAGCAAAGGAGGCATAAACTCTAAATTACTTCAACTTTATAAATGAAAACTGCTTTAGATGAGGCCCGAGGATTTTTTTGTTTAAAGAAATTTAGTGCAAGACAGTTGAAGTTGTAAGGGCTGCTGCATTGCACAGCTCTGAAAAGCACCATTCACTTCTCTATCATCCATGTGAAGAATGCTCCCTGTAACGTGCCACATACTGTTACCTCCTTTTGTGTGCAGGGCTACTTACGCTGTCTCTATCAGTAGAGACAGAGATACCTGTGGTTATGGTTTTCTAAGTGATAATTTCATAAAAGCAGTTTCTAGACCCCCGAGGACTTACCGTCCAGGAGAACATTATCTTTCTTACCTGAGCTGTGGTTTCCTGCTAGCAAGGTGGGGCTCACAGAGCATCTTCCAAGTCTACTGGTGACCACAGGTGGCCCAGGTGTTCCATCCCATTCCTGAGCTTTGATAGGCTCTCTGGATGAAGATGCCCCATGATGTCCTCTCTCTTTGTTGTCCAACTTTGGTATTGGTTCCGTGCTGTGGCTTCGAACTTTCAGCTCCTCTGTTGATTCTGTGTATTAACCAGAATTATATTCTGTTAAACAAGAGTCAAATCCTTCCCAGATTCCTTAAATATTAAAGAATGATTTTCTAAAATATTTTTAACATATTTTTGGAAACTTAGACTTGTGTTGAAGACTACATTTAAACAAAACAGGGAAAGATCACATGGGTCTTTTTTCTGAGCTGTGCAGGTTATTAGCAGCAGAAAATAATGATCTCTTCAGAAGTAGAGAACCTTGATGAATATTCAGTATTCTTTAGTAAGTCTTCCCTTGTGCTAATCTTCAAGGAAACTTCATAAGGAGCACTTTACCCTCCCTCTCTTTACTTTCTCATCTTCCCTTCATTCTGCTACCCACTGTGACATGAATTTAGCCCAGCTACTCTACTAAAAGTGCTGTTGCGTAAATCACATAGTGCCTTTTAGTTGGCAAATTAAGAAGACATTTTAAAGCCATTTGATTATTCTTTGATTACTCTCTTATTGATATCTTCAATTTTCCTAGCTTCACTGATGGGCCATCTTCCTGTGGTGTGCTCTCTAACACCATTTCTGTGTCATTCATACCTTTTCTTCCTCCAAGAGTCCCTTACATGTTTTTTGTCCCCAGGGTTCTAGCTTAGCCACTGTTCTCATTCTACATATATTCTTTCTGTGATTTCATCCTCCAGGATTCAACTAGCAATTGTCTGATGGCTAGTGATTTGTAAATAGTTTATCAGAAGTCTGGACCATTCTCCTGAGCTGTAGACTCATTTATCCAACTGCCTACTGGATGAGTCCATCTGGATGCCCCTTAGATAATACAAATTTAATATTCACATACTGTACTGACACCATTTCTTACTAAACTAATGGTTCCTTCTGTCCTGCCAAACATCCAAGCTAGAAACTTACCTGTCTCTTTCTTTACCCTCTACTCTCCAAATCCATCAGTCTGCAAATTCTACAGATTTTATTTCTAAATATCTTGTTTTCCCTTCTGTTGCACTTTGTATCATGTCTACCTCAACTGTTCTGGTTCAAGCTCTAATCATCACCCTTGAATTATTGCAACCTGCCTCCTTGACTCTGTCCTTGACTCCCCAAAATACAAGCTTCGTATACTGCCAAAGTGATCTGTTTAAAATGAAAATCTGATCAAGTGTTTTTTCCAGGGATAGCCATTCTGTAAGGCATGTGCAGAAGTGTTTAAAAGCATATGTAGTTTGGGATTAACAGATACACACTACTATATATAAAACAGATCACCAACAAGGACCTACTGTATAGCACAGGGAACTTTACTTAATATTTTGTAATAACCTATAAGGGAAAAGAATCTGAAAAAGAATATATATATATATAACTTTGTTATACACCTAAAACTAACACAACATTGTAAATCAACTGTACTTCAATCAAAAAAAAATAGCCAATGGGAAAATGTTTTTTAAATAAAATCATTTCCTAATTAAAAAAAAAAGCACATGTAGTAAATAAATATGGTTTAGGAGTGATACCCACTTCCTACATTCAGAACGATGTTATTTCAGATAACTGATGTGATAGCCATTCTGTAATGCACGTAGATAAGGCTTTAAAGACAAAAACAAAAAAATGTAAATCTGTTCTTAATGTAACCCTGACTAAAATCCTTCCAGAATCCCACTGTTACCCACAGAAGTATGTATAAGCTCCTTACAACCCACAAGATTCTCCACCATCTCACTCTTCCCTGCCTCTAACTTTTTTACTTCCTACCTGAACGTTGTATTCAAGAAATATCAATAAATTGGCTGTAGCTTCCTCTTCTCCACTCCACTTCCAACAAAAACTTCCAACAAAAACAACACTGGGTTCTATAGCTACCATATCCTATCTCACCTGCTTTGAATACCCTTACTTACATCCTGTCCTTTAATTGGGGAACACTTTCCTCAGTCAAGGTTACTCAATTTAAGTATCCTTGAAGCCTCCCCATCCCATATATCCAGCCCATGTTGGGATAAAGTCATCTTTGCACTGACATTGTCTTGTATCATTTTTCTGTGTACCTGTTCTTCTTAAAAGACCCGGAGTTCTTTAAAGGCAGGGTCTGAGTTTTGATTTTTGCTTTTTTCTCCACTTGGTGCCTCTAGCTCTTAGCATATTGCTCAGGAGGTATTTAACCAATTCATTTATGGAGTAGTTTTCCCAACTCCTCTGGCATCTTTCTGATGTGTGTAGAAAATACAACATTCTTAATGGAACAAGAGGATCAAGCCAGTGTTACAAATGTACTGAAGTGGCACAGAGCTAATAGTATTTTCAAAAATCTGGTTACCTAAAAATCAGAAGTTGTAAAATTCACCAGGTTGAAAGTTTAATTCAAATAAAGATCTTTGAGAAAGACCATAGTGAAAAATTACAGAAATGGTTCAGAGAATCTGTATTTTGTTTTCTTTGCATGTAAGTTCAAACACTCATCATCTTCAAGCAATGTGATAAGACAGATGTCACACTTTGGTTCCCTATTATCTGAATCTGTGGGGCAGAGACAGAATAGTTTATAATATAGTTAGCAGCTGGGTGAGGGATCTGAGAGGCCCAGCTGGGAGCCTTGGCCATTGTGGCCATAGGGCTGGTGGCCCATGACATTGAGCCCTTGGTTTCTCCACTTGGAGCTTCATTTTGCTTAACTACAGAATGGAGATAATACCAGCCCTGCCTAACTTTCCCAATTTAATTTGAAGGATCCAATAATATCGTACATTTTAAAATATTTTAAAAACAAAACAGGGCCACACATGCAAAAAGTAGCATTCATTTAAAAATTATAGCAATTTGTCATTTATGAATTTATTTATTCTTTCTATATTTGTTTTGGATAATCACTGAGAGACTGAAGATACAGATAGAAAATTGCCAGACCACATAGAAAAATAGAATTCTAGCTGATTATCTACAACAACCAGCCCAGAAAGCCAACCTACATCCTATAATTCAGACTTGTAGAAATTCAGACCACTATCTCTAACAAACAATAACCTGTATAACAATTGGCCCAAAGCAGCCAGGATTTGATTAAAAACTGACAGCTTCCCCAGTTTTGGGCCCTGCTTTTAGCATAGGACCAACCAGAGAAAGTCAAATATGTTCCCCTAACCAATGACATAGGATGTCCTGCTTCTAGTTAGGCTGCCTATAGCTTCCCTATGCCAACAGCCTCCACTGGGGGTGTAACTGAAGCCTTCCCTTTTTCCCACTATAAAGCTTTCCCACTCTTCTCCCTGCCTTGAGTCTCTGCCAAATGTGGTGGCTGACTGCGTTGCTTCAGGAAGGCCTGATGAAATAGCCCTGCATGTTCTCATTTGTTTGCTCTTTGTTTATTTCCACATTGCTATGGTTCCTCCCAGCTCCCAGGTGCTATGCAGTTGTGTAAACACATGTCAAAAATATCATTCTATGAGACAGAACTTAAACCAGGAGGGTAGTCCCATAAGAACAATCTCAGAAAGATCCCTGGACCTGTATATAAGCTTAAGTCCCAGTTATACTGAAATCAAATATAAGTAAAAATATTTTAAACTAATACATTCCAGCAAATAATTACAGCAAGACAATTTAACCAACACTTACTTTTCTGTGCCCTGAGTCAAATGGAATAAAACCAATATCAGAAAAGAACCTCCTAGACTATTTCCAAGCTGTTTATTCACAGTTTCAAAGAAAATGTAGCTCTGGCTTCCAAATGTCACAGCGTCAGAACCTAATGACCCATCTGTTTCACCTCACGTTCTCTTCCAGATTTTAAACTAACCATTGGGATGTTTGCCTTATTATCGACCTCTATCACACACACACACACACACACATACACACACAGAGTCTTCTACCACTGGTATTGAAATTAACCAAACTAAAAAAAAAATGCTCTAATTTAACACTGGGTCCAATGCTGTTCCTGCAGGTTCGGACACTATTTTAAATATGAAAGGCTGAGGATGTCAAAGTCTCCCCACCAACCTCAGCTTCTTTGTTCTCATTCAACTTACTCGCATACACACATTTAGGAAGTGTCATTTAGGTCTCAAATCTCAACTAAATAAAAGTCCAATACAGCTTTGGGAACAAAAAGGAGTCTTTTTCTTTTTTTTTTTCTTCTTTCTTTGTTTTCAAGTCCCGGAGGTTAGCCTTCAGTGAGTTTTGGCAGGTATATCTAGAGAAACCTGAACAAAAGGTTTGCAGAAATCATGCTACTCAGACTTGTGCCAGTGTACCTTCACATCCTAAATAGAAGGCAGAGCTGAAAGATCTGTAAGAAAATCATAAATGTATTATTGAGCATTTTATTGGGGAATCAACCAGGTATCCCGTGGATAATCAAGAAGAGCTTCCTACAAAATGCATTTTCTAATTAAAATAAATACAAAAAACTTTAAAATAGCTGTTGAAAAGAGACCAGTGGAAAGTGGACAATTAGACTAAGAAATTCATACAATAAGACGTATTGAAAACTCAGAGAAATCTATTCAGAGGAATAAGGATGTGTTTATCCATATCCATATATCTCAATGTTTTCTTAAAGCCTGTTGAAAACAAAAATTGATTTTAGTAACAAACTTTCCTGAACAAGATCAATCTTAGGTACCATGGTACATTTTTCTTTTTAAACATTTTTATTGGAGTATAAATGCTTTACAATGTTGTGTTAGTTTCTGCTGTATAACAAAGTGAATCAGCACTACTTACAATAGCCAGGACATGGAAGCGACCATGGTACAATTTTACGTGGAAACTAAGTTCTTTCAGTGTTCACAGTTAAGCCCCAGTTTGTAGCACTGGGCCAACTACGAAGAAGCTGCTCATCCTCTACCATGGAGTGTTGACTATTGATCTAAAATCTGATTCTCACATTGAAATCTGATCTTGCTATGAAAAAAACATATATTATTGTATTGCATTTGTCTTTCATATTGTGCATTTTACGTAGCACTGTCTTAAACTTTTTACAGTGTTTAGGTTGAAGACGGATAAGTAAGGATAAGAGACCAGGAGTCATCTTTTTATGACCAACATATTCTCTACAGGATGCCAATCCATCACACTTCATGCTGTGAAGTCCTTTCTCAAAGTTTTCCCATTTCCTGCTGCTTATGCTGTCTCTGAGTCTGTATTTGTCTCTCCAGCTTCTAAGTCGTTCCTCTCTCTCTGTTCCTGCCCTGGGCCACCTACAATCACTTGGCTCCCCAGGTGGGTGTCATGGCTTTCACCGTCAGATCTGCTGCCCACCAGATATTGACTTTTCCCAGAGTCTTTGATTCTCTCTTCCTCATCAACATACACTCTCTCAACAATGAAACAGTACTGAGGACACTTATAAATCTCCACGACCTAAAAATCCCTCTCAAGTTCTAGAGACAAAGAAAACAATTTGCAGTGATGGACCGTTACATATGGCTGTCTGGGGAACTACAACCGATTAAAAATGTTTTATCCTCTCTCCAAAGTTGTTTCTTTTTTTTTTTGGCTGGAAAGATCATGTAATTACTGATTTAGATGTCTGGTCTCCCCACCAGACCATACGCTTCTTAAGACTAAAGACTTCATGTTTCATGTTGGTACTTAATACCTGATATCAGTGAAAATCAACTGAATGAATGCATCATCCCTGCTTCTTCACTCAGGACAGTGAGCCTATTAGCTTTTACCCCTGGGTGTAACCTTATCTTAGGCCATGACTCGCAGCCTTCCCTTCAACCTTTCCAATCTCACCAAGCACATGGGCCATGGCATGAACCAATAACCCTCACTGACAAACATAAGCTAATTACTGTAGCCAAAATTATTTTTTTGTTAACCCATACATGTTTCTAATTGACTTGCGAATGATAGACCAGAAAACAAGTGATCTACCTGGGACAATTAGTATTATTTGGACATATGAGCAGTAACACTGTTTTCTTGGGGGACATAAGACTGCATTCTCCTTTCTTCTTTTTTTTTTGCAATATTTAAAAGGATTAATTTACCTTGTCATTTAATTACTTCTATGAACATCTACATGATTCAGATGACTTAGACAAGAGGCTTTTATATTTGTGGTCTGTGACTGCTGTCGTACTAAAAATTTCACACTTTCACATAGGGGTCCCTTGGTTACAAAATATGGACTTAATTGTGCCTGGTAATAGGGGGACCAAAGCTCATGTTGCTGATGAGAATTCGAGCTTCCTACGGATGTAAAGAATGCTTCAGAATTGTCCCCTCATAGCGGTATAGTCATCAAGATCAAAGTCTCTCTATTCTATTCCAACTGCTGAACCATGGAAATAATGAAAGGTGATCAAGGCAGATTAATTAGGCAGAAAAGACAACACATTTGAACTCTAAAGGAGGCACTGCACTAAACTGCATTATCAGATGGGTATTAGAGCTGAAAGAGACCTCGGAAATCCCAGGCACAACAGCTCATCAAAAGCAAGGTGTGAGTGTATGTAATTGCTGATGGTCCGCCTGCCTTTGAGAGGGTAGCTCCAGGAAGGGGGAGTTCCCATCTCATGGGAAAGCTGGACACAACTGAGAACATATTTAATTGCTGGAAAGCTTTTATACAGTGCTCAAGTTGGCCTCCCTCCAAGCACCACTATTTGTTGGTTGTTGGTCGTCCTGTTTCTGGAACTACTCAGAGAACTAGTCTAATTCTGTGTTTAAGTAAACACCCTTTAGAATCCAGAGTGAGGGAGTCTGTCTCCCCTTGGTCATGTCATCTTCAGAATATAAGTCTAGAACTCTCGCTCTCCTGGTCACCCTGGCCTGGACAATAATTGCATGGGATGGTGTCTTTTAAAACTGCGGTGTCTAGAGCTGATCAGAGCCAGACAGCTTGACATGGTTTACCTACGAGTCCAGGTGGGAGCTGGGGTCCTCCCCTTGCACTTCCATTTTTCCACCTCCTGAGTCCCCAGAGAAAAGAGGGCAAAGGCTCCCCTGTCTGAACAATGAAAGGGCACCAGGGAGCAGGGGCAATTTTTAAATTTTTTATGATTGCTTCTCTCATGTGAACTTTGTCATTTGGGGTCAGTTATGTCGATTCCAACATCTAAGGGATGCCTTCTCTTCAAATATATACAGAGAAAGAAAAATAGCTCAGGTATCTAGAGATTCCACGGTTTGAAAGAAAATCAGAAAGAAAATCCAGGTTTGTGTTCAGAAGGCAAATAAAGTAAAACCTTGGTTTTAATAAAATAGATGAGGTACATTATTTAATAAATAATAAAACAGATGAGGCACATGGAAGTACAATAGACTGCAAAGAATCCTAATCATTTGACACATTTAAAAACAGCTCAGAGCTTTTACACAACTTGCTCAAGGTCACACAAATGACAATTAGTAAAAACCTGATAAAGGTTTCCTGACCACCACCCAGCAGGTAACTCTCACCCTAAGACATAGGAATTCACATGCTGACTTATATTCAAAAGTTATTTTTTCACGGTTGCAGAGGATGACGCTTATTCATAGGGCAGAAAAATAAATAGAATTTGAAAGGCCATGTTTGGTCTTCAAAAACTCTCAACCAAATGTCCACAAGATTTAACTACTCGCTTTTATTTTTCAAGAGATTTTCTCTACCTAAAAAACCTTCACCGAAGTCATCAGGCATAGCTCAAATGTTGACATATTTTAGTAACACTTTCTTTAAGAAATTCTAGTATTGCAGGGTGACGAGAGACAATTTGCTCAAAGAACACAATCTATATTTTTCTTTGTTCTCCTAAGGCAGAAGCCAAGAGGACCTGTGGGCAAAGACTAATTAGATGCTGACCAAACTGTTTGTTCTCTCTGAGCACCTAGAAAAATCATACTTCCCAGTATTCCTTGCAGTCAGGGAGAGCCATACAACTGATTTCTGGTCACTAGAATGTGAGTGGAAGTGATGTATGCCACCTCCAAGTCTGGTCCTAAAACTTCCCACAAAACCTCATCCTCTTGCATCCCCCTCCCGCTGCTTGGGATTTTCTGAGGTCCTAGATGCTGGAAAAGTCATCAGAGGGAAAATCCCCAATAACTAAGGGGAGAATAGCCCATTTTCCACTGAGCCCATTAATTCATTGTCACATGTCTGTGACATATGTGGTGGCCTGTGACATGAACAAGATATAAATTGTATTCTATTAAGCCACTGAGGTTGTGGAGTTGTTTGCTATAGCAGTTGGACTACTCTACCACAGATTTCAATAGATAGTATTTCTCATTTTCTCTCCTGTAAAATATATTCTAAATATAAAATCCTTGGTAATTCCCTGATGGCCCAGTGGTTAGGACTCAGCGCTTTCATTGCTGGTGCCCGGGTTCAATCCCTGGTTGGGGAAATAAGATCCTGCAAGTCCCACATGGCGTGGCCAAAAAATAAATAAATAAATAAATAAATAAATAAATAATAAATATAAAATTCTTGAGTTTCTAGTGAGGACAACATTTGTACTGGCATACTGACCGAAAAAAGAAGGGCAGAGAGGTAAGGTAAATTGCCAAATATGGTAAAGGAATTCAGCAAGCAATGCTTCTCTCTTAGCTCTAGTTATAATAAAAACACTTTATAAAACTGATAAATACATCTTTATTGAGGATGCAATAGACATTTTAAACACTATGGCTTCAGTAAGTATGTGCTGAATGTACAAGTGGATGAGCGTCTGAAATCATCCTTCAAACAGCTTATATATTTTATTGATATTAATTTGAATGAAGATGTCATCCAATTTTTTTCCAAATAGTTTTTCATCCAAAAGAGTAGCAAAAACAAAATCTCTAAGAAATAATTTAAAAAATAAGATTATTTTTTAAATATCCACAAAGAAAATATTGACCATTTCTTCAACATAAAAATAATTTAGATATAAATAGATACATTTAGAAAAAATTCTAAATAAATTAAAATATTTTTCTCAGAACTATCAAAGCAGTAAACCATTGTGGAATGGGGTTGAGATGATCTGGAAGCCATTCTCAGGTCAGTTCAATAAAACAACTCTCTTGAGCCTTGGTTTTTTTCAGATAAAATTATAGATTTGAAATAAATTATTTCTAAGTGTCCTTCTAAGTCTAAAATTTTATACCTCTATGATACTAAAGTTCCTACTAAAAGCAAAATAGTTCATGAGGTTTCAATCCTATCATTATATCTGTTCTAAAATATTTATTTCCACTTTATATTTCAGTGTTTTACATTCTTGAAGGTGATTTTTGTAGTTCAATAATTCCTCTTCCAAACAAAACACAGTAAACTATAAAATAAATAAGAGAACGTGAGCTCTTAAAAAGCACCAATGATTTGTTTAGGATCACCAGCAAACCCAGAATCCAATTTTTTTTCTTAACACTTGATTAGAAGAAAATAAGTGTCCTGGTATAAAAAATACAGATAATACCCTCAATGTTTTCCCTTGTCAGTAAAAAGGAAAGTGAATGTTTCCTAGTCACTACTGGAAAGGCGGCAATGCCAGTTACAAACAATGTCTTATAACACCAGCAACAGCATTTTGGATTAAGCTTCTGTGTAATCGGTGGCTGCACTATTTATTTTTAAAATGTATCATACAATATAAGATCACTTTTAAGGACATTTCCAAATCTCAAATACTATGATGTTATTTACATTTTATATGATTGAGTTTCACATCTTTTATTTGGAGCAAATTTAAATAAAGACAGTGTCACCCTTAGCCCTAGGCAACCAGGGCCCCTGTCCTGGGCACTGAACTTAGGAGATTCTCATTTTGATCCTCCTCCTGATGCACCCTCACCATGGGGCAAGGAGTCTAGGAGGCCAAGAGCCTGTGTGCATCCAGAACCTGCATCCTCTCCTTCTAGACCTTTCCTCATGCACCCTGAACACCAGATCTTCCTGCGTTAATAGTCCCAAGCTGGTTTCCAGGCTCTTTCCTTGAGTCTGTCTTCCCCCAGACTGATCTGAACAACGAACTCCCAGCCTGACAAAATAGCACAAGCTAATACTTTCAAACAAAGGGTAGAGAGGAACGATGTTTTAGGTTCTATAACACATTCAGACCGTCTAGAAAAAAGGCTTTATATTAGGAAAGAATGGGACCTGAATTTACATAGAAAGGGAGAAACAAATTAAGGAGGGTTTTGAGTGACAGGTTTCAGAGTTTGTACTTATTTTTGAGGAGTAGAGTATGGTGATGTCGTCAGTATTAAAGGAAGATTCTCCCGGGAGAAGTGTGCAAGAACCAGGAGGACGAAGTGTAAGGAGTTATCCCAGGGCCAGTGGCTTATTATCAGCACCATCTTATCTCCGGGCATATGAAATCCCCAGAACTCCTGATGTCACTACCTTAACATTCTGATGTCATCAACTTCTTAAACATCCTTTTCACTGTATCCTACAGACATAGACACAAAGGTGCAGAAATATAAAATATTTAGTTGCATGTCTTTTTATAAACAATTTTTAGTGTTTGCATCCAATGCAGATGAACCTGTGACTATCAACCAGAATGGAGATCGTTTTTTTTTTGGCTAGGAATTCAAAATCTATCATCTGTTTAATGACAAGATAATCATTTTTTATTAACCAACCTCATTGTCTGGTCTTAATCTGATGTCAAGATGTAGAGAGAGAAATATCAGACAAGGTTACGTTGAGATTTCATTAAATAACTGCCCTGAACCCAGAGTCAATTCTCTGCATATTAAAAATGGAACATAATTAGGGAAAGTGTCCTTATTGTTCGACAATCCTTTTTACTTCAAAATAGCGCAGAAAATGCAAACGTCTCCCTATAATTTACCACATTAAATATTTATGCCCACAGCTCTCTACAGCCCCCATAATGCCAATGGTGGCCTTTTTGTTTTTCTTTCCCATTTAAAATGACAGGGCTGCAGCTCATCTTACCTCCCTCTACCTCTAGTTCTTCACGTATTCGATAGAGAAGCTACCAATAAAAATCTCTCAGTGGGACAAAAAGAACACTAAAATACTTGACAATTCTAAAATAAAGAGTTTTAGGGTTATAAAATCTTTAAACCTGGATCAGTCACACATTTTTGGCTTAGGATGTTTTAAGATATCTACATTTTTGACAAATTCCAAAATCATATGCAACCAATTATAGAAGACCTGACACTAGTGTCATGCTTAAGTAGGACACAAGGCAGCAAATTAACATAAACCTAACAATCTAAAAAAGAATCTTCTTGAAGAAAGGAGGCTGTAGGGACATGAACATATGTGAGCTTTACATTTTTCTCCTCCTACTGTCCCAGTCACAGTAGTACTGAATAGAGACGGGCATAGTACAAAGATGTCTGGATTTAATTATTTGGGAAACTTGACCCTGGTAATGGTTCTGCCATCATACAGGTGACAATTGGGTATGTTGTTTACTTTCTCTGCTTCTGTGTACTCATGTCTAAAGGGATTTAGACCACAGCATCTCTAAGATACTTTTTGGATCTGAAATTCTACGGGAAAAAAAAGAAGAGGCCAAAACTTAAAATCTGACGCTTTGTTTCCTCAGTTTAAAGTGAAATGGGATTCGGGTGCACCTAAATACATTACAGAAATGTTACTTGATGAAAGTGGCCCGCTACTGAAGGACAATGTTCTTAAAACGATAATTTTGGCCTGCTTTAAAGGGATTTTCAAACTAATTAATGACAGCTTAGCATAGGACAGAAGAGGGGTGGTTTTACATACAACATATCCTTAGGTGCTGCTGACAGCATGAACAATCACACAGCCAAAATGCAGAAGAAACGATGTCAAGTCCGAGGGGAAGTAACAACGGTATGTGCAGAATAAAGAAACCATGGCGAGAATTTTGAGTTGCCCTTTTATGAGATATTCAAGAGGATTTGGCTTTATGAGCAGAACCACTGCTTACTAAGGCCATTGGGAGAAAGTAGACCAACTATCTACTGGACGCAAGGAATCCAAATTAACTTTTTCTTCTATAGGAAACAAAAATGTGGAATTCTATTGAGGCCTCTACCGTTTGTCTCTATCTAGTTTTTAAATGGTTGTGTCAGAATAACCCTTCGAACAACAGGAAGGAAAGAATGACTAGAAAGATCCAAGTAATACTCTTGTTACCAGACATCTAAAGATTGGGAGGACTTCTGTAATGTAGAACATTTTTATGTGTCCTCAAGACTGAGTTAAAGTGCACAGGAAATTACTATTAGACGTTTGGAATCAAAACTGAAGTTCCTGTTGCATGGGTTATTGCCACATTGTACAGAAATGGCCTGGATGTTGTTGGAGGATATAAAATCAGTACTAATAATGCAGTGCATGGATTCATACCAGCAATTTGGAAACCAAGTGCAGAGGGTTCATACCTCTTAATGCCACCATCTGGGAAGTCCCAGCCACAGCATTTTACAGTGTAAACGGAGTCGTCTTTGCATTATGAGACCCTGGGTACCAGTTCGGACTTAGCCCCTAATTAACTGTGAGGCCTTGAGCAAATCACTTTCCCCTTCTGAGCCTTTATTTGCTTATCTGTAAATGAGGCACCTGGACTCAAGGATCATCAGGTTTAGGATTCTATGGATAAGTACCAGAATACATTCTATACTAGAAGTTCCTGTCCTAACCACATGTTGGAAACGCTTGGAGAGACTTCAGAAAGTATCCATGCCTGGACCACAATTAAATTAGATCACTGAGGGTGGGGCTGAGACACTAGTCATTTTTAAAAGCTCCCCAAGAGTTTCTAAAGTAAAGCTGGGGTACAAAACCACTGTTCTATATTTAATGGAATTATTTTTTAGCAATATTTAACATACTTTTCATTATTCTTTCTGTAGACTGGCACGGTCCTTTATTTCCCCAGTTTTCCCTGTTTAGCTAAAAGCATTTTAATTATCCTTCTTTACCCAAGAGAAAGGAAAAAGAGCCGGGAAAAAAAGACATGAATCTATTTTATATTTATTAGAATTCTTTGAAAAAAATTTTGTAGGTGGAGGAGAAAAATAATTGATCACATCAAGTTTTAAGATGATTCCCCATCAAATTTTCTCCTTTCTTTATTCCTTCCTTCCTTCCTTCCTTCCTTCCTTCCTCCCTCCCTCTCTCCCTCTCTCTTTCTTTCTTTCTTTCTTTCAGTTATGATTATTCCCCATCTTCATAAATAAGGAAAGATTGAACTGCCAAAGCTAAAAACACATAAAAGCAACCAGTGAGTGGGTGAGAATTTGTTGTTGAATTTTTTTTCTTTTACTTGACTTTTTCAGCTAGGCTGCCTTTAAAATGATAAGGGAACCAGCAATTTAAGGAAGATAACTAACTTATTTATATGACCGGCAATCATTAGAAGATTAAAAGACATTGATCTAAGATAGCCAAAAAACATCATACTTACTTCTCAATGTTGTCTGTTTTCTATGCCTATGATTTTTTTTAAAAGATCATAGTTCCCCTTTTTAATTTTTGAAGGAGAGACAAGCTTTTCCACTAGTAGGTGGGAGGTGTGTGGGTAGTTGAATATATGCACAGGTGCAATCGACTTTAATTAAGACTCAAATCATTTTAACAGGCAGATGGAAAAATGCTTCAATCTTCTTTTAAAGTAACAGAGGCATTCAGGAACTAAAAATATTAATGCATGGGAAGAAAAATATCATTTCCATTCTTCCTGAAAGGTGTAATTCTGAAAACACATTCATAAACGTTTCTGAAGCAAACACTAAATGTTAAGAAGAATAGTCTCTCCATCACAAAGGGTAATATGGATAATTAATTTCTATGAAAGTAAATGCAAAACTTAACATTGTTGAAATCAGAGTTACTAATAGCCATATTTGGGGGGATTAAAGAAATCAGCTATTAAAGTTTCATAAGAAGAGCATGGCAGGAATAATAATCCTTTTAGGGATAATATAACTGATGGCTATAGAAATGACTGTATACTGTACATTCTTGAGAGTAAATTGTAGATTCTTTAGATAAACATAAAGAGAGACATGGTGTTTGGGAATTATTTTTGGATAATCTGGAATTTTTCATAGTATTCTTGGGGAAAAAATACACATGTGAGTTTGAAGAAAGGAAAAAAAATTGTTTGGGGATATTATCAATTAACTAGATTTGATTTTTCCCCCCAAGATGTTATTTTAAATGAAGTTAGTCAAGAAGATGAAATAAAGCTAAAAGTAAACTAGTGGAAATATATTTAAATGCTGCTAACTTAACATGTAGAGGACACTTAGGAAAAGCTGAAACTCTTTTCAGATTATGTTCCTACATAACATTATATTTGTGCTCAAGTAATTGAATCTCTTTATAGTTCAGTTTCTCCATAATATAAAGGAGTTAACAAGAATATTTCTAAGGCCCAGCAAGTTTTTATTGAGATTCTACTGCGTGATTCATGGTTTAAAGACAGAGAGTAGGAAATCAATGATTTACTTCTCCACTTGTTCTTTTTGAAGCCAAGGAAGGTAAGATACAAAAAATTCTTTGGATCTTTCATGGGCAACATCATTTCATCTTTCACTCTTTCTCCCTTTCTCTTCTTTCCTTCTCTCCCTCCCTCCTTCCCTCCCTCCCTCCTTCCCTCCCTCCCTTCCTTCCCTCCCTCCCTCCCTGACTCCTTTTCCTTCTATTTTGTGCCAGTCTCAGCCAATCTAGTAACCAGTATTGTGGTTGGACCATCTCTTGTGGTTCTTGTTATGATTGCAAGACATCCTCAGCAATAACCATCAGGAAACTTTGGAAAATAAACACAGGTTTGTCACTCACAGGTTCTGGAAAGCACATGGCACCACACAGAGGGAGAAGGAGCGTGGGCCTGAGGTTGAGGGGGGGGGCCTGTGGTTTTGTGGGCTCACTCTTTATTGGTGAATTTAAAACATAGCAACACTCCTGGGCATATATCAGGAGAAAAACATGGTTCATAAGAATACATGCACCCCAGTGTTCACTGCAGCGCTGTTTACAATAGCCGAGACATCGAAGCAACCTACATGTCCATTGACAGATGAATGGATAAAGAAGATGTAGTACATATATACAATGGAATATCACTCAGCCATTAAAAAGAATGAAATAATGCCATTTGCAGCAACATGGAAAGACCTGGAGATTACTACACTAAGTGAAGTAAGTCAGACAGAGAAAGGCAAATATCCTGATATTGCTTATATGCCGAAGCTAAGAAAAATGATACAAATGAACTTATTTACATAACAGAAACAGATTCACAGACTTAGAGAACAAACTTATGGTTACTGGAGGGGGTGGGGAGGGATAGATTGGGAGTTTGAGATTGACATGTACACACTACTATATTTAAAATAGATAACCCACAAGGACCCACTGTGTAGCACAGGGAACTCTGCTCAGTATTCTGTAATTACCTAAAGGGAAAAAGAATTTGAAGAAGAATAGATACATGTATATGTATAACCGAATCACTTTGCTGTACAACTGAAACTAACACAACATTGTAAATCAACTATACTCCAATAAAAATTTTTTTAAAAATGAAATGATATTAAAAAGTTTTTTAAATCTACAAACTAAAAAAAATAAGAAATAAAAAAATAAAACACAGCAGGAGGAATTTGAAGCCCGGAAAGAGAAAAAACAAGTGGGTCTAAATGGTCAGTAATGAAATTAGCCAAGAACTCTAAAACAAAGGAGCTTGGTGGGGGCAGGGCTGGCACTGCGCCTACGCAAGGAAGCCATCTTTGAAGCGGATGCCTCTGCCGTCAAAGCTTAAGTCAGACTCCTGTCCCCTCTTTTCAACTCTCGTCATCACCTTTTCTTCACACTCTTTCACATAAACACACATATGAAGCAGGTACAAACTGTTTAATCACAAAGGACCTCAGGAATAGAGGTGTTTCTTTTTCATTTCTTGTGAATTAAATTAAAAAAACAAAACCAAAAACGAAACCTGGATGTTATTCCTGATTTCTGATGTTAACTAATACTCTTTATTACTCTGATCTCTTGTTTCATAAGTTATCTGGTAGCGGACTTCTTTGTGGCAAAAGCAACCTGAATGATGAATAAGGCCTCAGAGAATTCCCATATCCATTGTCCTGGGTTAGGCTCATGAGTTAAAAGAGGGGAAGGAAATTTGGCAAAAAGAAAAGGAGTAGGAGGAGGATGAGGAGGGAGCAGTATTTGCAATGCTAGATTCTTTTGTATGCCTCAAACAAAAACCACGTGTCTCCTGAGGGTCACCAGACCCACCAGTCCATTGGAGTGAATCCAGGATGCCCAGGCTTTTGTGAGCTTTGGAACCTAGGGAACTGTCGTGACATGGGCCAGGAGTGCCAGAATGGCACAATGCAGAGGCAAGGGAGAGAGAAAGCATTTTTGTAAAATGCTAAGTTCTAAATCTGCCTGTCTCCTTCACTATCGATATTTATGCCTTTGTACCAATGTGTTTTAATCGCCAAGTCTTCCCCCAGAAGGTGCCCTCTCCATTAATATATGTACCTCTCATCTTCATTTGAATTATTAGGTTTTATTGCTCAACACTTCAAAATAAAGATTCCAGCGCCCGGAATAGTGCCTGGCACAGAGTAGGTATTTTATAAACATTCACTGAATGAATGAAAGACTGAACAAATGCATATACATGGTTAAAACACTTATGCATTAATGGCATCAAAAAGAATAAAATACTTAGGAATAAACTTAACCAAGGAAGTAAAAAACGTGCACACTGAACATTACTTCTTCCATCAATTTTACCAGCTCTCCCCACTCTAGCTTAGTATTCTGGAATTTAGTGTGAGGCCAACCCTCCACTTCCATCAGGTTGCACAGCAACTCCTTATGTGGTCGCATGTTAACACTTGACAGGAATTTATCTGATCTTTAATAGGAGCCCCTCTCCAGATGGAGACCCAGTGTGCTCTTCCATACCCTGAGGACTATTGATCCTCTGACAGGCTGGTTTTGATTCCTGTTCCTATTTCGTGCCTTACAATTCAGATCCCTAACATACAAGTCTTCAAAAAGTTTTGCTATATACCCTAGGTTCTTACTTTCAAAATTGGACCTTATTCTGGTGGTTTCAACTTTTCCTTTTGGTGGATTATATTTGAGTGCAAGTGGGTGCCTTTTAGGCCTTTCTTTCCCTTCCTCAGTCCCAGACCTAGGGGTTTCTGTTCATTTGAAGCCACTACAGACGTAACTGACCCAGGAGCTCACAGTCTCCCAGAGGCACAAAATGCAGGTCTGGCTTCACTTCTCCGGCTCAATAGCTTCTACGGTCTTCTCTATTCTTAGAAGAACTTTTAAAATTAATAAAGAAAGAAAGAATGCTGAAGCCCAAGGAAACATACATTTTACACAACACAGATTATGAGCTGGCCTCCTTAAATGTCAGCTACGCATGAGCCTCTCTAAGTCATCCATTGATTTCACATGGAAGTAGGTCAGGACTGCTTTTAACTGGAGAAGCCTCACGCTGCAGGTTTCATTTAACTATGTGGAGGGAATATTAAAAATTGATGTGCAAAGCAGACCTCTGCTTAATTAGCATCTGGATAAAGTCTTTACTAGGAAAGCCATGGAAGTTAATAAAAAATGAGGAAATTGACAATGAAGTCTTTCAACAGCTATTTTTGTGTCTGTAGCCTTTTATTTATGCAAAGTATATGGATGGTCACTTCATGCCTTGCCTATTTATGCTAGTTAATCTGTATTTAGGAGGCTGGCATTCTTCCTCTATCTGGGGTTGCACACGCTTTTATACAAAATTTGAGTGTTTCTTGTTGCTTTTTTCTGATGTTGCATTTTTTCAAATGCTAAACTTCAAATCTGTTTGCATGTTGACTAACCACTTTAAAAGGAAAAGAGATTCTATTTGAATCTGCTTAGAAATGACACTTCACAAATCATCCTTTTAATGGTCCCCCATCTACATACTAAATATTTTTTTTTTTATCTTAAGCACTTTGGATCTTTAGGGCTTCTACCTAATTCATTGGTTAATACTTATACCTTTTTTGGAAGCAAACTTTTTATTTTAAAAGATAAATTTGTAACCAGAAAAAGAAAAAACATTCATTACATTTGAAAAACACATCAACAACCAGTTATACTGCATTTTTTACTTTGCTGATAAATCATCTTTGACAATCATCTTGCCATGTTGCCTGGCCCTTTGTACAATGAGGATGGGCTCTTTGTTCTCAGAGCTGTACTTTATAGGGTCAGGGAAACTGTGCTCTCTCAGGTGTGATGTCTCTCCACCCTCCAGTCTTAGATATCATCCAGCAACCCAGAAACAGCCTGCCTCCTGAGGGGACATTCTGCCTAGTGCTTTATGCTCCTCGCGTCAGGTATGGGATGATCCACTTAAGATGTCAGATCCTTTACCCAAGCCTAACTGAAGAGAGTTGTGCGAAAAGTATGGACTCGCTGAAAATTTAATTCATTTTTGACCTTACTGCATTTTTTTTAAATGAAATATTTAGTCTTTCCCCAGATATCTAAAAATCAAACAATCACCTCTTATAGTTACACAGCCATTTATATTTTACGAAGTCTTTTCCTGAACACAATTTTCTTTCATTTTACACAACAATACTCTGAGGTGAATATGGAAAAACTGATACTTGGAGAGTTTGACTTGCCCTAAAAGTGCAGCTGTTCAGTGACAAATCCATCTATTGACCCTACTATCTTTGATTCCTGTGTCTTTTCTATTCATTTATATCAGGTGACTCCCCCATTCTACCTTCCATTATAATGATATTTTTTCAAGCTGCTCAAACAAAGGAATTTTTCAAATAGAAAATAGAGATGAAATAGAAATAGAAATGAAAATAGAAATAGAAATGAAGATACTTTCTAATATTCCTTATCATCTTCTAGAAATTAGACAATAAATGGTCTCCACTCAGTACCATGTACAATCTAGCTGATAGTTTTCTATCTACATGTAATATCTTAATACTGTTTCCATAACCATTTACTGAAAATCTATGGTATGCTATTTTTCATGGTCCCTACTCTTATTCTTTTATAACATATTTAGATTAGATTATAAGTACTTCCTTTCATTTTCCTTGCTGAATGCTACCTGGTTTTATCAATCAGTAACAGGACTGATTTCCTGACTATTTTATGTATATAAAAATCATCTGAACCTGGGTTCTCCATTGATATTCCTTGGAGCAGTTGGTCCCTAAGTACTTTAACTAGTGTTGACCTTGGCATCCTATGCAGAACTCAGATTATTATCAATACCAAGTAATCGTGGTAATTCTATTGGACTTGGCTATTAAAAAAATGTTAGCGGTGGAAAAATCAGTAAATCCAAAAATATAAGTTGATTGTGTAAAATACAGTCATAGAACCATGGGTACTTAAATAAAATATATAGCCTTTGCTCTCAAAAACATACCGTTCAATTGTGGAGGTTGGATACACATTCATTCAATTTAGCCAGTCACTTGATCATTCAAGGAACACTTACTGAACATGTTCTCTGTGCCAGAAAAATGTGCTAGTTGTTGGGGGAAAAAAAAAAATGAAAGACTTACTACTGTGTCCTGACCATTTAGTTGGGAAGACAAACAGGTAAATGCTAATCACAGCACTGTGTCAGTCACGTGTCCAAATAACTTTTTTATGTAAATGGAGGAGCAGAGCTCCCCAAAAAGGAAGCAGAAGGGACAAAGTTCAAAAAGGATTGTTAATAAGGATATCACAATGCATGAGAACCAAGAGAAACGTCTTCAGATGGAGGAATCAACAATGTCCAATGTTTTGTGATGTTTCCTCTTCCAAGAGAGGAAAAGGAAAGGGCCAGAGACCAGTTAGGAAGCCCTATGTGACTCTGGACCGAGGAGAAGAGGTTGAAGCCAGGTTGTAGGAAATTAAAGCTGGGACGGGAGACATGAAATGGAGGCAGCAAGTAAACACTCACTTGAATGGTTTGGCCATAAAAAGGAAATGGAAAATCATGGCTGGGTGTAGAGCCAAGAATTTTTTTTTTTCTGAAACATCAATGGACAATTTTATTATCATTTATATTTAATGATCATAAATAAAGCATGGTTTAGAAGCCAAAGTGAGTTCTGCAGGCTTCAAGTGAGATTATCACTCAACCACAGAAGGACCACTCTGAGGCAATGTTTTAATTTCTTAGGTTTGAAATTTCTCTTAGACAAAACCTCAGTCAAGTTTCTTTGACAAAAGCTTGCCTTATTTTGACATAGCTCTCTTGTTAATCATCGCTAAGTGGTTAATAACGTATTAATCAGAGAATGAAAGAGGCAACTTTGAGATTCAGAATGTGAATCTGAATGTAAAGAGAATAATACTTTGCTTCAGCTCTGATCCTTCTGTTGGGGGCTGCTAACATCTAAATTCTGTCCCAGCTTCCGAGTTCTTGGAAATCTAGATTTCTTATTTGTGTTATGGGAACAAAAACCACTTCTGAATTATACACCCACAGCAATGTGTGTGGATCTAGACAATACATGGATGCCCCCAATCTCTACTTTCTGCCTCTTTCTATTGTTTTTCTATCGTTTTTCTTTCTTGACTTAATTATATCAGTTCCATCTGTAACAAGGGAATAGATGCAAAAAATTTCAAAAAGTGATATTTTATTGAATGTAACTGAAACCTGACCAGAAGAAAATGTAGGGGAAAGTATTCTTTCTACCTTCACTTGTCAGAAGACTATAACAGACTTTTGCATTTGAAATTTTTCCTTTAAGTTCAGTTGTTCTGGGTATACTTGGCTAGGCAGGATATTCTGCTTCAAAATCCACGTTACTAACCCTCCTTCCTCCCCTCTTAGATTCTTTACAGTATTTTTACTCCTTTCATTTGGGAATAGCAATAGCCCAGATTCTTCAGCTGATTAGTTATTCTACCAGGAGTGGAACGTTTAATTAACCTAACTCCCATCAACTAACAACAATAATGAGTTGGCTTCAACTGAGAAACACCATGCACCACTAAAGACACTTCATTACATTCATAATTGCCATCCATTTCCCAAATTCCGAAAACTGATGTTTTTGAAAATTAAAAAAAGTTTTTCAAATATTTTATAACTTAAACCCATTTTTACCTGGAAACACATGCATTTAAGACCACCAGTTACATAATAGCTCCCTGGATTTCTGCAGTGCTTTTTCACCAAGGAGGTTAAATGACTTAGTTGAATGTGTTCTTATTCTCTTTACTATTTGAGTTCAATAATGCACAATGTTAAACAGTAGAATTCCTTCTTTAAAATGTTAGTCTCTATTATTTCTTCTGAAAAAAAATGCATCTTTCTATCTCCAAATGTTGAGAAATGATCAATTTTCTCAGCTATTCGTTTGTACCGGAACTGGTGACAATTTAACATCTACAAAATGGTCCACATTTAAATGCTTTATGGCTATATTCTTTATATCCTTCCCCTAATAAATCTGCCTAGAATGAAATGGGCGTTCTTTTAAACAGGACATTTAAGAACAAAAGCAATTAATTCAGCATTCAGCATAGTTCCTTTTTTGGCTGAATGACTATATTGATTTCAGTGTAGAATTTTCTAAGTCGTAGGATCTGATTTTCTTTTTATTTAATAGTCAAACATTTCTCTTATGGCTTTTGTTTCCTCAAGTGCAATAGCCCTCTCAAGTCACTATGCCTATTAATTCAACAAATTCAGTAAATACTTACCACGTATCAACTTTGGGGAAGCCTGCATTGAGCCAAGAGCTACATGAAAAAAAATGATGAAAAGATATGGCCCTTGATCTCCCTAGCCATATGTCTTAACGGGGAATAAGACAGAGGAAAAAAACTCTACAATAGGTCAGGATAAGACACATACCATTATAGATGTATAAAGTGCTCCCAGAGTTTGAAGGAGAGATTATATGTAAACAACAGCCCAAAGAAAACTCGATGAAGAAGGAGGTGGAATATGAACGGGGATCCAAGCTTTAGACTGTTTTATGGGGTTACTGGGGAAGTCCTTTCAGCAAGGGAGAGCAAGATCAGACAGAAAGCTTCAGAAACAGGCAGTGGTCATTTGTTTGGGGATCTACAGCTCATTCAGTAATCCAGAGATGCATCAAACAACAGAGAAGGAAGAGATTCACAGTTTGAGCACTTAATATTCTCATCTGAAAAGTGAGAAAACGATGGCATTAAGAGATGAACTGACTTATCCAAAGTCTCAAAGCTCCTAAATGGTTGAGCCAAGATGAAGAGCACCTCTTGTGATATCCAGGCCCTGCCCAAGCCTTCCAGATCATATTAAAATGTAGGACGCATGCAAGGAACTATGATATGACTGATAGGAACCCCTTATACCTAATATTTAATTACTCATAGATGTCAAACTGTTGAAAACACATGATGTCAAATACAAATCAGAAACTGAATTTCCTGTTTGAAGCCATTCAACAGAAGAAAAAGAAATCAGCCCTAGGATATTGAATACAAACTGAGGAAATCTTGGTTTTAAAAAAAAAATAGACTAGTATAGCTTTATGTCTGAATTGCAAATGTTTCTGCATTATTTCAATCTAAAGCAGGGTGGTTCCTCTTAATGGAGAAAATTGCTGATTAAATTGCTGACGAGAAATTGCACTTAAAGATTCGGCAGCCAGAGAAAATAAACACGGGGGATAAACACGTCTGCCTGCATCACTCAAAGACAGCTGCAGTCCACCCCCAGAAAGGTGAGCAATCATTTATGAAATTATGTCTTCTTCAGTGATTCTATATTGCAATCCTAAGAGAAATTGAATGAGGAAAACAGACAATGTCATGGTCCCAATTAACCAAGGAGTCACATGCATTTTCAAAATCAAGGGATTTTACTTATACACTATTTAACCTCATCATCCTGAAAAAATTTTTTAGCTTCAAAAAATAATAAGAGTTAAATAGGCCAGCATGATCTTGAAGCACTGTGTGTGTGTGTGTGTGTGTGTGTGTGTTTTAAGGTGTGTGTGTGTGTGTGTGTGTTTTAAGGATGGGCATCTGATTCTGCCAAGTACACATTAACACAAATCTAAAGAGAAAAGAGGCGACGCCAAGAAGCATGTTGCATAGGGCTCTTTTGGAGCTTTGGTTGCTCTCCTAGATCAGTTTCTAGGTTAGTGATGTTAGGGCTCTCATTGCCTTTGGGCTCTGGCTGATTTTTTTATTTTTGTTTATGCACGGAGTGTTTTTTTCCCTTGGGGTAGCCCTGGGCCACCAACACACTGCTTAGTTATGGACAAGATGCAAGGATCGGTGGATAAAAGCCCTATATCCCTGGAGGATGAATCATCCATTTGGTAGCTCAGTATTGCAAACCTCTCAGACCAAAGGAATGTACCCATATATCCTTAAGTTATGCTTAAAAGCATTAGGAGCATTCACAGTCTCTTTGCCCAGGTCATTTAATCGTGAGGCCCACTGGGAAGACCACATGCCTTCAGGGGCAGCTCAGAAGCCTGAGGTCCAGAAAATCCCCTGGCAGTGACTAGGATATTCCAAAGTGAATTTTGAAGGGTTCTGAAAACGTTTTCCAGCCCCTTCCTACGTTGATGGCAACCATTCAGTGGTCCATGCTATTTAGGTACAGATCCAGGTTTCTTTTATCCAGCAGATAACTCTGGGAGTGATAACAGTATGAGCCATTAGAGATTTTGATGGTAACTGGTATATTTTAATGGCAATTGGGAGGGGAAAGAAATTAGGGAGACTGGTCAAGTATAGATAAAGTATCATTAAGACCAGAAACTCTGAAGCCAAATAAACTGGGTTCAAGTCTCAGATTTACTCCCTATGTGACCCTGGGTAAGCTGTGCCTCAGTTTCTCCCATCTTTAAAATGGCAGCGTTAATATCACCTGCTCCCACGTATTGCTATGAGGGTGGAATACAAGCAAAATGCTTAGAACCGTGTCTGGCATAGAGTAAATGGCCTAAAAGTATTGCTATATGCTCCTATTGTTATGGAAGCATTCTGAAGGAGAAGCTTGGGGCTGCATTCTTTCCCAAGGACCTTACCACTACTTCTTGGATGAATTCCACTCTGGGCTTAGTTGGACTTGAAATTGTTTCTGAGGCAAACCTGTTTGAGGCAGAAGCATTTTCCAAGAACCTCATCAGCATTGTCAGCTCTAACTACTGAGATCCTCGGCCCAGTCGTGACAGTTAGACCTCCTCCTTGCTTTCATCATTCCTTCCAGCATCCCACAATGAAGACTCCCATTCTCTTGTATTGCTCTCCTACATTGGCTAGATCATGGGGCTGGGTATCCTCTCGAAACAGCACGCCCTTGTTCTGCATCATGGCTCCAACTGGGGGCTCCACCGTGCTCTGGCTAGTCTTCCCACTTAAATGACCTGGACCCATCTAAACAGACCTCTGGGGTAAAAACTGCTGTTGGCCTGAATCTCAAGTTCCCCTGCCTGTCTGAAAAACAGAAACAACTCCTGCCTGAAGTAGTTCTTACCAGTGGTTCTCACATTTAAGTGTTGACAAATTCTGATGAAGTAAATAACACAGACCTAGCATGACTAAGAGGAAGGTTATAAGTAAGAACAAGAATGGACAATTCACACATTGCCCACCATGTGATACAATGTTAAACTCTGAAGGTCTCCAGAAGAACCTTGAGGTAGTAAAATACTTTTCCCTGCTGATCCAACCGGATGACCCTGATGGTTTTTTTGCAAGTTGCCAACTAATCAGTAGCTTATTTAAGGAAAGAAAAACAACATTCACTCGTTTCAAGTTATCTGAGTTTTACTTTTTCCCCTTCCTCTTCTTTCTCTTACACAAATTCTGTTTTTGACTTTGTTAGATGAAAGCAATGTGTTATAGGTTTCTCTTGCACACAAGTAAATGGTGTTGGTAATATTTAGCCGTATTCCCCTGAGTTACTGTTAGATAATAGGCATAAATACTACTGGGGAGTGTCCTTGAAAAGTCCTGATCCCAGGTCCAACCTCCAGGATTTCTCACTGAACAGGTCAATCTATGATAAAGCCCAGGAATCTGTATTTTTAACAATAGGCAGGTGAATATAATGCAGGAGGTCCTTAGCCCGCTGTGGTTTGTCTTTTTTGGTTTTTAAAAAAATTTTTTTTTTTTTGGCTGCATTGGGTGTTTGTTGCTTCCCGCGGGCTTTCTCTAGTAGCGGCTAGCGAGCGGGAGCTATTCTTCGCTGCGGCGCGCAGGCTTCTCATTGCAGTGGCTTCTCTTGTTGCGGAGCACGGGCTCTAGGTGCGCGGCTCAGTAGTTGTGGCACTCGGACTCAGTTGCTCTGCGACATGTTGGATCTTCCCCGACCAGGGCTCGAACCCTTATCCCTTGCATTGGCAGGCAGATTCTTAACCAATGCTCCACCAGGGAAGTCCCACCCACTGTGCTTTGAATGACTCAAGGATCTTCCCTGGAGCATGTCCCCAGCGTCCTGGACTGAGAGCATCCTCATAACCCAGGTGCAGGCTCAATTTTCCTTCTGAGCTACTAGAAGGAGTCTTGCTAAGGCAGAAACCAGTCTGAGGCCACAGTGTGGGGCTCTGAGCAGGAAGGCAAGAAATAAACAGCAGGAAAAGAACCTGACAAGAGTCATGGTTTTATTTAAGAAATTTAGCAGAACCTATAGGCCTTGGTCTTGCCAGGCCTTCTGGAATCCTCCTTGTCATATCCTCTGAGATCCCTTCAGTTATTCTGGGTGTAGCTCAACTCCTAAATGCCTTTGAAGGATCTGTGTGTTCCAGAGGTTCAATATCCTGCCTCCCCCCAACTCTGGCCAGGTGGCTTCTAGTCGCCACACACCCAGAAGCTCTGCTCAAAGCCAACATGCTTGGCAGTGGGCCGTCACAGGCTGAAGGCTCACCCATTCCCCACAGCAAATGAAAGATCCAGACACCTGGGCTCTCTTCCCTGCCCATCCCCTTTGCTTCTCTGTCCTACCCAATCTTTGTCAGTCTCTGCTTTCATAGGAATAAAAGGAGAGAAAATAAAGTCCTTAGCTAGTGCGTTTGCTAGATTTTACTGAAAAATATTATTTTCAATAGGCTAAACAAAAAGTGTAAGTTCTCCTAAAATAAAGTAACATTCGTTCCATGTTTCCCAGGACAGCTTAGTTCTTGGGAAGTGAATATCCCTGACCATCTCAGACATGAATCCAAGAACTTCATCCAAGACTTAGTAAATGGATTCAAGTGGCATTTGGAAGTCAAGGTCACAAAGTCCCTACCCTGAAGTCACACACATGAGTTAGATGAGAGGCTCTGCAGACAAGTTTGGGTATCTGGTTTCTTGGTCCACAACTGATTAATGGTGTGATAATACAATACAATAAGGAAAAGCATGAAAGGAGAATAGGAAAGAAGGGGAGGGTGCATCAACAGAACTACCTGGAAGAAAGAGACGAGGCAGGAAAACCACGAGAAAAAGACAGAAGAATTTACGTGAACTTAAATGGTAGATCTGTAGAGGGTTAGTCAGCTATACAACCTCAAATAGCCCTCCTGAGGACACCCCAGTATCACAGTTAATCTATCAATGCTGTCACTGCTACTAAAAATGACAGGACAATCATAGCCACCCCTGTGTGAGGTCTCCCCTGCTCAGGTCACCTTGATGGAAGCTTCATGTGCGTTAGCACATAGTACACACGCACTGGTGATCACCACAGTGACCCTGAATCATACAGACGGCTAAGTGATGTTAGCATACCCCTCCTTTTTCCTAAAAGTGGGATACTATCAACATACAGAAATGTGTTTTAAGAGATTTCCTTCCAAAATCATTGTTTTTTCAATTTAAAATTATTTTTCAATTAAATTAGTAAGAGGAGGCTGGATCAGTTGCTTCACCAGCAATGCCTAATATTTTAGGCATCGCTGGACCTCAAGTTACATGAAAACTGAGACAGGTATGTGTGTGAGGGCATGGAGAGCATGGGGTAATGTTTTGGTTTTATTTTGTTTGTTTGATGGTTGCTTTGGGTTGTTGTCTTTGTGTTTGGTTTTTGTTGCTGCTGTTGTTTTTTAAGAAAGTGAATGGAAAGTCAAAGTTTACATCTGATTCCCAACCGTGTTTCATCAGACCTATAGGACACATTTATATCTATAAATGTAAAAATGTAACATAACATCTCAAAGTCTTAAATAGGAGTCTTTTTAAAGGGCTGAAAGATTTAACAGCAGAAAATTGTGTATCTCCATTAATGTGGAATATTATTGAGTATGATGAAGGTCTTTGGCAATGCCAACCCACCATTTATATATATATATATATATATATATATATATATATATATATATATATGTCAATAACATATGAGTGGGCTTGTGTCTTTTTTTTTTCTTTGT
>NC_041215.1:126191667-126275741 GCF_002837175.3 Physeter macrocephalus | reverse complement strand
TATATATATATATATATATATATATATATATATATATATATGGCAATACCAGATGAGTGAGCTTGCGTCTTTTTTTTTCCTTTGATCCTTCTTTGGCCCTACTGTGTTTTGGTGCTTCTTCTCTGGTTCTCTGTGTACCTTTGTATGTGCTTCATATGTTGGCACCTATATTTGTTTATATGTCCATTTGACCTGATGTGTGCATTGTGTGTGTGTGTGTGTATTTTTCTTGGTGCCTCAGTTTTTTAATTAGACTTTTCTCTTTGATGTTTCATGTTTCTTTCTTTTTTAAAATTTTCTCTTTACATTTTTCCACTTTTAACTTTTCTATCACATTCTCTCTCTCAAGTATATTATAAAATGTAATTATATCCTTCATTATGCCTTGTACATTTTCATAGAAACATACATTCATGCATTTATATTAAATAGAGGCTAAACTTTATTTTTAAAATATTTCTTATTTGACGGGATGAAAGAGTTTTTTCTCACTTGATTCTGGCTAATAATTTCTATGATTCATGGCTCTTGATTTATTAAAATAAAATAATATCATGGCCCATTCATGACTTAGGTGTTCTAAAGATTCCAATCAAAGGATATATAAAATAAAAATGTGAAAAAGGAAGATAAAAATGATAGGTAGAAAATTATCATTTGAGTCTCCAAATTCACCACAAAACATATTTGTACTTCACCTACTTGTCGTATAGACACAGAAATTTACAGCAATAAAATACAAGTTAATCACTCCTTACATGCCTTACGTCCTCTATCTCTCTGCACAAATTTAAAAAAATATTAATAATAACCAATTCAAATAAATGTATTATCATTAGTATACTCATATACAGTTAAACAACGTAATAATGTCACATCAACTAGGAAAAACGTGCTTCCTAGAACAATTAATATGGAGGCTGTATTTAGAAAATGGTGAAGCAAAATGAAATGGATTCATGGTCTACCACTATTGTCTTATTTTATCTCTTTCCTATTTTGCAATCCCCATCAATAATTATACTCCTGTAAGATATGAAATTATTAAATTAGGTGTATCTTTTATAGATTATTAAAAATAAAAGTTGAAGGGATAAATTTTATTTGACATAGGTTTTTAAATTAAAGTGGATATATTTGCTTTGAATTGAATATCAGAAAACTCGAAAAATTGACATTTCCAGTAAACCTAGAAGGGTATGGAGCACAGAAATACCAGTCTTACTTTTATCTCTGAAATGTAAAAAAAATGCCAAATGTGACTCAGGGGTCATGAATGTTATACTACTTCATATCACTTATCTTGTCCCTTTGTTATCAGCAGGTGTCTACAAATCCAAACTGTCAAGAGTGAAGGAGATAGTTGTATCACTGAGTGTACTGCAGCAGTAACTGTAGGTTAACTTTCAATTATCAACGATTTTGGATCTACATTTTGGATTACAGGAAGATTCTGAGAGCTCCTATGATTTTGTTAACATCAGAGTGTTTTTCTATTTTCTTCCAGAGTCAAAAGTAAATGGAATTGGATTATTCATTAGAAACACTATGTGCATTTTTCCTCCCTTCCATTTGTGTAAAGTATTGGAATTCATGTAACCCAGGGCATGACCTTCCTCTGAAGGGTTGATACACAGTTAATAGCACATGGGAAGGAATTTAATCCTTGGATCTCTAAAAAGCTATAAAGAGCCTAGATCACTTCTCCATGTACAAGCTTGGTTTTAGAAGCACACAAAGCTCATTTTGGAGTCGAATGGAGAAGTCTGTGACATATAGCACATAGACTGATTCTAACAGATGGATTTTTCTTGAAATAACTTCATTAGTTAATCACTTTTTTTTACATATACTTTTTCTAGCTAACTGGTATAGCTGCCAGCTGGAGCTGCTAAGAACCCTCCAAAGAAACTGGTAGGTAGGGAGAATATTGGCTAATTTCACCAATTCTTGGATGAAACTTCTACTAATTTCATACTAACCGCTACGTATTTTGAGAGTAAAATCTTTTCCTTTATTTTTTTTCAACTTTTTCCAAAAACCTTACTTATCTGTGTTTAAACCAAATCAATCGTATGGAAAAAACTTTCAATTTTAATAAATTGCCTAGATCAGAGTTTCCCATACTTGGCACTATTGACATTGTGGATGAGATAATCCTTTTTTTTCTGTTCCTTGCTTTTTTTTTTTTTTTTTAATTTTTGTATCAGGTTGTCCTGTGCATTGTAGGCTGTTGAGGGGAGCATCCCTGGTCTCTATCCACTTGATGTCAGTAGCATCCCCAGTTGTGACAACCAAAGATGTCTCCAGACATTGCTGAATGTCCCTGGGGGCAAATTCACCCCAGCTGAGAACCACCACTCTAGAAATAGGAGGTTCCTAGTTTTAATTCAATTATTAAAATAATTTTTAAAATATTTTAGTGTATTCATGTATGTATTTAATTCGAGATATGTCTAAGATATGAGAAGTTTTTGCCTTTCAGTCAGGTAAATGAAATGTTTTTATTGGGGAGGGAGGGAGTAGAATTATTTAAGTGGTTAATGCCTTCATAAATCTCTGGTTAAAGAGAAAAAAAGACAAGATAAATGGCTTTTAACTACCAATGAATATTAATTATCTAAGGAGTGTCATCATCATCTTCATCAGACACGTTGAAGAGTTCTTTTCCTTTAAAGAAGGTCCTCAATGTAACTGTATGAGTAGAATAATAAAATCCTGCGGTGGGATCATTTGAGATGTAAGTGATTAATTTTCAGCTTAGGTGCCCTAAGGCATTTTTAAATAAAGGAAAGCAGTGTAATTTAATGAAATGAACATTGAGAAAACTGGGATCTGTTTTGACTTTACAATACCATTAGGCAGTGATGTGGGGCTCACAAAAGGATTAGCCATTCAGAGAGAGACATTCCCTGGTCTTTGAAATTCAGGGGTAAATATAATGTTCCCCTCCTATTTATGACTTAGTAATCTTTCTGTAATTTATATATTGATGGATATAGGAAGAGTACCATGGGAATAAGATGCTAATTACCAAGGGTTTTAAAAGGGAAAGAGTGAGCCTATTCTAGTTTAGCAGGAAAGTAAGAATGTAACAACATGAAGTATGTGGAGAGAATCATTCATTGTTTTTTTAAAAAAGTAATGATTCTATTCGAATTGGTTTCTTTGCAGCAAAGGCTTTCTAAAACAGATTTGCTCAAGCAGGCTTTTAATACAAAATAATTTTAACACTTAACCAATTCCATGTTTGAATGTATAATTTAAATGTATAATTTCCCGCCCAAATCGAGGCATGTACCTAAACATTTTATAGTGATCTGTTTTCTTTGTTAGATTTCCCAGAGACCCTGAAGAATTTAGATCATTCACTTTATTTTATATTTAAAACTGATTCTTTTTAATATGTTATATTGTGCAGACCATCCCTTTTAGTTCTCTCAGAATGCACTATCTCCTATTTTTTTTTTTTTTGGCGTCTTAAAAGTATGACACAAATTTATTACTTTACAATTCTAGAAGGCAGAAGTCTGAAATGGGTTTCCCTTGCCTAAAATGAAGCCGGTAGGCCGGGCTGCCATTCCTTCTGAAGGCTCTAGGGGAGAATCTCTTCCCTTGACTATTCAATCTTCTAGAGGTTTCCTGATTTCTTGGCTCAGGGCCCCCTCCTCCATCTTCAAAACCCAGAGGGGCAGCATCTTCATCTCTCTGACTCAGACTGCCCTGCCTCTGTCTTTCACTTTTAAGGACCCATGAGAACGCACTATTTCCTTTGATATGGCAAAAGCAAAACCACACATCTTGAGATTTCAACTAAAAGGACCAAATATCACTACCACGTGCCTTATCTGTACATCACGGGGTTCACTGCCCTCAAGTCACAAACGAAAGCGTCTGTGTACTTACTTTCTGCAGGTTCTTTAGGGCGGCGGCCGCTGGACGACTTCCTCAGCAGGCTGCGTCCCGAGGTAAAGAGGCTGGTTAGTTCTTCCAAAGGACTCGTGGGTGTTCTGGACCGGGAGCCGCTCGGAGCCGACCCGTAGGTATTGACCGAGGCATTGACCATCTTGCTCCCATCTTGCGACACCGGTCTGGGGGTCAAATGAGGCACTGATGGAGAACTCCTGGAGAGGCTGCCTGAATGCACGGCGTCGTAGGGCGGGGGCCTCTTGAGGCTGAGCGGGGTCAGGGACCTGCCCATGCTGACGGGTGACGGGGAGGCGGAGTGACTTTTGGGGTAGCCGTGGGGAGACTGCGTTCGGTACAGAGTGGAAGGCGGGGGAGGGGACGAGGAGAGAACCGAGGCAGCAGGAACGGGTCCCAGGGCTCCGGCCTGGTCCTTCTCCAGTTTAGGGTGGCCGGAGGGCTGAGACGGCAAGGAGGATGGTGACGCCCCGGCCTGCTGTTTCATATAAGACACGTTTTCCAACACAGGAAGCTTTGTGACCTCCAGGGGGGTGAGCGGAGACTCGTCAGAGTTGGGGGAGCACTGCACAGGGGCCGGGGGGAACACCAGCAGCGGGGGTCTATGAGAAAGCAGGTTGGGAAAGGGTGGAGGGATGTCACAGAGCAAACCCTTTGGGGTACATGGCACTGAGGGCTTGGCCGAGTCCAAGTCAGGCACCGTGGGAGTAGCACACTGCGAAGAACAACTGTGATGGTCCAGGTCACACTTGGAGTCTTGGCCTAAGTCATCAAAAATGGGGTATTTCATTTCTTCGTAGACGGCCTCACTCAGGTCGTCCTCGTCTTTCCGGAAGTCTCTGAGAATGTTCCCCACCATCTCAATGTACACGGGCTCCTCCTCCTCGGGGTCCCCTGAGGGGCTGCTGACCTGGGAGAGGGAGGGGTCCCGAGGGAGTGAGGTCCTCCGGGGCACGTGCTTCTTGATATACGTTTCGTCAAAAGATGTGCTGAGCTGAGTGTTTGGATTCCGTTTTGGTTTTGGAGGAGGAATCTTCTTGGAATATTCATCACTGTGGGGTCTTGGTTTGGCTGACACTAAAAGAAGAAGGAAAAACAAAAACAAAACAAAACGTAAAATAGATGAGTACAATAGGAAAGCTTTCAAATATGACTTTCAGGTGGATTTACTACTCTAAACATTTGAGGGGAGGGGTAATGCTTCGTTTCAAGCTGGAGACGTAGACTGCAAATCCAACAAAAGCCAAACATTTCCACATTTAGAAAAATATGATGCAAGAACAGTAGTAATATGTATCTTCAAACTAATATAAATAATCCAACACTGATAAATGCATTAAGACCAGGACTTCTTCATCCCTCTGTCTTAGAATTCCTAAATAGAAACTTCAGATGACACAACTGGATAAAAACAATCACACATTTCATAAAAATCAACTTCTAAGAATTCAGCAACAAAGAAAGGGGAAAAAAATCTAGAGTTTCTATTAGTACAAATGGTTACAAAAATACCATGGGGACTGAGCCCTTTAAATGATGTGGCCATTACACATGATCACATCTTGCTTTTATTTGGGATAACAATGTTCCAGCCTGCTAGACTTAATCTCTGTCTTGGTTCAGATAAATAATTTTTATACAGATGGGTCTGATACTTCAGGGGAAATTGATGTGAACATTTTATGAGGCTAGACAAGTTAATCTCCGTATCTCCAGGTATTGTTGATTATGGTGTATTTGTCTGTTTTAGTTCATAAGATCTCTTATGATATCCCAAATGCTGTCTTGGAATGAATTTATTGCCCTGACACATGAGAACCCCCTAGAGAGTTTTACAAGAGAATAATCCAGAGAATGATGTGTAACCTTCAAGAATAACTTCTAGAAACTCACAACAGATATGCATACAAGTACACCCCACAGCCTACGGGAAGCCCCCCTTGTAATGGAACATAAACTTCTGACTCCATCTAGTAGGTTGGAACAGGCTGGCAATGTGTCTGTGACTGCAATCAATTGTTAAGCATGCAGGGAAAGTACTGGAGTCTTGATATTATCTCATCATCTCATTGTGCTGATATATGATTACAATGATAATCATTTTTATGCAATGTGGCAGAATGTAGTTGCTTGTGGTAAGTGGTAGCATATAATGTAAGTTGACGGTATAGCTTATAGGTGTACACCTATGAGAAAAGAACAGGCTTCTCTATAATTTGCAGCTTGAAGGGAGGGGAGGTCTCAAGGCACAACCCAGGAAACACCCCAAATTTTCTGGGTTTCTTTTTCAACTAGCAAAACTTATGACGCAGGAGCTTTTCTAAAACTTACCATAGGAGAAGCAAGTGCTTAAAGATTAGTTAGGTGGCTGCTTTATGCATCAATCATGCCTTCAGAGAAAGAGAACCCATCAAATATTCTAGCAGTGGCTATATCTTTTGCTTTTCTAGGTCATTCCTGCTTTCAAATATTCGACTCCATTTTACCCATGGTGATGGTTCCACTCACTACAATCAAGCAGCTTGTTGAAGGGAAGCTTGTTACTGTATGTCGACTTTTCCTTAACTTACAGTAGGAAAAAACTAGATGCCATTTTACAGGGGGACGATACAGCAGTAGAGCCTTTTAGTGTCAAAAGGGAAAAGCCTAGGGACATAATGGAATGAAAACTATCCAGATAATTCTTTAGGCGGGACCCAAAGTGACCAATAGCTCTTCTCTATATCTCCTACTGGTCATACATTTTTATTGGTTTTGAAATCTACCATGCATGTTAATTTTCATATGATTCAAATAGATCATCAGATTACATACAAAAATCGGAGCCCAAATAAAGTAAACCCATAAATTAATGAGTGAGATTGACTTAGAACTGGAGGGACTTTGAACGAACCAGGACTTAGAACAAAAGTCCATCCAGATTATTCTTCTGAAGCTTGTTTCCTGCCATGCTCCACCTCAGTGTGTCATCCTAGGCTAAGTAACTCACACTCTAGGAATATCTGCCACTGACTATTGAGTTCTAGGAGCTGGGTGGTGTGGGAAGTAGCAAGGTATTCTGTAAATGGAGAGTTAACCTAAAGCTAGGAATGAATGTGTGTCCATGAGATGGATAACTTCATTCTATGCTTAAAATCATACTTAGAATAAGATTTTCATTTTTTTCTGGTTCCTAAATTACAATTCACTGCCGTTTTCTTTCACCCTTCCCTAAACATAGACTTGGGTTGTTGTACGGACAGAAATAACAGGACAGGCAGAGCCCAAGCCTAGGTAGCAACACTGCATTGAGGGAAGACCACAACCCAGGATTCCCAGGAAGCCAGAGATCAGTGGTAGAGCTGAGAGTGACATGATACTCAGGGAAACAGCAGCCTCTTCCCTGGAACCAACATCCCTCTTTCCACATAGATTAGAAGGCGGCCTTTGGAATAGGCAAGACCAATGTTTGGGTTGCACTCAGAATATGCAACTTTGTTTGCCAAAAGATCAGAAAAAAATGAAATAAAGACCCGCCATATCTATGAAATGTGGAAGAAAGAAAACGGTTCTATTCTAGAACACAACATAGTTAGAATTAAGGTAACTATTCATTATGAAGAAATAGCGATAATTTATTTGTACTGTTAGGACAACTTCAGTACCAAACCAAGTACAGGTATTATCTGATGAGGGGGATTAAGTATAATATGTGACTCTTACGATGACTCTGAGGTAATCGAAATTGACAGTTGCTATGGACTGAACTGTGTCCCCCTCCACAAATTCATATGTTGAATTCCTAACCCCCAATGTGATGTTATTTGGAGGTAGATCCTTTGAGAGATAATTGGGTCACGAGGGCTGGGTCCTCATGATGGATGAGATTAGTGCCCTTATAAGAGGAGTCACTGGGGGATCTTCGTTGTCTTATTCTCTCCACCATGTGAAGACATAGTGAGAAGGTTGCCATCTGCAAAGCAGGAAGAGAATTCTCACCAGAAACTGACTGTGTTGGCACCTTGCTCTTGGACTTCTGGCCTCAAGAACTCTGAGAAAATAAACGTCTGTTGTTTAAGCCACCCAGTCTGTGGAATTTTGTTATGTCAGCTTGAGATGACATAGACAAGAGAATACTGATTGAGCCCTGTGTAAAGACCCTATAAAGCTAACTCCTGAGCACCCACTTTTTCATCCTCTGGCACTGTAAGACTTTAATAAGCTTTGCTACTTGAAGAATTAATTTAACTCTTTCCCAGTTATTCTGGTTATTATTCTGATTCTTCTTGATCTGATGCTCCAACTTCTGATTCGTGCCAAGGCACGTGCCATACTATTTAATTAGACCCATTTTCTAGATGCTCTTTGTTTTCTGCTGTTGTTTGCTTTGGCATATAGACTCCCTGCTCCACCGGGTTTTGTATGTTCTGCCGCCCACCATAAGAAGCAATTCTCCAGCCAACCTTGCCCAGCAAATCCTTCATTATCTGGGCAAGCTTCTTCCCTCTCCCCTTCCCTGTGTGGCGAAAAGAGCCTAATGCAGGCAGATTCATATAATTCAAACACATTTTGTTTCCTTCTCCTCTTCCTTTGTATTAATCCAAATTTAAAATGAGAGAACTGAGGATTATTTAGTGAGTAAAGCAATAAGTAAACTACAGCCAATCGGGATGAATAAACAGATTCATTCCTTCAATATTGGGAGACTTTTCTTCCAGGCAATGTCTGGTTCCCATTCCACATCCTCCTTGCAGTCTCATGGCTCTCTCTGAAAAGGCAGAGGAGGCAAGTCATCTCTAATGAAACGATTTTTCTCTGCATTTGCGACATCATCTGGTTTCACCTTATTCCATGTATTGAGTAAATAGGAAATTTTGTTTCAACTGTCATATCTGCTTTGTTTTTCGTTAACCCAAATAAGAAAAAGTCTGAAATTTTTAGCAACTTTGCCCCATGATTTATTCTAGTTTAACATCACCCTGGGGAATTAAAAATTAAGGAAAAACTCATGTTTCAAAAGTTATTTCCTTAGAAGGTGCTTAAAAATAGTCTTGATCTACATACATAAATGCTGAACTACTGCTAATAAAAGACAATAAAAATTGCATTGCAAATTTCAACACTTAACCAAATTCAACCACAATAAAAAGGTGATTTTTATTGCTCTTGAATGAATTTTAAATCATTACTAATAAGTCCAAAGATAGAAGCAATAATCCCTGTTCAGCTCCAGAACACAAATTTCATGCTTAAAATAGTATAATGACAGTAGCATTGAATAAGCAGAAAGTGACATTTTTGAAATGAAATATCGGAGCACAAAGGTAATGCATGGCTTTCAGTCATGCCCAGATGATCTGTCTTTCAGAGTTAATTTTGGAAATCTGCCATGTCCCTTGTCAAACTATCCTTCTGAAATAATATTTTCCTTATTAAAAAAAAAAAGTGTAATGTAAAACCAGGCTTTGGTTTCTGTGAATGTTCTTGACCCAAGAAGTGAAAAAAGAGACAACAACACAGGTGTGTATTTCCCCTGATGGAAAGTCTCTTTGGTCACAGACTCCCAGAATTTGAAGGACTCTTAGAGATTATCCAACCCAAACTCCATATATCACTGATGAATAAACATAAATGCCTTATCAACTACTTTAAAAAAACCTCATAATGTCAATTCCATCTTTTATAACTTTTAAAACAAAGGAAAGAAATAAGGGGGGAAAGCTCTATAATTCATTATTTTGAATATGGCATAAAGTATCATTTTAAAAGGTCTTCTCACCCATGCTTATATTGGTATTATCGCATGGCCTGGTTATAGAGGTATACTTAAAGAGCTCTGGTTATAGAGATATATTTAAATAGGTAATTCAAACAGGGAAATTAGAGTCCAGTGAACAGAAGTAACGGCCACACTCTGTGATACTGAACTGGCTGATTCTAGAAGGTGAGAGACACATTTCCCACTTTCAGCAGAATTGTGCTCACAGTAACTCTCTTTTCACAACTCACAATTCCAGAGGTTTGAGCAATATTTTTATTTTCAGTCACAAGCCCCATAATACCATCCACAAAATTGTTCCTTTCTTATTTTATTTTAGTTTTTAAATTAAGGTGTCTGTAAAGGGATGGGAGTTACAAATACCCTTGGTCTGTTTACAGTGGGACCAAGAAAGTGTGATAATGTGCATAAAGGATCAGATTTGGAATTGTAGTATCTGTGCTGTAATACCATCCTGGATCTGCCAGCAATGAAAACACAGAATTCAGATCAAAGTGTGGATGGAAACAGTGTAAGACATGGAACTGGATCAACACTATGGTCTTAAAGTTGAGTGGGAATGAAAGAGCCTTGGCTTAAATTAGATACAGGGCATTTCTTATGTGCAAGAAAAGATGACTCAAAGGGCAGATTTAAGAGCTCAGAGAGCAAAACTAAGAACCGCAGAGAACCAAAACTGGGGGAAGCTGGGCCCTAATCAATAAATTCTGCCCCCGAATAGGGAGAACTGGGCACATGTGCACACCTGGATTTCCAAATTGCTATGAACCAGTGACTTCTATGTGACTCCCCTCTCTCAAGCTCCTACTTTTTTGAACAAGACTGTACCCTGCAGTTTTCCTGCTCCTGACCTGCCAGTCTATGTCAGGTTTTGTAGGGCAGATAAATTGTACTTTTAGTTCAAAGACCTTTGCGTATGAGGAATTTCACTCAACGTGCCACATGGGCATGATTTAGATGAGGAAATCCTGGATTTCAAGCTGATGGTGTAATGCAATGAAACTATTGGGCAATATTTGCCTACTGTAAATATTGGGACTTGAAGGCAAGTTGTGATAGACAGTCTTCCGAGGGAGCCACCCTCAATTCCTTCCTCCCTTGTGTGTTTTCCACCTTTCAATAGGTAGTCTATGTTCCTCTCCTCAAATCAGGGCAGGCCTTGTGACTTACCTTGACCAACAGAATGTGGTGGAAGTGATATTCTGAGTCTTGAACTTAAGAGAACTGACAGCTTTCACTTCCTCTATCTGAAAAGCCAATTGCCAGGTAAAACCTCTTAGACCAAAAAGCTATGAAGAAACTCAACCTAGTTTTGCAAAGAGGCCACACGGAGGAGAAAGACAGACCAGGCATGTGAGTAAAGCCTTGTTGGACCTTCTAACCCATCCCGCCTGCCAGTTGAATACAGCCAAATGAGAGACCCCCAACCAATGACACATAGAGTAGAAGAACTACCTATACAAGGCAACTCAACTCACCAAATAATAAGTAATAAATTGTTACTGCTTTAAGCCATAGCATTTTGGGTCGGTTTATTGCACAGCATAGATAACTGAAAAAAAATCCTAAAATTAATTTCCTGTTTTATGTAGCTATTTCATAGAAAATGCTATTGTTATTTTCACAGAACTAGGGTACAGTGTGTACCCTGAGGAAACAGAAAGCATCCTACCAGAATAGGGAAATTAAAGAAGTAAGATTGCCTTCTAAGTATTATAAAATCACCACAGGATGATTCAGAGAAGAGATATAAAAAGAGAATACATACTTTCTGGTCAAAAAGACTGGACTGAAATCAGAGGGAAGGTATTAACATATGTAAAGGAAGAACAAACAGAGGGGATCTTTTTAGCCACAAGGATTATAAAACCAGGAAACTCACAGAGCAAAAGATGGTGGACCCTCACAGCAATGCCCAGGGGATCTGGTCCTCTGTTATATCCCTGCGTGGGGATGGCCCCAGCATGCTGATAGAACCTAAAGCTTTGACCTGTATGATTCTTACGAGTCATTCCTTCTCTAACTTCAGTTTCATCAAGAAACTTTTTAATAAGAGTGATTTCCAAAATATTATGCATATATTTCACATTAGAAACCAGCAAGGTGGAATTCTGGTTTCATACACTGCTATGATCTGAATGTCTGTGTCCTCCCCACCCCCAAATTCATATAATGGAATCTTAACATTCAATGTCATGGTATTAGAAGGTGGGCCTTTGGGAGCTAATTAGTTCATGAGTGTGGAGCCCCCATGAAGGAGAATAATGGCCCTATGAAAGAGACCCTACAGAGCTCCCTAGCCCCTTCTGCTATGTGAGGACATTGAAGAGGTCAGCAGACTTCCGCCTGGAACCTGACCAGAACATGACCGTGCTGGCACCCTGATCAGGTACTTCCAGCCTCCAGAACTGTGAAAAATCATTCCTGTTGTTTATAGGTCTGTGGTGTTTTGTTATAGCAGCCTAAAGAGAGACATGTACCCATCTCTTTTGAGCTTGGCTACTTTGACATCTTGGTTATTCTAGACATCTAATGATGGAGTTTCTGAGTTTATAGATGAAAAGCCAATACTTTACCAGGGAAAGTTCACCACTATAACACCATTGCATGGGACTCTGTCCAGACAGGCAGCCAGCATTCCTAAAGAGACAGGACTCTATTTATAAAGTTGATCACAAATATCCAATTTGATATTTCTATCCCAGGGAAACATCTTGTTTCCCAGTCTCCCCCTGCTCTAGTCACAGGATGCCCTTTAGACATAGCCCACTTGGAAAGAACAGAGAGTGGCTGTATTGCGGGCCTTTCCTTGGCTACACTACTGAAGCCTCTCAGACTCCACCTGCCTTTCCAAACTTTACACAAGTTGAGAAGGAATAGAGAAAAGAACTGGAGGAAATGTTTCCATCGGGGAGAAAGACCATCCTGCAGGGATGATCTCAGTCAGACAGGATGCTAAACTATTAGGTTCCACAACTGACAAAAACTCTTTTCTTGATAAAACAGTAGTCAGGCTCTTGAACCTTCCTCTAGGACTATCTATGCTCTTCCCTGTAGAATCCACTATTTGTAATAATCCTGCCAAAGCCAGTTTACCCAGAAACCCCCACCCTCAATATCTGATCACCCTTGATATCTGATTGGGTTCCCCATCCTCCACCGTACTCCCAGTGATCTCTGATCATTCTGGCCTGTCTTCAGCAAGAATCCTCTTAGGTCAGTTTAGCCAGAAATCCCCCCCTTACCCTTGTGTTTCCTCTTAGTAATTTTCCATCCAATGACTCCCACCCTGCTTCCTAGCTCTAATAATTCCCACTTGCCCCATACCGTATTTGGAATTGGCCTCAGTTCTATACTGAGGTCTCTTTTCCCCTATTGCAATAGTCCTAAATAAAATCTAGTTTCACCATTTACTGTCCAGCTCTGGCTTTTGTTTAAGTTATACATGGCTGGTTTCTTCCTAGCACTCAGATCTCAGCAAAAAAAAAAAAAAAAAAAAAAAAAAAAAGTCACTTCTTCAGAGAAGTCTTCCATGACCATCCAATCAGTACTTAATCACACTGGACATTTCTCTCATTGGTTTCTCAGTTGGTTTATTATGTAAGCATCATGACTTAAATTTTTCAATTCTCTTTCTCATACATTCCTTCAGATATTCATCCTTCCTCCCTCCATTTTCAAAGTGTTTTAATGAAAGTTGATCTCCTTAGAGTTTTTAGGTGTACTTAGTCTTAAAGACTAGTCTTATTTTTAAAAACAACCTAAATAAAACTCTATGTCTACATTACTACAGGTTCCCCAAACCAAAAACTCTCTTGGTTTTATCTACGCATACCAATCACCTCCACATAGTGGTCAATCAAATGATACTTAGGAAGGCCAAGTCAGAGAAAGTAATACATATATTTAAAACTTAGGCATAGCTGAGTTATTAAACCATTGGTTATAACTCTTTATCCCTTTGCCCAAATATTTTGAAGCCATCAGCTTTACAAGTTCACAGTAGCTATCACTTGTAGCATCACTACCTGCAGAGAAAAGAAGTAAGCAAATAAGTTAATTCCCTGAGTCCTGAACAAAAAAAATGTGATAACAAAAATGTAGCCATGGAAAATGCGCGATGCTGAGAACCCAATAGAAGCTCAGTTAATTTAGATTCAACCCAGGAGGATACAATGTTAAAGAAAACTAAGTTGGGAGAAAAATCCGATGAACGGTTGGAACATTTTCCCCTGTCCGTTGGGCAGTCAATTTTGTGGAAGCCAATTCCCTGCAGTTCCATAGATACAGTTTACTGAGGATTATCCTTTGTAAATCTGTTCTGGTTGAGATAGGAAGATAGAAATGTTTGTGATCTTTTAAAGTATCTGAGATCTCAGAGGAAGCAGCATGAAATTACAGAACTATAAAACATTTCATTCAATTTCACTGAAGTTGTGTTGATGTGTGCTAACATCTGTAATGAAAATATAGGAAGAAGAGGAAGAAGAAGAAGGAGGAGGAGGAAGAGGAGGGAAAAGAGGAGAAGAAGGAGGAGAAGAAGAATAGTTACCCTGTATCAAATGCATTTTTTGGTATCAGGCAACGTGTTTTGGGGAGACTATTTTATTTAATACCTACAACACCCCTAGGAGGTAATGCTATTATAAACCCTGTTTTATGGGCACTGAGATTACATTATAGAGAAATTAAATTACTTGCCCAAGTGGCAGAAGCTGGCTTTGAACCCAGGTGATCTGACTCTAGTTGCCATACAGTCAAAGAATAATTTGCCTTAATAGATGATGATGCATTTTTGTTTTACAAATATATAGTTAAGGGGGTTTTAAACATTTTTTAAAAAAAACAGTACCAATACTCTTTCATGAATCAGATTAGCCTGAACTCCAATTCCAATTTAGTAGTTGTAGAACCTTGGGAAAGTCAACTCTAACCTTTGTAAGCCTCGTTAAGTGACTGCAATGATGCATGTTCGCAGGATGTTGTGAGGGTTTAAAAAGACACTGACCTGAAGTGTTTGGCATACTGCCTGCGCCATAGGAAGGGCTTAAAAAGTAAAGCCAATATCATTATCAATTATTATCAGTATTCATTAAAAATCTCTCTACGTTGGAAGATATGTAATGAGAGTGTACGCTTTCACGCATACTTCACATTTATTTAGCACTGAGCTATCAAAATTAATGGCGCCAGTGCCCGTGAGCCTACAAGTTCTGGGAAACTGTAAAATGAGTGATTGCCTAAATAAATATAGATTTTATGTTCATTGAAATATGAGATCAATATTTCAGTTTCCTTTGGTATTAGGGTTATATCTTATGTATAGCCACATAATATAGAAGTGAATTTATTTTGGAAGATGTAATCCTTCCTTTAGAGATATATAGGCTTTGGAATTTTCTGGACATTACCATTACGGTGTTGGCACTCTTAGCTTCTTTTCAGCTTAATTTTTTTAAAGATATTTTTTATTGAGTGAGTTTTAATTTAAAAATGCAATTAAAGTCCAAGCAAAAGAGAAAATGTAGGATGGAAGTCACAGCATGTGTGTGGCAATGCAGAAAATTCAAGAGATTAACATCTTTTATTCAAACTCTCCTTTTTCCAAACCACAGATATACCCTTTAGGTTTTGCAAAATGACATTAGGAGCTGTTTTCTGTGCTTCAAATTCAAGACGAGTGTGACCGGATTCTAAAAAAAGAGAAAGAGTATTTCTAAAAGATGAGGTGGCTCATCTCAAGAACATCCTATTGTTTTATGCTCTACGCATGTAATGAACATGTAGATTGTATAATAGTTATGTCATTGAGCTTGGGATATTATAGATATTCCATTATCCCTGTGTAGTCTACCCTCCATTTTTGCAGACTGGGATTGGAAAAGGGAAAGGATTTCTTTTTGTTTGTGCACAATTTTTATTTAACCCTGATGACCCTATAATTTTCTTTAGCAAGTCCTTTGTACAAGTTCCATATTTACCTTTCTATAAGTTCATATGAGGAAAATGGTTCTATTTGGGACCAGATGGTATGACCCATGCCAGAAGTTCATTGACCAGGAGGAACAGATACTGGTCATTTTTGGTTCTGAATTCTTAAGGATCACTGAAAACACAGCACAAACTGAAGGAGCATTGGACAACGGGAGAGCGTGAGCCTTGACTTTTGGACCTGAGGCCTCAGAAATCAGCTTTGCTCTCTTATTTCTCCTATTACTTGGCAATTCTGTTCAATCCACAGTAATTTCAGAGCTGGGGTTCCAAACAGGCAGGCCAACAGTGGGCCATGGGAGGCAGCATCCCGGAGGAGACTTTAGCCTTCCTCATCTTGGATAAATTCATGGGCTATATGTGAATCTAGCCTTTTATTACTCAGACAGTATGACGACTGCAGCTTCAGTTTTAGATTTAGGTTTGTTATCTTTTCTTTACAATAAAGTCATCAGGTTGACATGAATTCTGAACCTAAAATGTAAGAAAAGAGAGACATTGGTTTGCCCAGTCTGTACTGTTCTCAGATTATTGTCCTCAGATTACTCCCTGTGAGTCTCTTTTCTATCTCCAAGTCACACCTTAAACATCTAACTTAAATATCAGCTTGGATTGTAATCTACAAATTAAACTTCCACTCACAGTTGCTTTGCACAATAATAATGGGAATCTAAAGAAATGCTGTAATCCTAGTCTCAAAGTTTACTTTCAAACTCAAATTTGAATTTCTATGTGTGTGTGTACACATATACACCTATGTACGCGTGTATACATGCACATACATATACATATGTATATGTATACACGTATATGCGTGTATATGTATATACTTGCATATATGTGTATAAAACATATGTAGCATATATACATTTATGAGTCTATCTATCTAGCTATTCCCTGTACACCCAGAAATGCCCTGCTGTGTGATAATGAAAATGCTTGATCAGATCCTTTACATATACAGTTGTAATTACTATAATCAATTAGCTCTGAACATGTCATGAACTCACTCCCCAACCCCTGCTCAAAACCTGGCAATGATGACTCATAATCATTACAATAAATAAGACCTTCCACCATGTGGCTCAAATCTCTTGCTCCAGCCATAGCTTACAGTGCTTGTCCCTTTGAGAACTCGCTGCAGCCACAATGATTCAGTGATTCAGACCAAGACAACGATTCCCCGCCAAGGACTCACTACACCCAGAATGCCCTTCCCAGAACCTTCTCCAACCCTCACCATCCCCTACTTCAAGTTTAAGTTTCGTTTAATTTTCACTCAGGGACCTCTTTCCAGGAAATTCAATCTAAAAATAATCTCCCCTGGAACCCTGCTCTTTTTTGTGTCCTCATTTCTAGGTGCACGTCTGCTGATTGTTTAATATCCTCCTTCTCCCCTAGACAGGAAAATCATGTTTGCTTTCCTCACCTCTGAAGCCCCAGCTCCCAGCACAGTGCCTGTTTTAGAAGAGAATTAAATTTTCTGCAAAGTCACAAAGAAAAAGATGTAAACTTTCAATAGTGCTCATTCATTCTAAATAATTTTTACTCATTTCACTTCAAAAATATTTTGCAATGAAGTAGATAAGCAGGTAGACCTTGTCTCATCATCAGACATCTTATCGGTGATCCATGTAGAAAGAACTAATCGTAGTATGAGAAGCAACAAAAGCAGTCCCAATTAAAACAGGAGACAAATGTGGTCCAAGTTTCTCCAAGCTAAGGTGGTAGTTTAGGTAGAGATAAGACAACTACAAAAGAGCTCAGGGCCGGGGGTGTGCAAGAGGGGAGATTACGTGAGGAGAAGTCAACCTTGAGCAAGGTTTGGGGTGGTGTCCTGGGTCACTCAGCAGGTACAAACTATATAGAACAAGCACACAGGGTAACTGGGAACAGTGCTGCTTCTTCTATTTCCTGGACTCTGAATGCTCTCAAGTAAATTTGCTCCTACGATGCTATTCAAATAGCACAAAGACCCAAACAGGGAGGACAAACTGTTCTCAGCCAATAGGAATGTCGGTGTTACCTTGGAGATAAGGATTCTTTGCAATCAAACCCATGTCCCAAAAACCTCCGACAGTCACCCTAAAGCACACAGCACTTAGAGCAGAGGATAAGAGCTTTCCAGTGCGTATGCCGGCACGCTGCTTAAAACAATAACCAAAATTCCAGAGTCACGGAGATAACTGAGACATTGGACACATATGGTGAATGCCCTTAGAATGAGCAGGAAGCCACATGCCCTGGATTTCTCAAAATTTTCCTATGTATTTCTGTGAACAGATTCGAAGGATAAGAATTGTTTTCCTTCTTTATGTATCATTTGTCACACACCCACACAAAGCCATAGCAGAAACTGTTCTTTCCTCCCGTGAATTTACCATTTAAAGGGGAAACAAAACACATATAATTTCTAAGGATTTACCAGCAAGTGAGACTCACAGCTGACAAAACAAGTAGGAAAAGCACCCGTAATCCAAATTGCTGCTCCCACTCTTTCCTGGCCCACCCTGTCTTCCAGGTCTTGCAGATTTCTGGTGAGTTTTACATAACCCTCTAATCTTTTCACTAAGGTCCAGTTAGGTCCAGAACATTCCAATGACAGGAAGCCAGACTTTAACTAAGTTATGTCTTTTGCATGATACGTTCACTGCCATGAATTTGGTGAAAGCCTGATCCAGACACGGAGCTGAATTAAAGGAAACAGATGAAAAGATGTGGTCCCTCAGTCCAGAACCCAGATGACTGGGGTCAGCAGATGATGTAATATTTCTAAATAACATAATGCATGCAACAATAGAACGATGTATGCAGGCTACTAAAAGAGAAATATTGTTTTATTGTAAAGCAATTATACTCCAATAAAGATGTTAAAAATTTTTTTTGTAAATAAAAAAAAATGAATAACTAATTACCACTAAAAAAAAAAAAAAAAAAAGATCTTTATATTGCAGCTGTCTAGGTGAACTTTTACTGAGCTCCAGCTAACACCCTCTCCCTCACCCATGACAGCACTATCACAGTAAAGCACAGTTGCCTCTGTGCTTGCCTGTGTCTGCCCCGGAATGTTCACTCCATGGGAGCCCTGACTGCCTTCATCGCCTTACATACCCAGCACCTAGCCCAGGCTCTGGGACATAGCAGGAGCTTTAAGATATGTGTTGAATGAATGATTGTAATGATTCAAAACTGGAGATGTTGTGGAGCCCTCACTCACTTGTGTTTCGTAATGCCGTACATGAACCGACGCTTGTCTATCTTCCCACCTTCTTTTCCTACCCATGTCCTTCTTGATCACCCTGCTCCTGCCACAATGGCCTCCTTCCTATTCCTAATTGCCAAGCACCTTCCGATCTTAGGACCTTTGTGCTTGCCCTTTCCTCTGTCTGGACTGTTCTTCCTCCAGATATCTGCAAGGTTTGCTCCATCGCTTCATTTCAATTCTTCTCAAAGGGTTTTCTGACCTTCTTATTTATTTATTTATTTATTACTATTTTTTTATTGGAGGAATGATTTTTATTGGAGTCTACTTGATTTACAATGTTGTGTTAGTTTCTGCCGTACAGCACAGTGAATCAGCTATACATATACATATATCCATTCTGTTAGATTCTATCCCCATTTAGGTCATTTACAGAGTATTGAGTAGAAGTCTCTGTGCCATACAGTTGGTCCTTATTAGTTATCTATTCTATATATCTGAAAGAGTCATCCCCCGCCTCTTCACCCCCCTCACCACTGCTCACTTTCTTTATATCTTCATAGTGCTTATCATTAACTACCATCATATTATTTATTTATGTCTACTTGGCTTATTGTCTGCCTCCCCACCCTGAAACATAAACTTCATGATGGTAGGGACTGTTTGTAGGCACTGCTATATCCTCCAGGCCTGCAGAACTGCTTGTCATCTACTAGGTGCACAAGAAATATTTGTTGAACTGGTAAGTCATGAGAAGCCACAAAAAACTTGGGAAGGTACTTCTTTTGTAGCCTGCATCTCTCTCTGACATCTCAAACTTCTACAGCACATCTGTTCATAGAAGCTGAGCTGAAATGTGTAGGCAGTTTTAAAAATAATAAAAAATAAGAAAGGATAGTAGAAGGGATCAAACAAAAATCAACATGGATGATAATCATTTTTCCTGGCCCTTTCTCCACAAAATTCCCTAGAGTTTTGCTGAGCCGAGTTACACATGGAAAATTCTGAACACATCACAAGTCTCCTTCCAGTCCCTGCTTGCAAGAGTTTCTGTCCCAATTGAACAATTACACCCTCTAAAAATATGCCCAATCATCTGGCTATGAATGTAATATTTTATTGGTAGGAAAGATACCACTTAATTACCCAGATCCTACCCAAATTTTGCTATGATTATGGCCTTTTGAAAGGAACCATGCGGTTTTGGTGAGCAATTCAGCATCCTGTATCGAAAGCCTTGGAAAGTGCATTTGCTGGAATTTTGCCCTTGTAGATATGGATCCCAAGGTAATATCCAGTCATATATGAAAAGATACATACAAGAATCTATATGTAACACAGTGTTGTTTCTGTCATAATAAGCTAGAAACAACATAAATATCCGACACAGTACTGTGCACCTAAATTATGAGACATTATTGCTATATAATGAAGTACTCTGCAAATATAAAACTAATGTTGTGATAATACGTCTATTGACATAGAAAGATGGTCATGTTTACAAAATTATATTTTTGTATATATTGTATACTGTATATTTATTTTTCTTCGACTTGGGGGAGTATGGCTGTACATATATATAGAAAACATATGTATATGTGTATGTTTTTCCATATGTATATATTCATATCATAATCAGGTTTCACTTTTAAAATAATTATACTATCATAAAAATGGGGAGGATAATTTTTTTAAGTGTACCCTTTCAATTTATATAATGCATTTACAACAGGGCAATATCTTCCTCAAGGAGATGAACACTGGTTTTGGGGGCAGGAGAAAAATATCTTACTCTTTTCATGCATAAAGCACAGATATACATACAGCACAACAACATATATAGAGTGTATCAGTGGTATTAAAATGTCAGGGGATGGTGGTTGGTGAGGAAGAATATATATAGGAAGACTCCTTATAGAGGTCATAATGAGAAAATGGTTGAGAAACTCCAATTCTTTCCAATCCAAAATTTTTAATCATACGTTTATGTATCTTTTCAGAAATATTAAAATCCCTTCCATTATTTTTCACATAATTATTCCTCCTTACTTCCAGCAAGTGCAAATTTAAATCCAATCATAGTCACTGAGGAGAGGGCCCTACATCAATTCATGAGGAGTTTCTGAAAAGAAGTAAAGGAATGAGGTTACTAGATCACTAATGGTAAAGAGCTTCAGCTTAGGAGAGTTAACTACAATACAGCCAGCCACTTTAGGAGTCTCGAAGGTGATCGTTAGAAATGTTTCTGCTTTTTCTAATTGAGGTCAGACAATGGGAAGCTTTCACTAATCCCTAGACATAGCGCCTTTTTTTTTTTTGGCATTTGTACAATGTCTTCATTTAAGACCTCCCTTAAAAGCATCCTCTCAGTAATATATGAGGAGTTGGCAAGCCTTTTCTCTACTGACACTCATATTTCAGAAAGTCAGGATTATGATTAGAGAATACAAGACCCAAATCAGTCCCCAGAGCAAGAGCAGCTGAAATTAGAATTATCACCAGAGTTTCCTCCCAGGAACAATCTGGAATCCATCCAAAGGACAGAAGGGGATGATGCTAAAACATAAACAATGCGGAGGGCGGGTGGGGAAAGACAACCTCCACCTCCCAATATAATAAAAACAATTTCTCCAGCTGTCATAGAACAACCTCAAAGTGTGATTCAAATTTCAGTTACAAAAACCAAACAAGCGGGAGCTTTCCAGTAACATGTCACAAAGAGGTCTTGGTCAGAAGCTGAGTGGTGTCACAGTGCTAAGAAAACACTTTCATTAACCTTATGCATTCCCAGGAATCAGTAAAGAAGGGCTCTATCTGGGAAGGCTTCCCACATTCATGGACATCACTCATAAATTTCAAGCAAACCTGTGGTAGGGAGAGTCACGGCAAACCCAAAGATGCCTATGTCCTAAAATCTGGAAATGATGAATTAGTGACCCTACACAACAAAGGGGACTTTGCAGATATGATTAAGGTTAAGGACTCTGAGATGAAGAGATTAGCCAGTAAGTGCATCTAATCTCATGAACCTTTAAAACAGCGGGCCTGTCCCCTAGCTGTGATCAGAGGAAGCAATGTGATGACAGAAGTTGGTCAGAAGGATGTGTCACAAGCACTCAACCAGCTATTACTTGCTTTGGAGATGTAGGAAGAGGGTCATAAACCAAGGACTTTATGTGGCCTCTAGAAACTGGAAAAGTCAAGGAAAGGAATAACTCCTTACAGCCTACAGAAAGGAATGCAGCCCTACTAACACCTTGATTTTAGCCCAGTGAGGCTCATGTCAGACTGAATTATCAGATAATGAATTCATGTTGTTTCAACCACTAGGTCTGTGGTATTTTGTTATAGCAGCAATAGGAAACTAATATGAAGCCAAGGGTAGAAATCTCAAATCCTAATTTTATTATCAAGATCACTTGTTCTTAATTCGAATCCAAAATACCCTGAGTGTTGGTGGAGAAAAGTTAGTCCTCCCTCCACTGTCAGATCGTCCCCTTGGAGAATCACACACCAGCAAACCAGTCAGCACCAAAAACAGTACAAAGGGCAAGAAAACCAGGGTAAGGAAGTAATATAAACTATGACCTTTGTTCGTTTTCCCCTGAATCTTTTAAATTAGTATGTTAATATATTAGGCAACATTATTCTAGCATATTTGCTCAACTGTGGCTTTGTTATAAAAATAAAGGCCCTTCACACAAGGTAATTCCACCTAATCTTAAAATAACTGAACAAATTATAGACCGGGCCAATCAGCCTAGACTATTCTACTTGGCCCTTTTTGTATTCACCCAACAATTTAAATATGATACATGGATGACAGGGGGAAAAAAGGAGAGTTCTTTTGGTATGCTGACTCTGATTAGAATTGCATATTTGACTATAGCTGCATGGGCTGTTTTGTTTTCAACATTTTGTTCTCAGCTCAAATATTGAGAAGGTCATTTCTGACCATCCATGTTGCTCATTGCCCCCACAAGTCATACTTCCCCATTTCCATTGATTCACAGTATTAGCACTATTAAAACCATATTTGTGTTTTGTTCCTGTATCTATGTTCTCTACTAAAATATAAACGCCAGGAAATTGAAGTTTTTCTTTATCTTATTCACACTACATCCCCAATTTGTAAAAGAATGCTTGATACATATTAGGCAGCATTAAATATTGTTGAACGGATGGATGGATGGATGGATGGATGGATGGATGGATGGAGCAGAGAGGAAAGAAGACAGTCAATGCCCAGAAGGTAAAGAAATCTTCAAAGAAATGGTGAGATTTCATAAATCCTCAATGGCAGGCTATTAAGAGAGATGGAAAGAAGCAAGAATTCCCAGTGATAGTCCCCATGCAGATAATAACACCAACCAAAATCTAGAGCGGAGAATGATTTTGGTGTATGAAGAGCACAGGAACTAGCCTGAAAAGACTGGAGTACAAAGACAGTGTTGGACAGTAGAAAAGCTGGGATTATTGTGTATATAAGGATATAAGGAAATAAGAAGTTGGCTCTGGGAACTGGTAATTCAAAATAGCCTCTCCTAACCTGTGATCTCTGAATATTAAGCATCCTTCACTTCAGTGCATCCTCTATTCTCAGGTGAAACCATTTGAGATGCCATATTAAACTCCAGTTCTATGTTTGAATCTATTCAACATAAGCCTGTGGGGATGTAATTTGTTATCAGACATTTACTTCCCTATCACACCCCACATGACATGGGGGCAATAGTCTTCCTTATATTGTTGAGCTTAGCCATGTGAGTTGCACTGGTCAATGAAATTAGTGCAGACCTAATCTATTCTATACCTCAGAAGAGGGTTTAGATATACGTGGTTTGACATGGCCATTTTCAATCATGCTCATGAGAAAATCTGCCCCCCCATTACTGCTGCTGCTTAGCTTATGTCCCAGCATGAGAGACATTTGGGGCACACCTGAACCTGACTTATGGCCTGAAGTTGAAGAGAGCCAGAGGCAATGTTGTCACCCATCATATTCTTCAAGTTATCAGGCATTAGTATGACAGTAAACCTCATTAATACAGCCTGTTAATGGGAAGGCATGCTACAGGAGAACTTGGTCATGAAATGTAACAGAGATAGTAAACAATTCATCAAAATTTATTCTTCCCCTCCCATAGCATAGAGCAGTCCCGAGGAAGCAGCTGCTCAAACAGAGGCTACATAGTGTATTGTGCCCAGGTAGAGGCATGCGACAATTCTGATTAAAGGGATGGGATCAACAGAAGTGATGTATGTCTCTTCACCTCCAAGGTGATTAAGAATCCATCTCTTTCTCCTCCACCCAGCTGGACACTGGTGACTGAGGAGTCCCACAAACAGGAGAGCCATACATTGAAGAAGTTTGGGTGTCTGAATTACCATATGTCGGGAGGTCACACCCAACCATAAACACCCACATTTGGACTGTTACATGAGCAAGAACAAAATTTCGATTTTGTTAAGCCACTAAAATTTACTTTGCAGCCTCTGCTATAGCCTCTGTAATGCGTTTGACATGCAACAAAATTATATGTATTACATAATTATTAAAGCAAATGCACAAGATTATTATTTCAGAAAGAGAAAAAGTTTTTGTTTGTTTAAGAGACTGTTCCTCAAAAGAGAATGTTCATTTTTTTAAAAGCTAGATCTCCAGTATTTTAACATTTTACATTCATCCTTATGAATAAATGTAACAAATCTGTAGATGTTCTAGCTCATGAGGATCCATCAGTGAAAATATCCCTGCCCTCAGAGAGTTTTTATACTAATAACACTCAGACAATAAATAATCATAGTAAGTAAATTATATGGTGTGTTAAAAGGTAATAACTGCTGATAGAAACCAAGAGCAGGGTATGGATCGTTGGGTTGTGATATCAGGATTTGTGTGATTGTGTGTGTGGAGGGGTACATACCTAACTAATATTTAGATGTTCCCTACCTAGAGTGAGCAGAAATGGAGGGAGAGAGGAACATCCCCAAACGAGCTTTTCCATCTGTATCCCTCACCAGCTGGCAGGGTGACTCTAGAATCTCTAGGGTTCCTGTTGTACTCACATCAGCTCTATATGATTTTGACTGTTGTTATTATTAGGCAGAGAAAGAAAAGGGGACTTATCAGGTTTAGGATGGTTTGTATGGAAGTGGTCCTCTGAGGATAGGATGAAGGCATACTTCCATGTCCTCAGAAAAGCCTACTGTGGCATCCATTGGCATATGTGCCAGAAGTATTAGTTATACTATTTACAACTGATAACTAGATGGATGGACCTTAAATCTGGAGGTTCTGGTGACCCCCAAAGATCAAAGAGGTTATTATTAACCTAAGACTGTGACTAAAAGATCTTAACAACAAAGAATCTTTGGTTCTAAGGGCAATACTAAAAAGATCAGGCCCAGGAAAGGGAAAAGAAGGTTGGTCACCGATCGGCCCAAATTTGACCTGACCTTGTTCTATGTATAATTTGAAAAAGAGAAGGAATGGGAAATAAAATAAAAACCCAACTCAGGTTCATGAAATGTATTTTTAAAACATAAGAAAGAAAATGCTTCTTTTTCCCCTCCCACCCTAGCCTATATTTATTTTGTCTGCTCACACCTCCTTCCGAATGCCTGGTCAAAACATAAATCCTTCTGGAATAAAGCTTGAACATGATTATTTCAGGCTACAAATGATCCCCTAAAAGCCATTCCAAAAACACCAACATATTTTCCATAGAAAATAAGTAAAGACAAAGAATTGGGAAGGAAAACTGGAAAATGCCTGCAATTTCTATAAGCTGCTATAATACTGCAGTTAGAAAACTGTGATTATTTCACAAATGGTGCTCAAAATTCCCATGATCTGTGCATTAGCTTTTCCTAAGATAAATGTTTTGGGATGGCAGTTTTATAGATGTTTTTGGATTGGGGAATATTTCTATACTACAGATAATTTCATTAAGGCCACAGGAGGACAACTGAAAGAAAAGCATGGGCTACTTTGGAATATGTATTGCTTAGCTTATTGTTTTATTACCACTGAAAACTGAAAATTTTACTACAAAGAAGGAACATCAGCGGAGCCTAAGGGATCAGGACCAGATTATCGTAAGCTAATTAAATGCCTTTTTAAAAATTCATTTTTATAAAACACTTTTTAAAATTCTTGATAAAATTTGATCAATTTTCACCTCATTATAAAGCCCAAAATGGGAGACATAGACACTTTTTGATATCAGAACCTTTAAAAGAATGGTTATGTCCATGGGAATGAAAAGTGAAATGGCTCCCAATGAACTTCACCTCCTGGCATTCATGGCCTTGTATAGCCTCTCCTACTTTGACTCTAATTTTGACCACGAGACTTGCTTAGCCAATGGGGATACTAACAAGTATGATACAAGCAGATAAATACTTGAATCTCAGTATAAATACTTGAATATCAGATGTGCCCTCTTGGACATAATTGCTCTTAGAAGCCAGCTGCCATGCTACAATGATAGACTACAGACTCGTAAGAACTCACGTGAAGAAAGACCCTGAAGGGTGAAAGACTGTCTTCTTGCCAAGCTCCCAGCTGAAAACAGTACCATGAGTGACCTCGGCTACACTACACGGAGCCGAACTACTCAGCGGAGTCCAGTCAAACCCCAGAATAAGAAATAATAAATCACTGTCAAGCCAGAAAGCCATGGGGTGGTTTGCTCCGTAGCCAAAGATTACTGGAACTCCACGGGAGAGAAATTTCCATAGTCTCAGGACCAAATTAAGACACAAACCAGAACTTATACCCATTTCCTCATTTTCTCTTCTTTGAGTACAGAGGAAAAAGCCCTAATCCCACACAAGATCTTTGGCAACTGGAGGGGGACTTTCCTCCTTCGGTTACCTCCTCTCTCACCATCTGTAGTCTTTCCCTCTCTTCCAGATCCTGCTCATCACCATTCTAACACGCTCTTATTCCTCCCGTAATCCACACAGTATGTACACATATCTTACCCTTATGCCTCGTTTCCTTCCAGCTACCACTCCATTTCGCTGCTTCTTTTCATAGCCTACCTTCTCAAAAAATGTACATTTGCCCTCTCTCCACGTCCTCATACTCCATTTTCTCTTCAATCCCCTTTCAACTCAGCTTCTGCCTCCTCCAGTCCCCAAATTATTTTTGTCCTGATCTAATAGGACAGCCCTAATAGGCACATTTGGCCTCTATATTGCCTCTGTATTGCCAGATCTAATAGGCACATTTCTGTCCCCAACCTAGCTAAGCTCTCAATGGCTTCTTGCCATTCATCACTATATGTTTTTACCTTATTTTCCCTTGGCTTTTAAATTACCCTCATGTTTTCCTCCTAACTTACTGGCTACTTTTCCTGTTTCCTTTCTTGACCTCTCTCACACCTAACTGAATCTGAGTTACACATGGGTTGTTTCCACACCCTCTGATCTTCCTCTGTTTTCTATCCAAAGGTGATTCTGTTGAATTCAGTGGCTAAATGTCATCTTTATTCTAATGACCACCAAATCTATATCTCTACTTCAATTCCCCAGAGAACTATATCCAAGTGTTCACTTTTTTAATCTCCACTTGAATATCTGACAAACATCTCTCAAGCATATCAACCTGAAACTCAGTCTTTTCCTAATCTTTCCCATCGTGGTAATAACTCCATCATATATTCACTTACTCAATCTAGAGGCATAAGAGTTATGTTTGCTTCTCTTATTCTTTCAACACATTTAATTGAACACTTACTAGCACCAAACATATAATGGATTAATATGATTCTTGTCCTACAGGACTTCCCTGCTTAGAGCTGAAAACAGATGTGAAGGGATAATTACAACACAACCGGGAAATTGTGACAGTAGAGACTGGATAAAATATGTCTATAAGCAAACAGATAGGATTCCAGTACTATTCTAGGAAATGGGGAAAACTATTTCAAATGGCCAAGTTCTGAGAAAATCTGCTCTCATTACAGGAACCATTCAGTATCTCGCTTGGCTTATTACATGAAGGTAATCAAACAAGTTAGCTCACAATTAATTATCCCTTAGGATGGAGAGTTCTTAGGTTTGAAATAAATGTTTTCAGAAGCATTTCCTAATGTAGAAACTTTTGTCAAGCTGTGGATTTTCATTGTTGCACTGTATCTGGATGATTCCCGTCCTTATCAGATGTCTTTAAGTTATTTCCCCCTCAGTGTTCTTACAGAATACGGCGATAAAACCCACTTCATTTCTTTCTCTCTGCACTTTTGTTTTGTTCCAATTTAGCATAATTTTAGAGTTGCAGGAAACTTGACATCCCCAGTAAACCTCCTACTCTCTGGAGACACATGAGCGTTACATAATTGAATAGTGAGGTACATTGCTTAAAACACAGACATTTTAATTTTAAGCACTTACATTTGGTGACAACTTGAGTATTAATAAAGGTATGTGCATATTTCATGTATTATAGTTCACTCAGGAAATGCTAAAAAATTAAGGATCGTAGACCATTTCATCCGTCTAGTGTGACAGTCCCTGCAAGTACAAGAGTTAACAGAAAATAATGGTGCTTGATATGAAAAAGTATTAAAATTATTAATTAAGTAAGTCTTTTATTGTACCTGGAGGGGGTGGGAAAGGCCACAGATAATATTGAATATTGCAAAGAATTACTCCCCAGTTCAATAAATACTCCGGTGGAGTAAGTACTTACTGGCCACAGACCTCAGTTGGCATGTAATGGTGGAAAATAGTTTGTGAGAATGATCTCAACTCTTATCAGATAATGTATCTCTAATTAGTAGATTTAATTTTCAACTCTACAGCTTTCTTTCCAAATAAATAAAGGTCAACTTCAATATATATTTATTAAACATGGCATGTGTCAGGGAATTTAGGAGGGGTACAAAGACAAGTAAAACCTTTAAGAATACACAGCTGCTTTTTTTTTTTATTGGGGTATAATTGCTTTACAATGGTGTGTTAGCTTCTGCTGTATAACAAAGTGAATCAGCTGTATGCATACGTATATCCCCATATCCCCTCCCTCTTGCATCTCCCTTCCACCCTCCCCAACCCACCCCTCTAGGTGGTCACAAAGCACCAAGCTGATCTCCCTGTGCTATGTGGCTGCTTCCCACTAGCTATCTATTTTACATTTGGTAGCGTATATATGTCCATGCCACTCTCTCAATTCGTCCCAGCTTACCCTTCCCCCTCCCCGTGTCCTCAAGTCCATTCTCTATGCCTGCATCTTTATTCCTGTCCTGCCCCGAGGTTCTTCAGAACCATTTTTTTCCCACATCTTTATTGGAGTATAATTGCTTCACAGTGTTGTGTTCGTTTCTGCTGTATAACAAAGTGAATCAGCTGTATGCATACGTATATCCCCATATCCCCTCCCTCTTGCATCTCCCTTCCACCCTCCCCAACCCACCCCTCTAGGTGGTCACAAAGCACCAAGCTGATCTCCCTGTGCTATGTGGCTGCTTCCCACTAGCTATCTATTTTACATTTGGTAGCGTATATATGTCCATGCCACTCTCTCAATTCGTCCCAGCTTACCCTTCCCCCTCCCCGTGTCCTCAAGTCCATTCTCTATGCCTGCATCTTTATTCCTGTCCTGCCCCGAGGTTCTTCAGAACCATTTTTTTCCCACATCTTTATTGGAGTATAATTGCTTCACAGTGTTGTGTTCGTTTCTGCTGTATAACAAAGTGAATCAGCTGTATGCATACGTATATCCCCATATCCCCTCCCTCTTGCATCTCCCTTCCACCCTCCCCAACCCACCCCTCTAGGTGGTCACAAAGCACCAAGCTGATCTCCCTGTGCTATGTGGCTGCTTCCCACTAGCTATCTATTTTACATTTGGTAGCGTATATATGTCCATGCCACTCTCTCAATTCGTCCCAGCTTACCCTTCCCCCTCCCCGTGTCCTCAAGTCCATTCTCTATGCCTGCATCTTTATTCCTGTCCTGCCCCGAGGTTCTTCAGAACCATTTTTTTCCCACATCTTTATTGGAGTATAATTGCTTCACAGTGTTGTGTTCGTTTCTGCTGTATAACAAAGTGAATCAGCTGTATGCATACGTATATCCCCATATCCCCTCCCTCTTGCATCTCCCTTCCACCCTCCCCAACCCACCCCTCTAGGTGGTCACAAAGCACCAAGCTGATCTCCCTGTGCTATGTGGCTGCTTCCCACTAGCTATCTATTTTACATTTGGTAGCGTATATATGTCCATGCCACTCTCTCAATTCGTCCCAGCTTACCCTTCCCCCTCCCCGTGTCCTCAAGTCCATTCTCTATGCCTGCATCTTTATTCCTGTCCTGCCCCGATGACCATTTTTTTTTTTTAGATTCCATATATACGTGTTAGCATACGGTATTTGTTTTCTCCTTCTGACTTACTTCACTCTGTATGACAGACTCTAGGTCCTTCCACCTCACTACAAATAACTCAGTTTCGTTTCTTTTTATGGCTGAGTAATACTCCGTTGTATATATGTGCCACATTTTCTTTATCCATTCACCTGTTGAGATATCATCTCACACCGGTCAGAATGGCCATCATCAAAAAATCTACAGACCATAAATGCTGGAGAGGGTGTGGAGAAAAGGGAACTCTCTTGCACTGTTGGTGGGAATGTAAATTGACACAGCCACTATGGAGCACAGTATGGAGGTTCCTTAAAAAACTAAAAATAGAGCTACCATATGACCCAGCAATCCCACTACCGGGCATATACCCTGAGAAAACCATAATTCAAAAAGAGTCATGTTCCAAAATGTCCATTGCAGCTCTATTTACAATTGCCAGGACATGGAAGTAGGCCAGCTTTTCAATACAGGTAAGGCTAAGAGCAATGGCCAGGAACAGCGAGGAGGGCGTGTGTTTGGGGACCTGGAGGGAACACTGAGCTCCAGGTTGTGGACAGAGCCTGGGCTGAGCATCAGAAAAGCAAGGCTAGGGAGGGCTTGGTGGCTGCCCTAGAAGGCGGCCTTTAGAACATATCTTATAGATTCTAAACTAGAATTTGTGTTTTGGAAACACAGACGATAAATACAACCTTTTTCATTTATTTACTTGCTGAACTCACTGTGTCTGCTATGTTTATAATTTAACCACCTATAGATCTTTCACTGAAACTCATTCTTGGCATACAACATATCAAGTTTCAAGAAAAAAATGTAAATGCAATCAACAGCACACATTTAATGAGGTTTCATCTATATGGAGTGCTAGCATCCTTTTCTCAAGGAAACGTTTTCACACATAGGACAAGTATACCCTAAATGTATCTAGATATCTATATCTACATCCGTATCTATATCTACATCCAGATCTATATCTACATTTATATCTATAGGCCTAGTAAGGAACGAATGGGGGTAGGATTTTGAGTAACCGTTCCAACCGAAAAGGGAATACTTTTCTATTTCTCACCAATTCCACTTCTACCTTGGTCTAGTCACTTATCCTCTCTCATCTGTATGACTACAGTAGCCACCTGCCTGGTCTTCCTGATTTTATATCTGACCCCTATGAGTCTATCCTCACCGCAGTCACCACAAAGATTCTTTACAAATACACCCTGCCACTCTTTTGCTCCATCGCCTGCAATGGCTCCCTTGGATGCCAAGCCCTAAGCTGACCTACAAGGAAGATTCTACAGGGTCTCACCTTCTTTTGCTTTCTGACCTCACTTCCTGGTCTTGTCCTTTTTTACCCACAATGCTCCCCACCCCCAACTGACTTCCTTCCTATACACCTCCTGCCTTTGGGTCTTTGCAGCAACTCTTTTCTCCACCCGGAACAGTGGAGGTCTCAAGATCCGCCCCCAAGTCACATCCTTACCTCCTCGCTGTCCATGTGAGTTATCGACTAAGTGTCTCTCACTTCCAAATGCATTCTCTTTGCTTGTTTGCGACAAGGGATCCGGGACCTTTAAATATTTTCTCCTGGGCCATGTGGCACAATGTTAAGCTTTGTTTGTAGAGGATGCTGGAGAGACGTTACAGCACAAAAGGGTTTTACTTCCTGGTTCCAGGGCTTCCTAGCCAAGCTCCTGCAGTGCAGGTGGCTTTCCCGTATCTAGCTCCTGCCCTGCAAAGCAGGCAGCTTCAGGAGCACTTGGCTCCTGAAGCACCCAGAAACAATCAGCTGCCTGCAGTAACCCCAACCCCAGGTAGTGGAGTACCTCTGATGAGAAAATCCTGTGAGCAGTTTTCCCCAGCACCTTAAAGGGTGATTTTTCAGAAAGTTCCAAAGGATGGATTTCCAGCAAGAGCACTGTTCCACCACAGCGATGTCTCTGCCATCCAATAATCCGCAACTATGTCTCCCAACAAACCTCACCCAGGTTGGGAGGTACTCTTTCTCAGCCCTGGGACCAGTGGCTGTTCCTTATATCTTCAATTCCTGTAGTCTTTGCAGTCTTCTGGACTTCTTACTACCTGATCCATTACGTTAATCCTCAGTTATAGTTAATGATTCTTCACAGTAAACATTCCTGTTCAAATAACTGCATGGTTTTTCTCTCCTGATTGGATCTAGACTGATCCAATATCTTAACTCAAATATCAGGATGAAGTCTTTTCTGCCCTCTCTTCTTAAATGTGCCTGAGCCTTTTGGATCTCTTTGCCTTGCTCTAGATTTTTCTTTCTTCCATAGCACTTATAACATTCCAACATAGTAGCCAATTTATGGATTTATTATGTCTAATGTTTATCAATTGCTTACTCCTGCTAGAATATAAACACGTTAAAGGTCACGTACCCTTTTCAAAAATTTGCTCATAGATGTACCTCAAACTCACAGAACAGTACCTGGCACATAGTAGGTACTCAATAAATATTTGTTGAAGGAACAGTCTCACAGATCACAAGCAGCTGCCTCTCTGAACATACTGGCCCATAATGGAGGAATTTAACTTGTTTTCAGTGGCTATAGACAGCATTGCCATATCCTTTGGGGGCTGAGAGAGACGGTAATCCTTCCACTAGTCCTAGACTACAAATTACAAAAGTTGTTCATCACTCTATGTTCAGCCCTTAAGACATAGCTTTTCCTCTACCACCATATAAGAATGTTGTCTCAACACTTTCAAATTCGTTTTACCACTTTAACCAAATCAACAACTTCTTACTTGGATATTTTTTGAATGTGGCAATTAATTTTATATTTAATCCAGTATTCACTGTCAAGCTGGTGTGCACACAATGCTAAAACAAAGATTTCCAGAGCCACTAAAATCTAATTTTGGGTTAGGAATAGGATAAAGTATCCCAGCTAAGGGACAGATCTACATGGCTCTGGCTTCTCTGATCTAATGGCACATAGATAGGGCATACATTTCCTTTTACCCCCAAGCTTATATGTCATATAAACCATCATGGCCAAATTATCTAGTCACAGTTTGGAGAAAGGAAATAAAATTGAAATACATAAAAATAAGACAGGTCTAATTTTCATGTCTCTTGTTTCTATTTCACATATGGGTGCAAGGGCTATTTATTCTGTGAAGTGAGTATCTCAATTTGAATTTCATCTCTGTGTACGCTTAGCTTTCTCTTAAAGATAATCCAGCCCTTCACATCTCACAGAGATGGAGGATTATACAAGATAAAATAAACATCTGAATTCCCCAAATAAAGATTATATATGGAGAGTAGAACTTTGGTTATTTAGAACTACAAGGATGTAACTCAATTTGCTTTGCCACATTTTCTGGAGGAAGAAGAGCATTCTCATTCACTTGCAATACACTTTTTCATTTTAAGTATTTTTATACAGAGTATTTCTAAAATATCTTGCACCCTTATTTTCAGCAGTTTATGATACTTCCTCTGAGAATCCATCCCTGACTCTGCCAGTTGGGGTAGGTGCCCTTGATCTATGCTCACACAATGGGCCCCGTACCTCCCCCACCAGGAAACTGATCCCACGTCACTGTGACTGTCTGTTTAATTATCAGTGGCCCTCCCTGGGTTGTAATGTTTTTTAGGGAAGATAACATATTTTTCCTGTTTCTCTATTACCTAGCATAGCGCCTGGCACATGGCACATACTCAATAAATAATTGTTTACTAATGACATCCTCAGGGCTGTCACACTAACACTGAAAGTAAAACGGGGCTAATTATAATCAAGGCCTTTTGATGCTCTTTGACTTGATACGAAATATATAAATTCTTTAAATTTTGTTTCTCTCCCCTTAGTATCAGTAAAACAGTCCTTGCTTTTCCTTTTTCCATGCCTATTCATTGCTCCTAGTAACAAATTTATACCAAGTTTAAAAAAAAACAAAAAAAAACGCTGCAATTGATATGCTATAAAATTCACAAGCCTTAGTGAGAGAAGGAGTTTGGCTCTCCTAAGCTTTTTTTTTTTTTAATTCTTCTTAGGTCTCAGCTGTTCTCATTAGATGGAGTTGTCAGAAAGCAGAGATTTCCAAAGGGCAATGTGTTCCCATGTTCTGCTCCATATAATCAACTTAATTTAATACACATTAATAGCAAGAAAAATTTAAAAGAGCTTGTCTTAAATCACTGCCCTCCCACTTAACAAGAAAAAATGTAGAAAGCAATACATATTATAGAAACTTTCAGTACAGACACAGGGCCATAAAATCAAAGCACTCATTCTGCAATAAGTATGTGGTTTGTCGAGGTCAATTAAAGGCAAGATTTATGCACACATGCAGTCACTCTGCCTTAAAAAACTGGCTTTACATACTCTGCTTCACAATAGAGTGAAGAACTGCTCAGAAGATAAATGCCTACAGAACGGAAAAACAGAATTAATCTGGAACAACATACCTGGCCTCTAAGACTATAATATAAATGGCTTAGGGAAATCCCAAAATATGTAGGGATAGGAAAGATTAAAACACCTTCCAAAAGTCATTTAAGGGAAAGAAATCTCAGTTCTCTATTGCGTCTTGAGAAACTTGATTTTTTAAACCTTATCTGAAGGTCACAAGCAGAATACTTTTGATTTATAACATGAAGATAAACTAAAGGGTACGTGGTGCCAATAATATATTACAGCTTCTCAACAGTATTCTTCACCACTGCCCATAATTAATTTGTGTACCTACCAAGATTCAGAAATGTAAAACAATGGAGGAAGTATATTATAAGGTTTTACAAACCTAGGAGCAAGCAGAACCATCTCATCTTTTAAATCATTCAGACTGATTACTGTATCGTAAACAAAGCTGGGACTGAAGTGTAGATGGATGGCCAAGGTACTTGCTCCCTGAGGATCATGAATCACTGTGCTTTTCCTCTAAGCTCTCCAAATGCCTAAACTTCTTTCTATGTCAAAGATGCTTGAAAGTACAATGACTCTTTGTATCAATTAGCCTCCTGGAAGGCTCATTTATGAAATAGCATGTTATTAAAAATGTGCTCCTTCAACTTTAACTTAATATTAAGCCCTACTCTGTGGTAGGCATTGAAGGTGCAAAGACGAAAAGAAAAGGTCCACATTTCTAAGGAGTGTTTAGACTCATTAGGATACAAAAAGTAGGCACACACTTAGAATAGCATATAACAATAGATATACTGGAGTTATATACAAAGTACACACAGAAAAAATGTGCTTATATGCATTGTCACAGAGAAGGTAGCAGTTACACTGGTGTCTTGACATATGAGTGGAAATTTGCCATAGAGGCTAATTTGGAGAAGGCGTTCCAGGAAGACGGGATTTCACACACAAGGGCACAGAGGCAGGAATAATCTTGCCTTGTTCAGAGAAAATTATATAGTTTGGGAATGCTACAAGAGGCACGAATGGTGGGAGATGTGGCTCTGGGGACTGGCAGGGGCCAGACGATGAAGGTTATGCTAAAGTGTTGTGCTTTTATCAGGTAAATAAGGAACAGGCCATAAGCTGATGAAATCACGAACTGAATAGGGATACGATCAGGCATGCATGTGAGAAAATCCTCTCTGGAAGTAGTAAAAAGGATGGATGTGAGAAGGTGACACTGCAGGAAAGGAGACCCGTGAGGTGCCCGAGCAGTTGTCCAGGTGAGAAATGATGATGGTCTGAGATAGGAGAGTAAGAGTGCAAATGATGGAGAGGGTCAGACGGGAAAGGTACAAGGAGCAGAACTGGCTACTCTTAATAACTGATTAGATGTCAGGAGTAAGGTCAGGAGAGCAATCTGATAAAGCTCTTTTCTAAACGGAGTATCAAGATAGGAAACATTGAGGAAACTGCTGGGTCAATGTAGATATGATGAGTTTGGAGAGTGGGTCCAGAGATGCAGTCAGACATTCGGAGAGTGTGTAGAATTCATCACTTACTTATTCAACAAATATAGAGTAGAAGGTAGGAGCCAGGACAGAGTCTGGAGACATCATCATTTAAGAATCAGGCAGAACAAGAGATACCCTCAAAGAGATTTAGAGAGCAGTCAGAGGAAGAAAACCAGTAGAGAGCCGTGCATGAAAAGCAAAAGAATTGAGGATTTAGGAAATATGGGAGCGATCAGTAGTCTAAAATGCTGAAGAGAAACAGCAAAGGATGGGCATAGCAGGAAGCCACTGAGACGGGAAGCAAGACTGGATTCAGTGGCACAGTGACGATGGAGTCGGTAATGAAGTGCGGATCTGGAGCAAATGAGCATTGAGGACATAGAGGAAGGACATGCAGAAGGCCTTTTAGAACCTGGCTGAACAAGGAAGGAGAGATGCAGGACAGTGGCTGAAGAGGCCACTGGGTCAAGGTTAGAAGTAGGTAAGATTAGTAGTCAAGGTTAGATTCCTCTGAAACGAGCTAATCCAATTTCCAGCATGCCTTGAGGAAAGTTCACCCACCGGAAAGACTCCTTCCCATTACCGTTAAATCTATGAGGTGGATAGTATAGGTATAAAGGAGATTATGCCACTTTTCAAAAACAAAAATTACATTTTAACTTGTTTGGTAAAATATCAAATGCTTTATGTAACCAAATGGGAGAAAATGTTTTTATCAGGAATACCCTCAGAAGGATACTGACTGAGGTTGGACAGATAGGGAAGGGGCTGCGTTAACTCCCAGGGAACATGTTTATTTAAGTGCAAAGAGGCTCTGAATTGCCTTCTAAGTATTATGGTCTCAGCTTCAGGATTCAGTGGCCAGACTGAAGTCTAGAGAAACAGAGGAGAGGTGACAGTTTTGTAGAGAAGAGAGCTAAAGGAGGTAGAGACCATTCAAGGAAGGCAGGCTATCAACTCCTTTCCTTCATTTTCCTTACAGAATCTTAGTAATTAGTAATTTAAGAATGTACTACATTACTTCCTAATGCTTCAGTATAAATGCATAGAAGAGATAAATCCCTATCCAAGTTTGAGGCCCAGCAAAAACAGGGAACATGAGGAAAGTTGCAATGAGGATTACATTTAGTACCTTCTTCTTCATTTGAAGACATATGCTTTCTGATGTCTATTTACCCATAACTGGAAATTGATGATATTGTTGCAATTCAGCAGTCGCATAATTTAGGAACACATAGTCTCATGTTGTCATCCAAATGCTACTCAACAGGTAGACAGAGGACAGGAAGGTACTTAGTATGAATTACCACCACTAATCCCACAATACTGGGGTTCTGGAGAAATCAACAGACCAAAGCCCTGGGGAGCATCCTACCATATCCAACATGCTGTGAATTATCTAGCCCACATCCTTCAGGTGTTTTAGGGCACAGTAACTGTGCTGGGTCAAGCTAGACCATTGGGTCAACAAAAGAGCTCACCAGCTAAGAAAATCGGCAGTGAGGATCAAGTAGACTGACATTTATACACACTACAATTTTTCATATTTGCACCATTTTGGTGTCAATAATTTCCTTGGATCTTTATGTTCCAGAATTCCTTTGGCGTGGGAGCTGCCGGACTGAAGAGTATATTTTCTCATGTTTTCCATGAGAAAGACTCCCATAAGCCTTTGGTAAGGCTGAGGCCAAGAGAAATGAGATTTTCTCACTTTCAACTCAGAAATAATAATTCAGGCATTTTGCAGCAGGGATGACTTCTTTTATTTGGACCAAAGGAAAGACAAAGAGAGAAATGGGGAAGGGAGTTATATTTTGCCCTTTTTATTTACCAATTATTTAGATGTCTTGTGGTATTTACATTATTCCATTGAATTATAGTTTGCTTTTTGCATTGCTAACTAACTTTCCACTAGTTGACTTCTTAAGTATCTAACTAGATAGTTAGATAGTTCCTGGGAAAGCAATATATGCATATTTTCCTTTATATCACCCCAAGTGGGCAGAATTCTAGGCTGGTCCACAAGACTCCTATACCCTGTATGATTCCCTCTCCTTGAGTGCAAGCAGCACTGTGAATATGATGGTATCTTATTCCCATGACTGAGTAACAGTATATGGAAAAAGGTGAAAGGATTTTCCTACTGTAATTAAGGTTCCTAATGAGTTGACTCTGCTTTTATCAGAAGGGAGGTTATCCTGGCTTAGATCTTTAAAAGAACATGTAGGCCTTCCCTGAAGGGAGAGAATCAAAGGGAGAGAGACACTTTCTCCTTCTGTCCTTGAAGAAGTAAGATGTCATGTGTTCTACAACCACAAGGAAATAAATTCTGCCAATACCCACCTGAGCAAGAAAGGACCCTGAGCCTCAGACAAGACTCCAACCCCAGCTGGCACCTGGATTGCAGCCTTGGGAGACCCTGAGAAGATTCCTGACTCTCAGAGACTGTGAAATAATCAAGGTGTATTATTTTAAGCCACAAAATTTGTGTCAACTTGTACAGCAATAGAATACCTTCACAGTTAATGCCCTGATCACAACAGACACTCGGGAAGTTTGAGCTTATTGGTCACTCATGGAAGAATCCATCTGTGCCAAACAACATGGATAAAAATTCTCTTATGAATCTAAGACACTGAGACAAATGAGGCCAAATCCAGATTGCTACTAAAAGGGGTGTTGAGTGAGACCATATAGAGGCAGGGTAGTTCTTTGGACTAGAATCAATAGCCATGGCCAGGACCAAGAGAAAGATGATTGGACTTACAAACAGTTTCATTCATGGGTCTCAGGGTACATCAGGAAAAGATCACACACTAGATGTACAGCTCTGTCTCCGTCTGAGACATACCGCCTGGTATGACAGATGGCTTTTACACCAGGAAGCCCAGCAGCTTCTGATTCTGTCAACCTGGAAAGTGAAACCCAGGAATGTGGGCCTTCGATGATAATTCCCCATGTCTCATCCCATAAAACAAAACACTAGAACACTACCCAGTGCCAAAACGATGGAAATTTTGAGAGCTTGTTTCCACTTCCCTTGTGTTTTATTAGTGTGGTACTAAATGGGGCTTTGAACACTTCTAGAAAGCACACTGTGATGTACAAGTGCCACTTGTTATGTGAAAAAAGGCACTAAGCCTGCAAGTTGCAGTCATTTAAATGAGTCATTGAAAACACCACTGAAAAGCCATCGCTGAGCCCTTTGAAAGAACAAAAACTGTTGGCGAGAAAGGATGTACCCTCTCAGGAAAAGATCCAAACAAATTCAAAAAGAGTTAAGCAGATACTCGAGAGGCCTAATATGTCAGCATTTTCTGAGCTTCTATCATCTCATTTACTTTCAAGGTCTGGTCCGGGAAATCTGGAACGCTACCAGCACTGTCTTAACTACCCTCTGCTATCCGAAAATACAGCCCAGTGCTGAGAGGAAGGGCAGCAGTGTTGCTGAGAATCTGCTATTCTTCAGGCTCTAAGCTATGTGCTTTGCTAATGGATTTTACCCCACTTTTTTTGCCTCCAAATTGGTAAAATGGATTACTTTTCCATTGCTATGTAACAAGTTATCATAAATGGAGCAGCTTAAAAATCAATACCACTCTATTAGCTCACAGTTCTATAGATCAGAAGTCGTGGCATGGCCAGAACCCAGAGGCTGGGTTCTCTGCTCAGGCTGAAGTCAAGGTGGCAGCCAGTCTAGGTCCTTGTCCGGAGGTTCTGGAAGAAAATTCACTTCTAAGCCCATTCTTGTTGGCAGAATTCAGCTCCTTGTAGTTATAGAACTGAAGCCCCTGTTTCCTTGCTGGCTTTTAGCCAGAGACTACTCTCGGCTGTTAAGAGAGTGCCCGCATTCCATGCCACATGGCCCCTTCCATCTTCAGGCCACCGATGGTATGTCAGTTCCAGGGAATATCCAGGGTGAATATACCAAGGAATGGGGAACTCTGGATAAATATCTTGGACAAGATTCCACCTACCACCTAAGACCAGGATTGCTATTCTCATTGTATAGATGAGGAAAATGAGGCTGTGAGAGACACTGTATTAAATGTTGGCAGCACTGATATGTCTGTTTGCCTCTGAAGCCCATGTTTTTCTAATATGTCATGCTGAGTCATAAAGGGAATAGTGTTAAATTTTCATATGAGTATCTTGGAAGGGTCAGAAATCTGGGCTAGTCATTGAGAAAGCAAAATCAAGTTTATGGCTGGCCCTGACTAGGGCTGATTCAGGTTCCCAAACCGGAATTCTGACCTGGTAAACCTGTAAATTCTCCACAGTAAAAAGCGCAATCAACTTGTTTCTCCTCCTCTCTCCTCAAATGCTCACAGGTTGCTTACGAAGCTGTACATTGGTACAAAATCAGATTCAGACACCTTTAAACTGTTAGCACTGAACAGCGAAAGAGCAACAAATATTCTTTGTAGGAAAAAAACCCACATTATTAAAATGTGTTAAGCTGTTTCTTCCAGAGCTAAACAACTAATTACATGGAGGATGCTCACGTAGTTATCATGCCAGATTTTCTGGTTTCTAGAAAAGATTCTTGTACATCAGTGCTTGCTTTGTGATATGGATAGAGGGAAACAGGCTGAGCAAGAGAGTTGGAAGCAAAATTGGTTGTAAGGAACATGAAAGAAAGCACCACTTCTGTTCACCACCGGATCTCCAGTACGACCAGGTAGGCACTCAAAGCATTGGCAGGATAAATGGCGGCATGAAAAGCAACATTGCTGAAGGCTGTAATCTACTTTGTTTGGTAACCTCGAGAGAGGGATTTGTGTTTGGTTTTGTTTTTAAGGCAGTGATTCTATCATGAACTTAGCCTTCCTTTGGTTCTGGCTCAACCACACAGTTCAAGTTTTTGAGGACAGTCAGATTCCAAATGTTCCTGCAGGAATTCCAATTTTTAATTCATAGATACAACTCTACCAAACGTCTCTAGAAGGTGAAATCAGAAACCAGGAGAACTATCCCAGTTCATTGTTTTGTAAAGACAATCATGAAGCATTATCATAAATTAAGAGTTGAGAATGGCTTGAAAGAAGAGTTTAAAACAAATGAAAGTGAAGAATACTTAGTTTTGGAGGTATGGGTGAAATGGAACAAACTTCCAGTTATAAAATAAATAAGTCTTGGGGATTTAATGTGCAGCATGGTGAATACAGTTAATAATACTGTATTGCATATTTGAAAGTAGCTAAGAGAGTAGGTCTTAAAAGTCCTCATCACAAAAAACAGGCAATATGTATGGTGATGGACGTTATCTAGACTTATTGTGGTGATCTTTATGCAACATATACAAATATTGAATCATGTTATACAGCTGAAACTAACATAATGTTATACCTTAATTATACTTCAAAAAAAGAATACCCTTAATCAACTATACTCCAATATATAAGAAAAGTTAAAAAAAAGAATACTTAAATTTTTTAAAGGAGTCTAAAGTGTTAGAAGTACTTGAAGTTTAATAAAAATGGTTTCCTCATTATACTAAATATATTTCTTTTCCTGTCCTATTTATTTTTATTGGAGTATAGCTGATTTACAATGTTGTGTTAGTTTCAGGTGTACAGTAAAGTGATTCAGTGATACATATACATATATTCATTCTTTTTCAGATTCTTTTCTCATATAGGTTACCACAGAATATTGAGTAGAGTTCCCTGTGCTATACAGTAGGTTCTTGTTGGTTATTTATCTTATATATAGTGATGTGTGTATGTTAATTCCCAACTCCTGATTTATCCTCCCTCCCTCGTTGCCCCTTTTGTAACCATACATTTGTTCTCGATATCTGTACATCTGTTTCTGTTTTGTAAACTATATGTCAATAAAATGGACAACCTAGAAGAAATGGACAAATTCTTAGAAAGGTATAACCTTTCAAGACTGAACCAGGAAGAAATAGAAAATATGAACAGATTAGTCACAAATACTGAAATTGAAACAGTGATTTAAAAACTTCCAACAAACAAAAGTCCAGAACCAGATGGCTTCACAGGCAAATTCTATCAAACATTTAGAGAAGAGTTAACACCTATCCTTCTGAAACTCTTCCCAAAAATTGCACAGGAAAGAACACTCCCAAGCTCATTCTATGAGACCACTATCACCCTGATACCAAAACCAGACAAAGATATCACAAAAAAAGAAAATTACAGGCCAATATCACTGATGAACATAGATGCAAAAATCCTCAGCAAAATACTATCAAACAGAATCCAACAACACATTAAGTGGATCATACACAATGATCAAGTGGGATTTATCCCAGGGATGTGAGGATTCTTCAATATACACAAATCAATCAATGTGATACACCATATTAACAAATTGAAGAAGAAAAACCATATGATCATCTAAATAGATGCAGAAAAACTTTAGACAAAATTCAGCACCCATTTATGAGAAAAAACTCTCCAGAAAGTAGGCATAGAGGGAACCAACCTCAACATAATAAAGGCCTTATATCTCCTATTTATTTTTAATATATATGCTACACTAAACTAAAATTTCATGTTATTCAAGCCTATTAATAGGTAGTAAGTACACATTTAAAATCGTATGAACTTACATTTGTATAGCAATTTCTTTTTATCATGCCCCATTGTGGCCATTAGCCCACTGGCTTGTCATAAGCCTGTGAGGGAGGCAGTATGATCAGTTTTCAGTGCTTTATAATCATTTTAAAGGTAAAGAAACAGTCTCATTAGATCACTGGCCCAAAGTCAATGTTGGCCTGTAGATTCTAAGTACAGTCTCTTTTGCCTGCACCACAGAGCATCTCTAGGGATGATGCTACTGATAAATGGGATACGTGTTGACCTGAGCAATGGGAACGCAGGATGAGAATTTGCACGGTTCCTGCTTTTTCTACATCCTACACAAGACACAGCTTCTCAGGCCTCTCCTCCTTTCTAGTTAACTCCCATTATTTCATCTGAGCTTTCCTCAAACTAAGCAGGCATCACACTGAAGCAATACAAAGGGCAATTAAAATATTTATCACATATTTATGATCAATTTATCTTCTCTACTGTACATGTTTTGAAAAGTGTTATTATAAAAGATCCTAAAATAGAATAGTAAATATATATTTTCAATATGACAGAATTACAATTTTTAAAAGCTAAATTATAATTTTCTTGGCATGTGAGTTTTGGTTGTATTCATAACTAAACTATTTTTTTCCTACTCTGAAAAGCTGTTTTGCTACAGGTCCAGTTCTTTTTTACTTTTAACCACAAGGCAGTCATAAGCCCCTACTTAAATAGAAGCTGGTTACCATGGAAATCATTCTAATGCCACTGAATCAATATTTTGATTTTGCTGACATTTAATGTAAAAAGAAAAGACAGACTAAGATTTATAAAAGTCACTTTTCATCTTTGTTATAATTTTGATAGCTAGAAAAATTGTAAAGGAAACATATGTTCCGTAATGAACTCCAGTTAACTCACAATTATAGAGAATTGAGGATTCATAAAAGAGCAATCTACATATTTATATAATTTTGGCTTTGAGTACACACATATGCATGCATGCATTTGGGCTCAAGATTTTTTTCCCATGTCTCAACTGAGCCCTGATTCTCTCCTGTTATTGAAGTCATAACTTGGTAGAAGAGATTTGAATATATCCAGTTTTGCAATTGCCTTTTGATTAAGTGTTCTGAAGAGAAGGTGAAATTTTCATTGAGAATCACTCTTCCACAGAAGTTGACCATTTCTGCACTGAACCTTAATAGACCATCTGGTCCACTGACCACCCTCAAAGAGGCATTACAGCTGAAGGCTTCTCAACCCATCCTTAGAGGTCCTTCTGAGGAAAGATGTTGAACTTGAACCTAGTGTTTAATAAGCCTCACTGTCCATAAAGTAGTTTTCCAAGTCTGAGATAAGTCTTTGCTGCTGCTGTAATTTACTCACTGTCTCCTCTTCTGTCCTCAGAAGGAAAAAAGATAACAGAGCTGCTGTCTTCTGTTTGATAACTAGCTATTTAGAAGCTTAGATCTTTAGATGGTGAAGGGATCTGAAAGAATTATGAGCTTCTCTACTTCAGGAATTAGCTACCTACAGCATCTCAAATGAATGGTAATAAGTTCTATTCTTAAGACAATTGAATCACCACTCCGATGTTTCTTCTGTGGGACAGTCATGATCTTCCACATGTGTCTACTTTGAATGCCCCAGGTCCCCTTCCCGGGGGGTGCTATTCGGAAGTGTATACGTTACACTGCTTGCAGGAATGTTTGCAGGAGCATTACACTCCTGATAACACACCCCTTACTGTCTGCTTGCCTTGTCTGTTTCATTTTCCCCTCCCCTTCCAATGGGTCTTTTATTCCTCTTTATTCTTGAATCATTCTAGGCCCTCATCATTCAGAGACCACTGTTCCAAATCAGTAACCTGCTTTTGAAAACAATCTAATGTAAATAATTATGCAGTTTTCTGGCAGTAAAAGTAGGAAAGCTGATTTTTGGAAACAAGATCACAGGATATAAAGAGAAATGAAAGGCACCATATATCAATAGCAGAGGAAACTTAGGAACAATATTTAAAATTTACAAAAGGCAGATCTCTAGAGCCTTTTAGTTTATTAACAAGTAAATGAAACACCTACATTGTCTCGAAAACATCAATGTGTTACAAGTTGAAGGACATACTGATGACCTTGACTCATGAGAAAAAAGGCTCAGAATTCTAATCTATTCCAAGACATCAGAGGAACAATAGTGTTACACAAACAAGCAGACACACAGACACACACACATCTTCACTGCAGTGATATTCATTATAGCAAAACAAACTGGAACCAACCTAAGACTTCATCAAAGAGATAATGATTAAATAAAGTATCATGATGGATATGCCCCTCCTAAAAACGGTGTTTCCCAACAAACTGAATGCCATCGAAAATAGTCACAAGAAAATAACTGAAAATATAAAACACAGAACTCTATGCACTAGGATTTCGATTTTGTAAATATACATATACAGGTTATTCACCTATATAATCTCACAAACACACACTCATGATGTATTTTCACATATATGTGAGGTAGGAAAAATCTGAGCATAAGTGGAGATTTTCCCTATAGAATGCATGGATTCGCTCCATCTCCAGGTACTTATTTGTATTCTTCAATATACTCTGAAGCTTTTTTTTTTTTTTTTTGGCTAAATAGGCACTTGGACACTGATATGGGAGAAAGGAGAGATGAGAGAGATGAAGCTATTAGAAACGATAGTACATGCTTCCTGGGCACCCGTCTCATGGACTAGGTTTGAGCTTCGGTGGAAGGATTAGACCAGAAGATGAGGGAGCTTTTGTGAGGGACTGGGGAGCCCAGGCGACAAAGAAACCTACCCAGTTGAGGAAAGGACCACCTGGCTTCAACTCTCTACTGCAAGCTACTGGGAAACTTGGAACACTGGGCGCTCAGGGGAGCCAACTGGGGAGAATGTCAGGGACAGACAGGGTAAGAGAAAGACCTTGGGACCTCATAGAGCCATGCTCTCAAGTTGGCCACTGGCAGCACTGGACACCCTGAAGCATTTTCCACAGCTGACACACAAAAATCTGAATGCGCCTGTATCAAAACACACTTGCAACTACTCTCCCACCAAGGGAATCTCAGGAAAAACTCAGGAAAGCTGAAACTTATTTATTCAAGCAAGGCTAAAGAGCTGGTGAGATGGTGTTAACCTGACCTAATTGATAATCATAGACCAGCAAGGAGACTAAGATATATTTGATTTATGTATTTCATGGCTGAGGAAAAATATAAATATAGGTAGAAATAGAATAGAGATTGAAGTAGAGACTTTAATATGTATATGTGCACACGTGTGTGTATACTACAAACGTACACACATACATGCATAAATTCATATTCACTGGAAGGAAGTACAGCAAAATGTTAAAAAAAAAAGATCATTTCTAAAGATGATTACAATTTTCCTTCTTTATATTTTCCTGCATTACGAAGCTCCCTAACGATCACATGATACTTCTATAATCATACAAATAATACTAATAAAAGCAAGAAAATATAAATTTTAGACATATTGCTAGGCAAAATAATTTTCTAATGATCCAAAGCTTTAAGGGAGCTAGAAAACTCATACATAGCTTTCCCTTTCCAATGATATAAATTAAGTACATTTCTCTGGGTGTCATTTGACAACACCCAGATAAATAGCCACCCCCCTGGATTCCTCTTTTCTAAGACTCGGGGGGAGGGAGACAGGGCTATGCGACCCAGGGAGGAAGGCAGATGCTGGTTAGTATGCGGACCCGGGCACGTGGCCTGAAGTCTCTTTCTAAGTGAAGTGGGCCTGGCGGGTTTTACCTTCGTTCCGCTCGGGGCCTTTCCCGCTCTTACTGGCCACTGTGCTGTTGACCGTCTCGGACGACGTGCTCAGCTTGGTGCTGGGGTCCCGCTTGGGCTTGGGGGGTGGTTGTCTCCGGGAGCTACAGCTGCTGTCATCGTCTGTGCCCCCGACCGAGTGCAGCGACTGCGACCTCACAGAGAAGCCACTGGAGCAAGGATGGGGCAGCCTGTCCTGAGGAGCGGGCATCGTCATGAATCCCATGCGGAAGTGTTTGCCCACGTAAGTTCCTTCGTGGCCTCGCCCTACTTCTCCACCTATGCTGTAAAAGAAAGACGAAACCCGCGCCAAGTGAGCCAGGATGTGCAAGATCAGGGGCACAAGCATATCTATAACTGTTGATAGTTCACATTTTAACTTGACACTGGTGAAGAAACGTTTCCAATAACATGAAAATACTCTATGCCTTTGCATTCAATATGACAGTAAAGCAAATACAATTTGATCATAATCAGAAATTCTGGTATCCTGGTATCCACATACTCTCAAAATAGTATTCTAAAGAAAAAAAAAAAAAAGCTACCATGTAGCACGTTTCATCTACAATTGCTTTTCTCTACTTTCAGGTAAATCTTGTCCGTGGCTTAAAAAGGAAACAAGAATTCCTTATGACAATGACTTGTAGACTGCCTTTTTTTTTTTTTAATTTTTATTGGAGTATAGTTGATCTACAACGTTGTGTTAGTTTCAGGTGTACAGCAAAGTGAATCAGTTATCCATATACATATATCCATGCTTTTTTAGATTCATTTCCCATATAAGCCATTACAGAGTATTAAGTAGAGTTCCCTGTGCTATACAGCAGGTTCTTATTAGTTATCTATTTTATATATAGTAGTGTATATATGTCATAGACTTTTGACACATGACTGAGGTCAAGGGGGCAGCATTTGAAATTCTTCTCCACTTCATCAAGATCATCTCTACTTTTACCTAGATAATATAGAGGGAAAAACAAAACAACAACAACAACAACAAAAGGGGTTCTGTTACCAGTACAAGGGGGGAGAGAGAGATAGGAAGTGAAGAGGAGGTAAAGGAAGGAAGGGAAGGAGGGAGGGAGAGAGGGAGGAAGGAAGGAAGGAAGGGGAAATACTTGCTTAAATCAATAGAATAATTGTTAATCTCTCTCAGGTTTCCAGAATCCTTTGGTTACACTAGTAACTTAGTTCTACTAATAAATTAGTCTCACAGAATAAAATAGCAGCATCTAATAAAGAGATGTATCAAGAGTTAAAATCTCATCTGATCCGAGGATAGTTCTATTCAGAGTACGCAAAGTTTCCAAATGTAAGGTTTTTAAGTTTTACGTTGGAAAGTTCGAACAGAAATTTTAAAATGTATAAGAAAACTCTCTCAGCTTGAAGCTCAGTTAATCATATAGGAAATGACTGTTGGGTGCATTTCTATTCTATTAAGTAATTGTGACCCTATGAAGAAAAAGGACATGAATGTCAATATGAATTTTTAAGAGAGGTTTTTCTAGAGTTTTCCCCGTTTTTGCTCATTCATCAATAAAGGAAACAAAAAGAAGAATTATTAGAAATATTTGGTTGATTTTCTTAGACATGTATGAAGTAAAAAAGTATCTTTGAGTATATGAATTTTGGAAGGCTGTTGAGTCTACCTTTCTAGATATAAATTTATTTGGGCCTTTTTTAAATCTTAATTTTAGCTGGCTCTTTATTGTATCTTTCATGACTCTAATGTTTGTCATACATTTTACATTCCAGTGGGAAAAATCATGGTAAATATTTGTTCTTCCCCCTTCGCTGAAGGAGTTATGACAATTATATGACCCTTGTGAATAGAGCCAGAAAGGATTCAACAAGAATATGTGACTCTGATTCTGGTATTTAATTCTGATCACAACTTGCTATTCAACCACAAATGTTTTTTTATATTTACTTCATATTTTTCCTGAGTATTATGAGTCGATATTCAGATACTAGATATACTATCTTTGCAAAGCAAAATGAAGAAATATCAGTGCACTAACCAGAGCAGTGGATATCTAGAAGCATGAATGAAATCAAGCAAATGTCTAAGTGGAAGTTTTCACATCGTAGTGGTCAGTATCCTAAATCCGTGTAGTGTTTTCACCCATTTCACGTCTGTGCTTTCTTCAAGAACATCAGCCAAAAATTAAACTAGAATAAATTCAGATGGAATGGTTTGTGAAAAATCGGTAAGAATTTAAGGCAGAATGGTGTGATGGAGGCGAGATCAGGGTGTGATGGAATGGGAAGATTTGTCATTGATTTGTGATGATTGTGACAATCTTTCTCATAGAAGATGAAATATTTGATCTCATCTAACTTTGCCTCAATCATTTTGCATGTTTTTTCCTTATTTCTGCTGCCATATCACTGAATAAAAGGTGCTTTGAGGATTATTTAGACAGTCATTCCCAGTAACATATCCACGTGAGGGGATTTATGCATGTATTAATGCACATAGGCATTTATGAGAGTTATGAGGAATAATTGTATCAGCAATTTCTCTGTTACTTTTGACCTAAATAGGGCCTACACATTTTCCCAGACAGATAATTAGCTCTGCTGCTTCAAAATTACATTTTTTCAGCATAAAACAATTTCCTGTAACTCGCTATCCTTTTGTTCATATATGTAATGTATACACACATACACACACACACACACACACACACACACGCACACAAACACTTTTTCCAAAGAGAAATTCAGTGTATGCTTTAAACAATGGCAGGTCTCAGGTACAAATTCAATTTGACCAGGCTGTGAATGCAGGATGAAGATGTGGGGCTAAGGTGAGTTGGATAGAAAGGCCATTATCCAAGGCTAAGGGTAAGCAATAAAGGTTATGGTACACCTAGGTTCAAGAGACCAGTGAAGATGATTAATCTAAAGGAAATTGAAGATTATGAAACATAGCATACAACTAATTCCTGAATTTAGGATAGCACCATGTGGAGCTTTTAAAAATTCCTAGACCCATACTAAGGACAAATACCTAATCATATTTGTTGAATCAGAATCTCTGTAGCCAGTTAGCCATACTCTGTAGCCAATGAGTTTCTTAAAAAACTATATCCAGATGTTTTTGATGTAGTCAATCCAGAAACCCCCCAGAAACATTAAGAACAATAGTTAGAGACATTAATGAGCAGACAGCTGTTAGTTAGAAACAGCCAGGGAAACAGAGTTATCAGAAAGTGGGACAAAGGAGACTTACCAGAGACCAGGCAAAATATCACAGTTAAGACAAGGTACATGTATTAGTCAGATCTTGTTAGGTTATCCTGAAGTAACAAATAATCCCCCATTCTTAGTTATTTTTAACAACACAGGTTTACTTCTTGCTTGTATTCATTGGGTCAGCTGTGCATCAGCTGTGGCTGTATTCCACATGTCTGTTTCATTCTCGGATCTAGCCCCTACTGAGATATGTTCTCATGGCAGAGAGAGAAAAGCACTCATGGAACCACACAGTGTCTCTTAAAGCTTCTGCTCAGATGGGGCATGTAATGTTGAACTCACATTCCATTGGCTAAAACCAGTCTTATGGCCAAGTTTGATGTCAATGGAGTGGGGATAGATTCTCTTTCAACAGGAAATCACTGCAAGTTACATGACAATACGTGGGGATGCATAATCCTCTTCCAGGTAGGGGACCAAATACAGGTACAGCACTTGTAGCATATGCCTCTGAGATCTCCCTTCAAGAGGGAACTTGACATTAGGAATGAAGGTAGCTGCCAACTAGTGACACATTGAGGGTTTTGTGCTTCTTGTCCCCATAATTCTGGTCTCCACCTAGTTAGAAGTCTTGGTCTCCAAAGCGGGCATAATCTTTATCGAAGGTACAGTAAGGGTCCCATTGAACAACAAGGCTAGCTGCCTCCTAAGTAATTTGAGGTCCCTTTGTATAGTGGCCAGCAGACAAGAAGACAGGTCTCCATTGTGGAAGAGATCATGGACCCTGATCAATAGGAGGAGGCAGAGCTGCTGTTACAAGATGGTTCAGAGAGAAAAATGTGTGGGACCCCTCTGGTTACTCCCTTGCCCAGCTGTGAGTTTGAAAGGTCACCTGCAGCAACCTGGCCCAAGAAGGTTTTGTTGACCAGATGTTCCAACCTCTCGTTAAATTAGTCTCACCACCGGGCAAGCCACTGAGACCAGCAGAGGTGTTAGCTGAGAGTGAGAGTGAGGTGAATTTAGAATAAGTGTGGGAGGAGGGAGATAATGCGTATCAATTGCAACCCCCATATGAACTGCAGTGAAAGAAGCTATAGTTTCTCACACCAACTGTCCCCTTGTAAGTTTTCCCTCATGAAGCATCCAACAGGATCCGTGAAAGAGCTGGTCCCCAAACCTGCAGAAGAGCATCTGCTGAGCATAAGGGGTGAATTGTGGCAGCCATGAAACTTCTCTAAGGACAGCACTTAGCTGACAGCCACCAGACATAGAGTCTTCAAATCGGATGCCCATGGAAAGCTCCTAGCTAACAGCAGAGCATATGAGGTATGGGACCTGGCTATTTCTGCCCAGTGTGGGAGTCCTTGTGTCTGAGTTTCCCTGTTGGGCTGGCTGAGACTTCCCCATAGCTACACCATGGTCTGAAGCTCTTCCTATCCAATTATTTTTCCTTCCCCTTCTCCTTTCACAGGTGTCATGCTACATTGTGGTCTGAGGCTTTTTCTGCCTATTCCTGCACCCTCCTTATCCCAGGCATTCACCTCAATAAATCTCTCCCTCTAAATTTCATCTATCTTGGTATCTGCTTTCTGGAGGTCATGAACAAACATTCTTGGAAACGATCATACAATCTATGACATTCAGAAACCAAAGAAGCAAGAAAGAGAAAGCCTAATAACAAAAGTGAGACCCCAGAAATAAGAAATGCCTGTGAAAAAATAGGACAGTCTCTTGCTTCAGACTGAGTATTTAAATGCTGGTTGGGAAAGTAGGGAACTAACTCCACTATAGGAATACTTGGCTTGAAGTGAAAGTTACGTGGGCTGAAGAAAGCAGAGTCTTTTTGCAGTAAGACTCTAGTGCTCAAGATAGATTAAGCCTGACACATCTCATGTTATAAAAATAAAAATAAGTTTCATAACCCTGAATTTAAAGAAGTACACTTTTTCTCACACAATGAAGGTAATGTTGCAAGACGTAGTTGTCTGTTGGTTTGTTTGTCTATTATAAAATTTAAAAAAAATAAAGTACTACTTAAATCAAAGTAAGTTGTTTTCCTAGAAGTAATTGATAAAATATTTGTAAACTTCTCCAAAAAAGTTATTGGCTTATGAACAGACCTGGACATTTGTGCTCTGGAATCACTAAGTTGTGGTTTCTATCCTCAGCTCCACCATTTAGCACCTCTACTTTAGCTGCTGATCCCAAAGACCATTTCCTTAAGAGATAAATAGTAGTATTAACCTCATGGAATTGTTATCAAGTTTACCTGAAATGCTACACATGAAGCATTTAGCATGGAATCTGACATATCATATGCAGTCAATAATTTTAGCTTTACAATTCCTACGTTTAAATCCTGTCCTCCTGAATTTTGTTTATGGGATCATAATATGCAATGTAAGGCCATATCTCTAAAAAATGTGGTATATGGTACCATGTAACCTCAAAAAACGGTGCACAAAGTCAAAACAAAATCTTATATTTAACTCAAGATAATCTAGGCAAACATAGTCTCCATGTTCTTAACTTTCTTCAGTACTTGCTTTGATTTTTTTTAAAGTACCCGTTGATCGGGACTGACAAAGAAAGGTACAAAACAAGAACTTCAGAGCTGCTTCGACAATGCTATTCAATAGAGATTGTTACTTGTCTTGCTGTCTTCTTGAAAATCCGTCAACATTAATGTTTTATGTTTTCTTCTGAGAAATGCTTCCTTTCAGAGATGAAAGCACAACCCCTGAGAAGGGTGAGTTGCTAAGGTGAGATGTCAACTCTAAAAGTGACAGAGGCACTGCTTCTCTGTGTCAGTTTGAAGCAAATACGCCAATATCTCATAGTAGAGTATTCCTGGGAACCACTGGAAAAAAAAAAAAACCAGAATCCCGGTTCATATGAACACCCTCTTTCAAGGATATCTAGGAAGTTGGGATACAAACAGAGTTGTTACCTAGGAGTTTGCTTCTTGCTTGGAATTTTTTTTTTTTTTTTTTTTTTGTAACAGTTCTGTGAAGCTAAGTTCAAAAATCCATCTCTGACACTGATGCATAATCCAGTATATTTTTACCTTTGCAAAGTTCTGAACCCCCTGGAATTTTTTCTGTTGATTTTTCAAGAAGATGTCTTTATCTGATATTAGGGAAAGGGATTATTCAATCATAAAGTAAATGGGGTAAATCTGAAAGGGAGGTGGAGACTCTATCTCTAAAGGAGATAATAAAATTTACCTGTGGGCAAGTTTACCACTGTCATCTGCTAAGTATTCAAATCTTTCATGTTAGGCATTTTTACAGTGAATGGGCAGATGGAAATCAATATTGAGATTTTATTCATTAAAATTACTACTTAAAAAGTTTATATTTGATGCTGTCTTCCTCTTGCCTTCTCTGCAGATACACAAGACCTAACACTGATGACCCTATGCTGCCCTGTGAGTCCTGCTAGCCCACTCACCAGGGGGACCCCCGCTCTAGAACTTGTCCTTTCCCCCCTCAACACTGGCCCCTTCTAGGTATCATTTCCAGCTAAAACAATCTGTGCTTATGAAAAATTATATAAAGAAAGAGCCAAAAGATTGGTATGTTATACTTTTTCCTATTTTGACAGGCAATATGCCTCAACCCATAGTCTGACTGCTAAGAGAGAGGTGTGATTCATTACATCTTCCATGATTTTTGGCAGATGGAAATTGTCATACAATTCATCATCCCAGCACTATTAGGCCTTGATGTGTACAAGTGGCACCTCACATCCACTCACCTTGAGATTCACGCAGGCAGGAGTCCTGTCTTCTCGCTCACTGTTATAAACACTGTCACATTATAGGTGCTCAAACATACTTGTTTTATGAAGGAAAAAAATGAAGAAAGGATGTAAATCCACTTTGGAGATAGATTAGATAGATAGATAGATACATACATACACACATATATAGGTACATAGATAGATACATACAGACACACATAGGTACATAGACAGATAGATAGATAGATAGATAGATAGATAGATAGATTATAGAGGGCTTAGAGAATTTTGTGGACACTTGTCATTTGTGCTTCCAAGGGATTCATTCTCCCTAATTCTGGCAATGATAATTCCTACGTGGAGATCAGTCTTCTTCCTCTCAGTCTAACATGTTACACAGACTCAGCCAATCAACCACTAGATCACCTTGGCCACCATGACTATTGTAGGGACTGGCAAACTGGTGAATCAGAGTAAACCTGGGCACTGGGTAGCATCTCAAAATGCCTCAGCCCTCTTGCCACTACAAAGAGAGACTAGTGGAACCAGGTCTGTGGCATCGTAGACCTGGATCTAGATGTGCCTGCAGGTAGGTAAATCCTAGGGCCCTTCAGTTAGTTTTGTCAAATACTAAATTCCATTTTGTTGAAGCCCGATTTAGTTGGGTTTTCTGGCACTTACATTGGAATACAGTCCTAAATGAGCCAGTACAATGCAGCAATTACTAAATAAATATTATTGACTAACATGTCAGAAAATGCAGTTGATATCAGGAAAGGACTAGGAATGACACAGGGCAGGAAGTGAATGCATCATTCTTATTTATTGCTGGAAAATATCCTTCCTTTTTAACAGTATAAGTGGAAATAATTAAGTGTCGAATAGGTTTGCCCCATATATGTATTTTTGATCATGCAGTACACTTTGATGTGGAAACTTGGCTCCAGTAACATTAAACTGTGTTCATATTTTCTTCCAAACTGTTCACTCACCATTACCCTCGATGTCTTCCCTGAGCCCCACTTGCTTATTCAAAGCCATAACCTGTGGATTTCTTGCCTTAGGCACAAACATTCATTTTCACCACTTCATATACTCTATGATACCTATTTTCTACTTTTGTGCTCCTAATATCTTAACTCTTCCTCATGTTTTTCCAGACATAAATTCCCGGTGTCTGGCTATTTACTGATGCTTCTTGGAGCTTAAGGTCAAGTGTTAAAAATGGGATCTTTACACACCTCTTTATTACCTGCTGTGGTGAACTATAATAGCAAAACAAAACTGAATAAAACAAAACAATGGGAAAAAAGAAACTTGTCCCGAAGAGAAGGGATTCAGTTTCTAACTCCAGATGTTATATTTAAAATTGATATGCTTAAGCCCTATATTATTTCTCTTTGCTAAGATACTTCAACTCTGCCCAAAATTTGGTGTCTCAGAAAGAATATTAAATATGTAATCAACCATTGAGTAGCTACCTGATTTTAGGTAGGAGGCACATACTTTCTGAGCTTCTATTACCTTTATCTCTATATGAGGGAAATACTTTCCAGAGTTGTTATAAGAAATTAAAATAAGATTAAAAAATGTCAAAGACACCTAGGAAGGTGTCCAATACAAGTTGAGGCTAGACAAATATTAAGGCGCCTTCCCTAACTTCCTGGTTTGCCAGGCAACTCTGTAACAGTTTTTACCTTTCTGTATCCAGTTATAAGGAGGGCATTTTAATGATAAATTTCCAACCTATGGCACCATAAAAGAAAAAAATACTTTAACAGTATAAGGGCATTTTGCTTATTTCTCTAAGAGGGCTTTGACAATAATTGTCAGGCAATACACTTCCAAATCCAAATTTGGGGAGAAAAAAGATCTTGCTTGAAAATGAAGGAAAATTAACAAAAATAAATAATTTATCTTTTCTGTCATAATTGTGGGTATAATATAGAGTTGGGCAAATTTTTGAACGGATTTTATGGTTTTTTTCTGTCAAAACTCCATGATAATTCAAGATTTTTATGAAAGTTAGGGCTTAAGGTAGTCATGGCTAGAGTTATGCTTGAAAAACAAATATGTCATTATTTATCATAAGTACTTATTGCCAAGAGTTTGAAGTTGATATTGCAGCCCATTGATTTAATGCTTAGTCATAAAATAAAGTGAGAAGGTTAGAGTGGGGAGTAGAGAGATTTTTTTAACCTTTATCAAAGTTCCTATTATTCACTTCTGAGTCTCTAAAGAGATGGGACTGAAATCGAATGTTTATTAAAGCCAGAACAAATTCTATGGAACATCTTTAAGAGACCTATTTTTACTTGAAACATGTCGAGTGCTTTTAAGATTAGCATATGTTATTATCTATGGTATTTTGGAATCTAAAATTAAAACATTCCTCATTTCTATACACAAATAATATTTCTCTACTCCTTAAAGTGTCATGGCTTGAAGAAGAGACAGAATATGGAAAATTCAAATCATATAATGATATTCAGATTCAACTTAGAATATAGTTTACAGAAGTTCACATCGTGGGAGATCTTTTCCAAAAATTCAACCAAAGAAGGGGAGGTTCTGGAAAATATATTTTTTTATTTGTGTCTTCAAAACTAATATAAGCTTTGAATATGGTTTGAGAACATGCCAAGTTTTCACAAATGAGTTTAGCTAACCATATGTGGCTCATTTCTCAATCTAGAAGCAGAAGCTAGAAATACAGAATGTTAACATATAACAGCCTTGAACTTCCTGAGTAGAAGGCTACCTTAATGCCAGTTTAAAGTATAGTGATGAGTTTGGCTTTCTAAAAGTATCATTTTTATGGAGGAAGAAACAATTCTCTGTGTTGAGGCATTTAATTCATTTACTCACCATTTATTCACAAAGTATTTGAATGCCTACACTTTGTTGGGCAGTGACCAAAGCAGAGGGGTCCGTGTCCTCACGGCATCACAGGCAATTGAACCAGCATGATTTAAGTGCCATGCGATCAGATGTTCTCTCAGAGGAAGTACCAGGCAAGTGCAATGGAAGCACAAGTCCTGGGGCCCCAACCATGGCTGAGGGTCTGGGAAGTCCCATGGCAGAGGAAGTGGCTTTTCAGCTCATGCAGAGCATGAGTAAGACTTAATCAGATAAGGGAGAGAAGTAGAGAGAAGAGAATGTGTGTGCAGACATTTGGAATTGAGAGAAACTGAGAAATTAGAGTTATTTGGGTAGAACTTCATTGGACCTGTTTGTCTTGTAATTCCAGTGGCTGGAGCTGTACTTGGCTCAAAGAGGGTACCCAGTAAACATTTATTAACTAAATGAATGGAGAACTGTATATATGATTGGGCATAATTCAGGAATAAACTCCCAGGTTTCTTAAGCACCAGGACAGATGATAGTTTTATTTAATTTCCTCCTTTCCTTCACTTGCCATTTTCTTAGTTTGTGATGAAGGAGAAAGGAAAAATCTGAGAATACTAGCACACTGTTAATTCTTGTCCTTGTTATAAGAGTAATCCGAATGCAGGGATCACCTTAATCCCCTCTTCTCCATCTCCCCTGGTCTGCCTGGGTTTAGGTGCTCATAATTTCAGGACTAAATTAATGCAATTGCCTCTTAGCGGATCATTCTCCACGGTGCTGCCAGATTTATCCTTGTAAGTGCAGATTTGCTCATGTCACTCCCTAAATTAAAACCCTTTGATAGCTTTTCTATTTCTTCAGACGAAAAATCCAAACTTTTATGTGACACTCATGGTCTTTTCAGATTTGGATCCTATACCAAGTCTCATCTGCGACATTCTCCCTCCTTGAACTTAAATTACCCTAATATAACATGTTCCCACTTTAACTTTGTTCCAGATTGTTGATTCAGGGATAAAGTTCAAGACTGACTGTATGCAAAGGGTGGCAATGAGTCTTGAGGACACAGACAGGTTAAATTGTGACCTCAGCCAGCAGTCATGCTGCTCTGTCTGCTTGAGCTTCTTCCTTTGGCTAAATCATGTTTAAAGATCTAATTCAGATGTGGTTTCCTTGACAAAGGCTTCTGTTATCAGCTAGGCTTTTTCAAGGTTGATCTCCAGGCCTCTGGCCGTCAGGGCTGTCAGAGGGCTCTGTCCTTCTCCCTATCAGAGCACCTCCTCTATGGCACTCTACGGTTGTCATCTGTGAGTTGATCTCTTCTGGTCTGTGAGCTGCTTGAGGGACAGACCATGAATTATTTGCAGAAAGTGGAAAGTAAGTAGAGATAATGGAAGGGAGGGTAAGATATGATCCATGAAAAACTGCTTGATATTTTCAGAGCCTTTCTTTTTAAAAACTCTTTGACTTAGGCATTTTCAAACTATCATTAGAAAGAAAAGCTGCCAGGACACTATGTGACTCAAGTATCCAATAATCATTTTCACTGTTGAAACAAAATGGAGCCTTCTAATAGCTACCTATCATATGTTTATAGACAATCTGGATGCCTGAGATAACACAGTGGAAACCTCTAAACTAATTTTTATTTAACAAATCCCTGGATTAGATCTAATTCTTCTTTAACTTTGTAAAACATTTTGATCAACAGCCATGGCATTCTGAATGCCCATGGTTGATAGGCAGGCTCACTCACGCTCAGAGGACTGAATTGTATGTTGATGATAGTTAAGTTTGCTCTCAAAACTGCTCATGTCAATTGCACTTGTTGCTGTAATTATATTATCAAATAGTATATAAATCAAAGAAACATGAGTTTGAAAATTTAGTGAGAATTTCTCTGAAAACTCTGTTGAAAAACTATGTCAGTGGTTTGGAAGATACTCAATGAAAGGAGGTTTACTAAAAAAAATATGGTCTGGTTGGATGTGGTGAGATTATGGTAAATCTGTTAAATCTAAAAGGAGTCTGAACTATGTTTGTTTGTTTGCTTGTTTTTCCAAATGTCTTTAAATTTGGGCTCAGCTTTAAGGAAACTGAAACCAAATTAAAAAGTGAAAACTAATGGACATGTTTTGTGCATAAAGATTATATGGAAATCCAATTAGGGAAAACACACACAAATAAAAGACTCTATTGCCAAATTTGGTAGACAGTGTATATTTACAACTTTACAGTTTTAAAGAGTTTTATATGTGCTTATGTGTTTCTTTTTTTTAATATTGCTCCAATTTTTAAATATTTTGTTTAATCAGTCCCAATTGTATTAGATCTAGATCCTCTATATTTATATTCTATTAAAAAAATCAACTAGCAAAAGCCTGGCACACAGTAGAGGCTCAATAAGTCTCAAAAATGTTGGTTTCATTCCTACAAAAAAAAAAAAAAATCCCACAAAATTATCAGCAAAGACTCCAAGATCATTGATTCAAAGGAAGCTTTTTAGAGATAGCCATTGAACTACAGAAAGTCAAATTTTTCTTCAGGTATAATTATGTACAGTTAATAAAATAATGTAAAATGTTAATTTACTCACAGAAAATTATTTGAGCAATTATATTCTGAAAGCACTTTGGAAATGGGTGCTGGAGGTAAACACATTTTCCTAGCGGTGATAACATACAAAGCAATGCCCTGAATTCAGGAAAGAACTAAACAATTCAAGAAAGCATCAGATGCCATGCTCTTCAGTACCATTTCAATATATTTTCTCTTTTGAGAAGTTGGGTACCTTGTGACTTTCCCAGCCCCAACCATTATCCATGATGCCACATTAGATACTGACATCACCTTTGAAAGCTTCTGCTATTGTTGTGTGTGCAAATCTAGCAAGATATGCATCCTATTTTGCAGAGTCTGTATTATCCAAAATACTGGCAGAAAAGGACTAGTATACCCAAAGTTATTTCTGGTATGATTTTATATCGAGAAAAAGGATTTATCCTTGCATCTGTAAAGCTCCCAAGTACATAGCCACCTATTCATTTACCTTCTAGAAGACATATGGCATAATTTGCCAAGCAAAATCAGAGAACTGGAATCAAAACGCTTTAGTGTCAGCTCTGTCTTAAACATAAGGCTTTCACCCTTTCTAAAAACTTGAAATATGCTATTAAGATGAATAGATGTCCCTTTGACACTCAAGGTCAATATGCTCCAAAACTAACTCAGCATCGTCTCCCACGTCCCTCTGTTGAAACTTTTTCTTCAATAGCATCCTCATGCTATCAGTCACAGAGAACAGAAACCCCCAAGTAATTTGACATCTACATTCTTCCTATGTACACACTGGTCAACAAATCCTTCCTCGTCTCCTTTGATCTCACATCTGTCTCCTATTTTCCAAATTATCTACGAGGCTTTTATTAACTTTTTGTCTTGGCTACTAAGTGATATTCCTAGTTGGATTCTCTATCTCAATTTCCCTATTCATTAACCTGAAGAAATAGTCCTAAAAAAGAAATAGGATTACCTCATTTCCCTTCTTTAGAGCTTTCAGGATTACCCAAAAATAGAGCCCACTTTTTCCATAAGGCAATTCAGGCTTTGTATGTATGACCCAAGCTCCTTTCCACCCGCTCACATAATTCTGGCTCCCTGGGGTCTTTTCCTCTTCAAACTATACCTCCACTTGAAAAAAATAAATGTCATGTTCATCAGAACCTAAACTGAATGCCATGTTCTCCCTGAACCTTTTATCAATACCCCCTCTCCTCTAGCTTGAATTTCTTGTGCATTATTTGTCACTTTCTGCCTTATAGCTATCATACACAAACATGAGATTCTAGAACTTTTGAGGATGGGGATCAAATTTTGTACATTTCTTTATCTCCCTTAGCATTTGGTATGCTTCTTTGCACATAAAAAGTAACATGTCAGTGTTTAGGGATTTAAAGTAAATTTAGACAATAATTAAAAGGAATCTATAGTTAACTATTTTAACTTATTATTTCTAGGTATATATTAAATTAAAGGATTGTAACTGTCTAGAAATTTTGCTTTAATAAATAAGTCTGGAAGACCAAATTTTTTAAAAAAATCAAAGAAGTTTGGTTTGGAAGGAAGTAAAGATGTAAAATGAAATACAGAGAAGAAGTACATTATGTCATCCAGAAATTCCCAACCTCTAAAGAAGACAGAGCTCAAGATCTACAATTGAACAAGTAGTCAAGCCATTTTTTTTTCCAGGAAGTACTAGTAAAGTGGAAAAAATCTATAATCTTTACATCTACAGAAAGAGACAGTACAGATCTATCTCACAGAGATAGACAGACAGACAGACAAACACAGAACACAAGCTTTTTCCACCCTAGTTAGGAGATTCTGTTTCTAGCTCTGCTCGTACATCATCATATGACCTCTGGGGAAATCATTTCTAAATAGATTCATTCATCTATCACTAGGGTAGAAAATACTTTATCAAACGATCCCTCAGGATATTTGTGACATCAAAATCAGTGTAAAACAAGGTCAGGTTATATTCATGAAGTGTTTTTCCTATTTAACAACAGAAACTATTTTTCTATTGAACACACTATCTTGGCAAACTGATAAGTCTGGGAACTGCACTCCTTGACATTTCTGAAGTCCATTTAAAAAATAAATGCCTGCAATTCCAAAATCCAACCTTCCATCCCTCATCCATATAATCAGAGTGACATGTAAACGTGAATCACTAGAGATACTGCTTAAGAACTAAACGCTCATTCACAGATGCATTAGTTACCCTAAATGGAGTGACCAATGTGCTGTCTTTATACACAACAGGTTGTACCTCTGCTTAACGCACCCGAATGTAGTAATATAAAAGACTGAAATATAGATGCCATGGACTGCCTACGCAGAGGCCAGAAGCTTGGCTCTGTTTTTCTAGGGTGACTTTTCGGGAACAATTCACTTTCCCTGATTGGTTTCCTTCAGACAAAATGATTGAATCTAATACACCATGTCAATGCATGCACTTGGATTATTCACTTTAAGGTGCAGCCCTTAAGGGCTTCAGGGTCCAGTGTGAAAAATTTGCCTTTGATCAAACCTCATCCTCTCCCACACATCTTTATTCATAACAAATTAGAAGCTATTATCCCAAGAGATTAGCAACAGTTTTAATGCCCACAGTGCATCTTAAAATAAAAAGAAACAATTTCCCAGTTATAATGGATGTGGTATCTTAGTTGGCCTCATTATAATATTTATCATCTGTTATTTGTTGCCTGTGTTACACAGTAGTGAAAGATACATAGCCCTCAGGGTTTATCGTTTAATGGAGAGCACATTTGAATTTAAGATCTACCGTATTAAAATAAACCTTTCTTACACACTTCTAAGGGGAGCAGGGAAATGTGACTTCATGGCTGCCTTACTGAAAAGGGAGTTTCTTATTTACTGAAGAATGGTTCAACTTAAGGAAGACAATTAATTTAATGATTCTTTGGCAAAGGTTGCTTTTTACCCCCATTTATAACTGTCATTTATGGGCATCTGTTTCAGTTTTTTTTAAAGCATTGGAAAACCTTGGATTCCAGATTGGAATCACCAAAAGAGATTTACATTGCAACTCATTTAGTTTAAAAAAATGGAGGATGAAAAGTTGGTAAGTTTTAGGCTAATTTAAGAATATGTAAGACACAGTGTGAAATAGACACACATTCCCTGGCCACTCAGTTTTTTGAAATCTCCTCAAAGATACCTTTTTTCTTCCTATCTCAGCCACCTCTCTCATAGTCAGAACCTACCCTTTTGATTACCAATAACTTAACTCCTTCCATTACCTTAATATTAATCATATGTATCGTTGACTGCTGACACTTGTCTTTTTGACTCACTACCTCTGTTTGCTTAATCTCAAGTTACCTTTGACACTTTCTTGAAACCCCTTATCCATTGGTCTTGCAATCTCTTCCGTGTTCCTCCTCAATTGTTGTAAAACTTGTCTTTCTGCATGCAGCTTACATTTTATGATCAGTCATTATTATCACTCCATGGCAAACACCCTCAACACCCTTGTCTTTGTAGTGTAGTACTTATGTGATGAACAGGGGAGTGTCAAATGCAGAGGTCATGGTCAGTCAATTCTGGTTATTAGCAGGCGAGGCTGTCTTCATCACATGCACAGATGACCTCAAGCAACACACCAGATTTGGTCTGCAGCCTTCTCTTCTCATGGTTCTGCCAGTGATATTAAAATATTTTCTAATGTGACAACACCATACACATTCAAACTTATTTTCTGCTTCTGTATTTCCCAATATCCATTCTTTGCTGATGAACCCCCTCAAAAACACACACCTCTGATTAATTAATACTTAATTAATTTGTTAATTAAACCTGTAATTATTGAAGACCTATCTGTGCCAGGTAGTGTTCTAGGTCCTAGTCTTTCAACAGAGAACAAGATATTTATCTTCCCCAAACTTAGAGACTAGAGGCAGAGCCAGGTGATTAAGGCTAATGCCAGCTTTTCTCTCGCTTCTTCTTTTCTTTCTTGTGTTTACGAGAATTTTTCCTATGTTTCTTCTTTCTTTTTTTTTGATTTCTCTTCAGAAGCACTTTCAGAATCAGAAGAATCAGAAGAGGACTGAGAATCGCTTGAACTATCTGAGTCACTGGATGATGATGAGGAGGAGAAGGAGGACTTATGCCTTTTCTTTTCTTCTTTCCTAGCTTTAGATTTGGGAATTAGCTCTCCACAACTGAGTATCCACACCTCAGCAAATGGTTTGCTAGCTGCATCTGTTTTCTGGTTTTCTATCTCTCTCACAACTTCTTGACCAAAAATCACTTGCCCCAAAACAACACGATGCCCATCTAAATGAGGCGTTGGTTTTGTTGTCATGAAGAACTGTGAAAGTGAGGCTGAAAATCTTGAAGCACAACCCCAGTCTACTGTTCGTCCAGAAGAAATCCCTCCAATACCTGAAAATAGATTCCTAAGGAGAAAAAGTCCTCCTAAAGCTGATGAAAAAGAAAGGAAGAACAGGGAGAGAGAGAGAGAGTGTAATCTACTTAACTCGCAGCCTGCTTCATACCAGAGGTGACTTTTAGTTACTAGGTCTGGCAGGAAAATTAAAGGAAGAGGACCAAGGCGTTACCGAACTCCCCTTCTAGATCCAGATCCAGGGATCATTTCAGACATAGTGAGACTCCTCCACATTGGAGGCAGGAGATGCAGAGAGCTCAAAGAGTGCGGGTATCAAGTGGTGAAAGATGGATCAAAGGGGATAAGAGTGAGTTAAATGAAATAAAAGAAAATCAAAGAAGCCCAGTTAGAGTAAAAGAGAAAAAAATAACCGATCATAGGCATGTTTCTGAGAGTCCAAACAGAAAAAGTGAAAAGGAAAAGAAAGTTAAAGACCATAAATCTAACAGCAAAGAGAGAGACATCAGAAGAAATTCAGAAAAAGATGATAAATATAAAAACAAGGTAAAGAAAAGGGCCAAATCGAAAAGTAGGAGTAAGAGCAAAGAGAAATCCAAGAGTAAGGAAAGAGGTACAAAGCATAATAGACATGAAGAAAAGAGGATGAGGTCAAGGATTAAAGAAAGGGATCCTGAGCATGTTAAAGAAAAGGAAAAGTCTGACTCTAAAGGAGAAGATCAGGAAAGGAGTAGAAGTCAAGAAAAGTCTAAACAGAATCCAAAAGCAATGAGCATGATCATAATAAAAGTAAGGACAAGGACAGACGTGCACAGTCTAGGAGTAGAGAACGTGATGAAACTAAAGGCAAACACAGTTACAATAGTAGAACAAGGGAACGAAGCAGAAGTCGGGACAGGAGCAGAAGAGTGCGGTCTAGAAGCCATGACCGAGATCGCAGCAGAAGCAAGGGGTATCATAGATACAGAGAACAGGAGTACAGGAGAAGAGGAAGGTCACGGAGCCAAGAGAGAAGAGCAACGCCAGGAAAATCAAGAAGTAAAGATAGGAGGAGAAGGAGGAGAGATTCACGGAGCTCAGAGAGAGAAGAAAGTCAAAGCAGAAACAAAGAAAAATATAGAAACCAAGAAAGTAAAAGTTCACACAGGAAAGAGAATTCTGAGGGTGAGAAAAGAATGTACTCTAAAAATCGTGATCATAGTAGCTCAAATAGTAACAGGGAAAAAAAGGCTGATAGAGATCAAAGCCCATTCTCAAAAATGAAACAAAGTAATCAGGACAATGAATTAAAGTTCTCCACTTTGAAAAATAAGGAGGATGAGAAGACCAGATCCTCAGTGGAAAAAGAAAACCAAAAATCAAAGGGTCAAGAAAATGACCACACACATGATAAAAATAAAAAATTTGATCATGAATCAAGCCCTGGAACAGATGAAGACAAAAGTGGATGAGTGAGTTATATAAACTTATTTCCATTCTGTCTCAAATTTTAAGTTTTAGAGACTTGCTGATGAATCCCCTTTATGTTGTTTTCTTTTCATTGTTTTGGGTTTATGTTTGTCCTTTTTTTTTTTTTTTTTTTCCAATGTGGACTTTATTGAGTCAATCTTTTGATAATCTGCAACCTGGATAATTTGTACTGCAAAAGTTTTAATAAACTTGAAATGAGAAAAAAAAAAAAGACTGATGCCAGGAAGAAAAGAGAATGAAAGAGAAAGATAGATGTGAAAGTAGATGTGAAAGAGGAAAGTGGGGGATAAATGAATAATTCATTCTTTAGACTGGGGGATGAATGAATAATTCATTCTCTGTAGAAGATATTCTTTTCATTTCTTCAAATTCTACATATCCTTTAAAATACACCATCAATTCACCCTTCAATTTACTCTCACTGACAGCAGATTTCTCTAAACTTGTCTACTTCCTAAGCCCTCAGAAGTGCAAATAGAACAGATTTTTTTTTCCAATTCATTTCATAATTTTGATTTTTTTGTTGCCAAATAAAGTAAAAGTTCCTAAAGTGGGGAAGAGAGAATCAGTGTTGTTTCTTATGTTTGTTTTTAGCTCCCAAAGGCCCTAGCACAGTCCTGAACATTTAGAAGACTATTTTGACAGAAAAATTGACCTATTAGCATGTCCTTATAAATTATCAAAAGAAGCACATGTGTAGTCTTTATGCAATGAAGTTACATGAGCACTATTAATTTAATTCTGCATGATAAGCAAATAAAGTATCTTGAATCTTTTCCCAGCCAAATTTAAAGAGTTTAGATAAAGTTAATGCGTTGTTTTGCGTTGGTATTATTAGTTTTTACCAATAAAGGTATAAGAAACACAGACATAAACAAGCTGCATAGTTTTCTCTTGTCTTACAACTAACATTCTTGTGAAATTCAGGCAAACAAGACCCTCCCATAAGGATGGAGGTAAAAATGTGATTACATTGTGTATACAAGTTCTATGAGCAGAAATCAATCTACTCCACCTTTTTCCCCACTCTATCTCAATTCCCAAAGCATCAGTACCAGAAACAGTAAATAACATTCCCTTATACAATATGACCAAGTTCAGATAAAACACAAAAAAAACAAAATCATACCTTGACAGATACATGTGGAAGACCTATTTGCAAATCATTTCTTTCAAACCTCTTTTACCCTCTGTAGGACCCAATTTCTTGGGAAGAGTGAAATTTCATATCTTGATTTCTGATATCTTCCTTCAAAAGCCACAAGCAGGCTCTGGAGCAGAAATGAATGGCTGAGACAAAAATGTGAATCCAGCCAAAATGGTCACTTCAAAGTAAAGGACTAGTGACTGAAGCTACACAACGGACATGATTTGATGTGACTAAATGCATCATGGCAACTGATTCACTTCTGCCTTTTGAAGTCATCCCCCAAATCGAGCAAACTAATACTTCCCATTTTTGCACAGAGATCTAGAGACTATTCACAGAAAATCTGGTGACAGAAACTTTGGTTCACATCCAGTTTTGCAGGGAGACACGGTCATTGAGTAATTTGTCTGGCTCAGTGAATGTCAGTGATTTGTGTGTCGTATTCCCTCATATTAATGGAACTGCCATTGTTCCCACCATCTTGGATTTATAAAATATTTGCCTTTCATAGAGTGCTGAATGCTGTCATACTTTTCATGTGATATGTCCCTACAAATGCATCCCCACTTTACAAATTAAATAAGTGAGTAATAAAAAGTGAAACTAACAAAAAGAGGGTAGAGTTGGAAGTGAGATTAAAAAGGTAACTGGAAATGCGGGCTTTATTCATGGTTATTGGAAGGATTTCACTTTGACTGGCTGGGGAAGTCATTGGGGAGTTTTCTAGTTGTGGAGCTGATCTCACCAACTTGACAGAGCCTCTCCTGCACTTATCTTCCCAACCCCAAGGTGACTTCACATCGGTAGCTTGAAATCGGCTACAGTGGAAATATTTACACAGGGGAAATTAGCAAATGTCACCAATCAAGGCTCGCTCTTTCTCCCTATAAAAGTGATTGTTAAAGTTATTGCAGTTTTAAAAAAAAGAGTGACATGATGTGAAGTAAGTTCTGAATTAATAATGGGGATTGGGAGAGGGGGTAAGAACAGAGCGAGAGAGATCAAATGGAAGAACACTGCACTAATCCAGGGGAGACCCCTAGTGACCCAGATTAGGGTGGTAACCATGGAGACAGGAAGAAGAGTTTCCTTGCAAATCTGCTGTCAAGAAAACAACACTACCAGTTGTGTTGGGAAAGTAGAAAAATACTTTTGTGTAAAATCCCTCATTATTTTTAAGTTGGCCTTTCTGTACGTGTTAGATAAACACGGCAATGAGCAGATATCACTCTGCAGCTCCCAGTTCATGACCCTGCACCAAACTATCTTCTTCCTGAGACCGGGAATAATGACAACACTCTTTACCAATATATGTTTTGAAAATGCATTTAAAATACTCTTTTTAAAAAACATAAAAGCTTTTATAAAAATGTTCTAGTTCAGCAGACCTTACTTTGTACTCTGCACCAAACTGACAGGATACATCATGGAAATAACATCTAAATTATCAGAGTATTTTACATTTATACAAAACACATTTATTCCTCAAGTGATATGTTTGTCACAATGTCCTTGTGAATATGCTGCATAGCATGATTATACCTGCTTTATGAATGAAGAAACACACCCTGATTGGTAAATTAACTGGTAAGGTCAATTCTGAAACGTACCACTTCAACAGTCTTCCTCTTCTGCTGAGTCACATGGCCTACGTTTGAACCGAGGATTAATGATCCCAGATACTTCATTTAGTGAGTTTGCATAGTGCATGGATTAAATTACTCATAACAATAGTGATAGTGATAATAAAATTATAATCATCTATGTATAAGACAGTATCCTATACGTGAATTATCTCCAAACAGCCTATGAATTAGGGACGATTATTGTCCCTGTTTTACAGATGAAAAGATGGGTCATAAGGAGCTTAAGTAACTTGTCCAAGGTCTTATGGCTTGAAACTAAGGTGCTTTTGAACCAGGCCTGCCTATCCCCAGAACTTGTGCACGGGCTTGTGACTCATGGAACATGGGGATTTTTTAAAGGAAAAAAAATTCTAAGTACAGAGTCTTAAAAATACTGGCTTGGCCAAAAAGTTCATTAGGGTTTTTCCCACCCACATCCTTCTGATCTCTCCATTATTTCTGTCCATCACCTCCTGTTCCACAGCCAGACATGATATAGGTTTCCAAATTTTACTACCTGAGAATGTGCAGCCAATGCATAATAAAAGTAAAGGGTTAAGTCAGGAGCTTTCACAGACTAGGAAATCTTTTACTGCATTAAAGGAAGTGTCATAGAATCAATGAATTTTATAGTGAAGATGAGCCTTCCTGAGGTCATACCCAATCTGGAAATGTCTCCTACAAAAGTCAGCAGGGCTATAAGCCATGTTTCTCTCATGGCTTGAAACATCACTAACTGCAGAGTAAAGACCCCTGCCCAGCCCACCGGGGAGAAGCCATCTATAGCAGACAGCTTTGCAACACACATGCTGGAGGAGGGGGAAATTTTACTAAGTCCTTTCCAAAGACAAATAATTGTAGTAAAAACTATAGAACTACATTTGGTGAAGATTCTACAGTTAAGTATGAATTTCAAGAAGTTGCTGAGAGGTTGCAAATTTACAGACCCTTAAATTCTCTGATTTAAAATACATAATGAAGGAAAGAAAACATTTCAGCACAGACAAGGGAGGTGATATTGTTCAACAGAAGATGGGATTTGCGCATAATAAAGGATGGTAGGACCACGGTACCTAAGGAAGCAGAGATGGGTTTAACCAGCAATAGGACCTTTCCTTTAACCACAACCCAGCTAAGGGATTCACTATCACTAGCTCTCTAGAAAGCAAGCTGATTGAAATTTAGTTCTTGCGTTGTATTTCATAGAGTGTGTTTATTCACTGCTTATATATTTATGCTACTGGTAATAAACCATACTTCTTCTGTAATGTGGAAATTATATTTAAACTTTTTCCCTTTTAAAGCCCTGTGTTAAGAACTCTTCAGACATCATTAGGAAGGGATATTTGATGGGCAAGATGGCATTCAGAAGACCCTAAGTTTTGTCCCTCTTGATCCTCATTCTATCCCCAGCAACTAGCACATTACTTGGAACACGAACTCCTTCAAGAAGTACTGGTTAAATAACAAACCAAACAAGCAATCTCATAAAAACAGTCAAGAGTGTAATGGTCCAGGTGGGTGAATCTGAGACTCAACCCCTCTTAACAGGAGCTAGTCACGTGACTCATCACACAAGTACCCAGACGTATTCAAGTTTGCTTGGCTAATGGCAAAGCGTAGGACAAATTTGGCAAGTCCACATTTGAAAAAAAAGACAAAAGTCTATCAAAATTTTACTTTACATAATTAGTTGTCTCTGTCTTATCAGCACCCATACCATCTAGGGCTCCTCTCAGAGTCAGCCCTGCATAAACTCCCCTTTTAGTCTCTGGACTGGTAATCCTGGTTTGAGATTACCTAATCCTCTCAAGCATTATGCCTTCCCCAGTCTCCTTGACACTTCTGTCACCCAGGAGACTTCACTGCACAACAGTAGGTACTACTTGCAAAATTTAATTTACAAAGCAGGTCAGGGAGAGGTATTTGCATCTACAAGGAAAATTCCCAATCTTCCTCAAAACTAATCTGCCCCTTCATTTAGCAACAAGCATCCTAAAGCACTGCTCCAAAGCTTTGCTCATGGAAATGCCTTGAAAATTTCTCTTCAAAGGATAATGTTCATGGGCCTCCCTTTTTGCTGCTAAGGGAGTCGAACAAGAGTTTTATGTTGTAAGTAATCAAAGGGATACCTTTGGGACAGCGTTGCATGTTGAATGATGTAGAACAGAACAGGATAGAATGGAAATTGAACCTCAGAGCTAGAAGCTGCCCTATGTCCCTAGAGTTTGGTGCTTCCTGAAGTGCTCTGACAAATAGAAGTTCCTCTAATGGGTGACATGTGAGTTAAAAGAGTGTCATAGTCAAGTTATTAAAAACAGCCAAGTTAAAGATAGTTCAGTCATTTTCTTAACTGCAGGTCATAAGGATGAACGATATGTGAATGTGTATTGTGACCATCCTAGAAGCTTTCACACTTTGCAGTGTTTCCCAAACTGTTTTTCTGGGAATCTCATCGAGCTATGAACATCCTTTGGGGAATGGACTTGTAGTTAGTGATTTCCAATCTTGGTTGCACATGGGATCCACCTGCGGAGCTTTAAAAAACACTGGTGTTGGGATCCATCCCCAGAGAGATTTATTACTTGGTCTGGGTCAAGGTCCCAGGCACTGCTATTTAAGAAGCTCCCCAGGGTCTCATAATGGGCAGCTAGGGTTGAGAAGGCTTGCACTCTGTGAGTTCAACTTCCATGCTTTGGAGGTGAGGAAAGCCTGCTTACTTACACACCCAGACCCTGGCTGCTTGACCCCTTGTTGCTTTCATTACCCCCATGAAAGCTGGGGATTTCAGAACATGGTAAGCATTGGTAATTCTTTCATCTCTAAAAAAGGGCAATACATTTTTTATTATACTTTTAATAAGGAAGGAGAACAGGAATCTATTGTCTTACGTTATGATTAATTACCAGCTATGGGCAAATGGGACAACTCATGTTTGAAAGCAAAAGGGGAACTTGTAGTCTGTGAGGAAACAACTACAAAAACATAAGTATGATGCAGACTTTGGAGTGGGTGTGCAGCTGAGTGAAACTTTTTATTTCAGTTGAGAGGTAAATAGTTTTGTAGATGAAGCTGGAACCCCTCTTCTCCCTGGGTTCCTTAGCAAAGCTATGCTGGAAAGCATTCGTTTCCTTACCGGGATGGCACATTTCCCTATTTACTGTGTGGTTTTGAGCTAGCTGGTTCTTTAAGGGAAGTGCTTGTTTCAATACTACCGACAAATTCACACTCCGCAAGCATCATAGTGGATTCATTTCGTGACAATTGTCTCCTGGGCTCGGTAGAGCCTCATGGAAACAGGCTAAAATCTACCCTGAAAGAATGTCGTTTATGAGAATAACAAAGAAGCAACCTGCCTGCTCAGAAAGTTTGGGAAATAAAAGTCATATAAAAGAGATGAAATAAAAATTCCATTAAGTTTCCATGACTGGCTTACAAAAGGAGCAGTCTGATTTTTTTTTTCTTAAATACACAAAATCGGTTTATTATATTTTTAAAGGTCAAGGATTATCATTCTTTTCCTGGCACTTATGGCTTCCTTAAGCATGTGCTGCCAACGATGTTTGTTCTCCTACAAGCTCTGTGGGAGAACAATGAAGATTCTTCTCTGTCATTCCTTTCTCCAAGCAGCAGCAGGATTATGGAATGGAAATACACATATTTTGATTTAAACCCTATGATGGTCAATCAATATGGGTCAGAAGAAACCTCTTAGGAGAACAAAAAGAGCTTTTTGAATGCTGAGTCCACATTTTCTTTTCTAGTCCCAAATGAGGCCTTTCCTTGCCTCTTCTACCAAGCACCCCGAGAATGTCAGCCAAGCTTCAACCAGTGCTACCAACAGATGTGCCACCATACACAGAGAAAGAGGCTTTGTTTAAAATGCTGTCGATGCAGTTGCTCCTGTAAGCGTAGATGTAAGAGTGCGTGGGGGGGACGGGTAAGGTCTATGTGAGAGTGATGGAAAAAGTACTGTCAAATTATCTGAATGCCTGTAAATAAACAGAACCACCAGAAATACTGTAGGTTATCTTAAAGAGTGGGATAAAACTGGCCTATCAAAGCTAATTTAAAACTCGTATTCTGTCAAGTTGAAAGGTACCTACGAGAAAGCAGGAAAGCGGCTCTAGTCTAAAACAGAGGGTGAAGGGAGCTGTGAGGGTTCTCCCAGAGCCTGGAGACCAGCCCCTCTCAGGGGACCCAGGCGTGTACCTTGTGCCCTCCCATCGTTTCCAGGCCAAAGGTTATTAGTTCCCAGTGCAAAACAGAGAATATGCCAAGATGCTCCTTCCCAGAGAGAAAGGGAAGTCGATCCCCCCAGAGAGTGTCCAAGAGGATAGGAAACAGAAGAGATTGAAGTCAGAGGCTGGCCTTGGGTACTAGATGGAGTTGACGCTTTTGTCTCTGTGTGATTGCAGAAGTGCTGGTCACGTTTATCCTGACCCCAGGGCAATTCTTCTCCCACACTGCTGGCTAATGTTCCAGCTGTGTGGACCTAACTGGTCCCAGCTGGCTATCGTTCCCTTAACTGGTAAGGCCCTTCCTAGCGAAAAAGTTTTAAATGTAGGGATTCTGAGGAACAGCTGGAACTCAGATGTACATGAGGGAGGAGTTGTCAGATAATCTTCCCAAAGGGGAAGGGCCAGAGAGACTGCACTGTAGAGGTGAAGAGAGGAACAGGGTGGGAGGGCAAGAAAATACCATATCAGAGCCTGAAGGAGAGCGTCATCTCCAGGCAACTCACCTCCAAAGTGGGCTCTGCTGGGGTTCCTTCTTCTGTATTTTAAAATAGCCAGGATTGGGCTTCCCTGGTGGCGCAGTGGTTGCGCGTCCGCCTGCCGATGCAAGGGAACCGGGTTCGCGCCCCGGACTGGGAGGATCCCGCGTGCCGCGGAGCGCCTGGGCTCGTGAGCCATGGCCGCTGAGCCTGCGCGTCCGGAGCCTGTGCTCCGCGGCGGGAGGGGCCACGGCAGAGGGAGGCCCGCGTACCGCCAAAAAAAAAAAAAAAAAGCCAGGATTGCTTTGACTGGGGACAATGAGTTTACATGAGCAGTGCCCGGAAAAAAGCCCCAAGGTTATTTCAAAGGTTATTCATGAGAAGCAAACGTCTCCATGGAGGAAATCTGTGGCATTTGAAAGTGGAGACCGAGTCTACCTAATACCTTAAGCCCAGCTCAGCAGTAGGCAAGGCTCAGTGCCTGTGTCTGCTTACACACTGTGCTGTTTGCACAGGCCCTCAGAGAATTCTTTGTAGCATCAAAGCCTGGAACATTTACTTCCTACAGAAACACTAATAGTTTTCTTTTCAAGCTCATCTACTTCCTTAGCTCCCACCCTTGGCTATTCTTTCAAAGTGGGCTGTTACCAGGAGCTTAAGGACAGTGAATACCCTTTTGACTTTACTGTCTACCTCTCGCTTCTGATTTATTTTCCGTGCACAACCAGAAAGTTTCTCGAGTCTTGCTCTCCTCTTTTACATCGGTCTTGAAATAATAGCCAAACGAAGGAAGGCTCAGAGATGATGGCTATTCCAGCCAGGGTTCCATGCACTTTGCTCAAAGTTGGCACTGTGAGATGGGGAAAGTGAGGGAGGGTATGCCCAAGGGCACTAGTTCTCAACCAAAGTGGAGGTCACTTTGCCCCCCAGGGCCCAAGTAACAATGTCGGGTGACATTTTTGACTGTCATGATGCCATCAGGGCTAGCTCCTGGCATCTAGTGAGTAGAGGCCAGGGCTGCTGTTAAACATTTTTCAGTACATAGGACAGCTGCCACAGCAAAAAAGTAATCCAGTCCAAGACAGCAATTGTGCCACTGCTGAGATAACATAATCTCAGAGTTCTGAAACTTTTCGAGGTGATGACGTGTTGCTCTCCTCTTTCCTCACTACAGCAATTTGGAATATATCCATCTTCTCCTTCCCAGTGTTGCCCTGAGTGTAGGGCTGTGGGATTCAATGAGAGGGACCTATGTCCCCATGTACTCTAGGTGCTTTCCCTGGCCAAGCGAATACCCCAAGTACCATCTACTTCTCCCCACCGCGTGGTTGCTTTTAAACAGTCCTTTGGAAAATATCATGAAGCCAGAAACTAAATAGAGTACTTTAATCTTAGAGACATCTCACCCTGCTTTCCTCCCCAGTAACTTTTCTTAAAAAGCTGCTGGGCCAAAGCAAGCACGAACCTAAAGCAGGAGAGACATTACTAACCTGCTATGAGAGTCAGTGACAGTGACCCACTGTGGAAAGCATCAATGTGAGTCTGAATAAGCCAGGCTGGTGACCCTAAACTTCATTCAGAGAGCCTCAAAATCCCCTGGAGGATTGCTGAAACTCCAATGAATGGGACCTACCCTTAGGGTCTTTGATTGGATAGATCTGGTGTGAGGCCCAATAATTGTCATTTCTTGCCAGCTCCCAGGTGGCGCTAAGCCTCTGATGGTTGGGGACCACACCTTGAGATCCACTGGACTAGGTGCACCAAGTTTGATTCCCAAGCTCATGTTCAAACATTAAGATTCACAAATAGCATTTTAAAGCACGAATTAACCTTAGCAATAACTCTTTGAGGGAATTCAACATGAAGCTATTCAACATTAAGCAAGAGGCTTAGGGTCCAGTAGAAAGAGTAAAGGATGTCACATCATAACACCTAGATTCTAGACATGAGTGTGCTTTAGACTACAAGTTAGTTGAACTAAGTAGTCTTTGGGAAATTATTTAATTTCTTACCCTCAAGCCCTCATCTTTAAAAGAGAGAAAATACTTGCCTTACCTACCTCACAGTGTCATGGAGACTGCTAAATGAGATTTTTTAAAAGTGATAAATGATAACACTAGATGCAAATGGATGTAAGAATGCTTATTATTCAGCAACGAGCCTCAAGCCACAGAAGCAAGTGGCCAAGCCCTGGTGAAGGGCTATGCTCCCAGTGCAGTCCTGTTACTCCTTCGGAATTTTTAAACTGGAGAAAATCATGCTGGAGGACCATCTTTTCTCTAGATCTACAGCAAGGTAGACACTCAAAGTTTCCCTGCAAACCGCAGTCCCAAAATACATCATGGCAGATGTGAATACTTTGATTTAAAAAATTGCATTTATTTTAAAATATATTTATTTTAAAATTGAACTTTAAATTCCCTACGTGTATTTACTGTTTATCTGATTCCTTAAGCAAAAGGGCTTGCTCCTCAATAGCTTTTAAAATGGCTTAAAGTACACTTTCAAAAGGGTTATTTTCCTGAGCCTGAAACAGAGAAATGGCTATAATATTTTTCTTTAACAATTATGTTATCAAATTATTTCCATATAATACTTTGAGGGACTCAAACGTTACTAAAATTATTTCCATTCTCCATGTCAAACTTAAAACCTTAACAAATATTTTGAGCACTAAGTTGAATATTTACTTAGAGGCAATATTCTTCCTAGGCATACTTTTACTCATAATAATATTTTTTTTTTTTTGTGGTATGCGGGCCTCCCTCTGCTGCGGCCTTTCCCGTCGCGGAGGACAGGCTCCGGACGCGCAGGCTCAGCGGCCATGGCTCACGGGCCCAGCCGCTCCGCGGCATGTGGGATCCTCCCAGACCGGGGCGCGAACCCGGTTCCCCTGTATCGGCAGGCGGACGCGCAACCGCTGCGCCACCAGGGAAGCCCCATAATAATATTTTAATAGTGCGTGTATGTTGTGTATGTATCTGTGTACGTGTACATCTCATACCCTTTCTATGAGTAACTTTTGTCAAAATCACCAATAATTATAAAAAGAAGCATTTTGACCAGTGTTCTCACCCACTGTTTCCCAGTTCTGGAAAACAGAGTGAAGCAGAAAAACCAACACTTTTCCTTTTTAAAGTCTCTGCTCACACCAGAGCAGGAAAGTTGGATAATGGTGGATTAACTTAATTTTTAAACAATTAAAAATAAATGAAAGATTTCACATTACACATATCTGCATATAAATTACCAACATGGAAAATTCACACAGGTGCACTATAGCAACACATTGTTTAAGGAAAACATAAGCCAGTCTCTTCTGAATAAAAAAAATGAAATATTTACCAGCTACCTGAAGAAGTCCTGAACAGTCCATGGAATCCCTGAAATAATGAGTCCACAGGCTTCCTCCTTCCTCTAAACACCATTTCATCCATTTGTCTCACCCTGTTGTTTTTCCCATTTGCAGCAAGACTGCACATTTGTTTAGCTAAGTCATTTGCTCAGGTAGGGCCAGCTGGGGAAAAGAGCCACCTGAGGGATTTCGGTTAAGACACCCGGAGGAGGGAACTTGAGTTTTAAAGGACTGATGAACCTTCTAGGGGAGGAGCGGGTGGCAATAAAGAGAACAGGTGTGGTGGTTGATGAAGTAGCTAGTACATAAAATAACATTCTGGAAGGTTTGGGTTTCTGCTGCCCCTGAGTAAAGGGGGAATGAAGAAGGGGTATATGTGTGCATTTCCCCAGCTGCTCAGGAAAATCCACAGCACCTGTCCATTAAAATAACTTATTTATCCATCATTAGAAGCTATATTTTCCTTTAAAATTCCCTTAAACTGCTGCTGACATAGTGAAGCAGGAAAAAAAAATTAAATAATTTCATAGTTGATATGATACATAATTATAGCAACAAAGGCCAAGAAGAGAAGAAACTCTGCAGAAGAGCCAGCATGAGTTGGGCATGAACAACGGTCTACTTTCCCCAGCATGTAGCATTCTGTTTTCAGTCTTTTTCCTTTTTCAGACCAGTCGCCATACATACATAAGTAAAGAGTTTCAAAGCACAACAAAACTGCCCCCAACTTTTATATGCAAAAGCAGATAGAAAGATATTTTGTAATGAAAACATCTTGAATGGATCTTTTTCTGTCAAATTGTAGGTAGTGATGATTAAAGGGTTTTAAAATCAATATGGAAATAAATATAGGCGGACACCACCAGAATTTTATTTTAAAAAGATAGAAAAAATGGAAAAGGAATTATCACTATGCTTCCCATGTAAGGGTAAGAGGTTTTTGTATACTGTTGCTTTATTTAATTTTATTCTTCTTAGACTCTTTCAAATTCTACGTATCATTGCTTTTTATCAGTTGCCATCATATGCTTGTGTGTGTGTATTTGTTGTAACTACTTTGATGTCTCTCTCTTTCAATTTAAATCACAAACTGCAGGGGTTCTGAGTTTTCCTCACTTTAATCTCCAGCACTTGGCACAATGTTTGGCCAAACTATGAATCAAAAATATTTATTGAAGACATGATAAGTGAATGCCTACGAGGGTGCAGTCTTGTTCCCCAAAGGCCCAGTCTGAACCAGAACATCACAAACTTTATCTATGTCATATATTTGATCCCCAGTATAGGAAATATTCAGTGACTTTCAAGTTTTGAGACATATTACTTTACATAATTGCCTCAGGGAGAGACATGACACACAAGTAAACACTATCCATTTAAATCAGTCAGCTGAGGTTGAAAAATTAATAAATTAGTAACTGGCTCCAAAACTCTGTTCACCATATTCTTGTTCTTAATGCATTCAATTCTTTATTAGGACATCACAAAGTTTTGCATCCAAAAATTAGCATTGAAGTTTAGAACAGAAACATAAATGCAGCCAAAGCTATTGTCACTACCTTTAAGACAACATTTTCATTCTAAAGCATTTGCTAGTGAATACAGTGGACATTAGGTGAATTGACAGTAGCTAATTGGAGAAAAGAAATAATAATCATAATTTTCCCATTTAGTGCAGAGAGTTTGACCATTGATAAAAACCTTGACAAAACAAAGTTACAAGAGGTATACAGGTAACCTGATTGTTTCCTGAGAGATGATGAATTATATATAAGGCAATACTTTTAACTGACAAATATTTCTGTAGAAAAGGCATTCTTGTAGAAAGAAAAAATAGAGATCAATAGCTATCATCCAATTTTCCCCTGATTTCTCTCTTTGATTGCATGGTGCATAAATTAAGAATGATTATGCAATTTCAAAGAGACGTCGACTTAAGGGAAGAAATAGGAAGAAAAAGGTAAATTTCCATTTTTAGGTCTCTTGTTGAATTGTAAGACAGTCTTACGTCAAACAAAGTGATTATAAATAAGCAGAAAGATTGTTTATTCTAAATTTAAGATTGTTAATGCAGATACTCTTTACCTGGGCTGTGTTACTGAGCAACACTATAGCAACTCTTTTTTTAAACAATTTTTTAATTTAAAAAATCAATAAATTATATGAGAAAACCAGATTGTCTTCTCACTGTTCTAATCATACAAAGCAAGTTTTAAGGCATCTTCTGAAGCACAGTCCTGTGTATGCAATTCTGCTTAAATATCTTCAATGGATCTATCTTGCCATTCATTTCAGTTTTGCATTCAAGATTCTTCTTGATATTCTCTGGGCCACCTTTGTCATGCACAGCATCACAATATATACTATGCACCAATTATACAAACTACTTGTCCTACAAAACCTTCATTCTTGGGCCTCAATATTCCTTCATGCTATTTCCTTTCCCCTGCAAGTCCACCTCAAATAAAGTGGACTGAAACATACATTTCACCCATCCTACTGAAAACATACATTTCTTCAAGGGCTAGATCAACTGCCCTTTCATCTAAGAAATATTTCTTAAGCTCACCTAGTTGGCCACCACCTTCCTCTCCTCCATGTTTCCACTATGCCTCCAATTTGTAACAGTACATTTTGTTTTGCATTAGAATTTCCATATAAATATCTGTCTTCCCTATTGTATATAAATTTATGTGTTTTGGGGGCAAGATATCATCTTCTCCTAATTTCTAGAATTTCTCTGCACCCTCTCCCTCAATAACAACTGTCATGATACCCATATATAACAGACATTCAATAATGTCTGTTGAACTAAAAATTTATCTTAAAAAGGACATAGCTTTTAGAAAAAAAATTTCTAAAGTCTAAAATTATCTCAGACTATCCAAAATGACTAAGTTAGGAACTTACATGAGAGTAATTTGGATTTCCTTAGAAAGTCATACATATTTTGAATATTTTGATTGCTTTAACTTCTACCAAGGTTGCACGGCTGGTGAAGTCTGACACTGTCAGTAGACAGGTGAAAAGCTAGAATTTCTTAATATATGTTCACCTTTGGGATTGGTTAGAAACTGAAGAGAGGAACATGGAGATGGAATAATGTTTTGCATTAAGAAAGAGTCTTTGTAGAAAACAGGACTGGGGGAAGGAAGTCTCTTAGGGAAACTTTCAGTGACATTTGAATACATATTATGAAAAATTGAGATGCTTCTCATATTCTAACAATCTAGCCAAATTTAACCTCTGGTTCTTCTAAAGTTTGCCCTTAAGGAAATGCTGATCATACTATGAGATATATCGATACAAGGTGACTGCAAAAGCAAATAACCTTTGTTCATTGCTGGTGATTAAAAAAGGAAAAGAAAATAATGGTACTTTGGAAATCTAAGTGTTTTCATAATGCATTGTAACAGATCCAAAAAAGCTATTAGAGGTTATTATTTTGGCTGGATTACCAGAACCTATGGAAATTTGAACCTTTGGCTTGCCATACTATTTTATTAAGGAGCTTTTGGTATGCATATGGAAACAGTGACTTTTAACTATCCTGACGGGTCATTTAGGGTAGTTCAAATTGTCTGGATTTTTTTCATTAAGTATTCTTTCTGAGATTCACTTAATAAGTAGATCACATCAGGATACTCTAATGCACCGAGGTAGAGTATTAATTTAGGACAACTTGTATTTTAAATTAAGACTAACTAACCTGATTTTGCAAGAATTAGAAATTCCGATGCAAATGATACTGAATTCAAAGGGATAGCTTTGAAAAGAGTGGATTTATTTAACTGAATTCCTCTTCTGGCTGCGGAAGAGTTACTCCTTCTTCAATATCTCTCCCACTAATTCTTCCTTATTTTCATATTGTTTCCTCCTTTGGCTCCCACTCTTTCAGTGTTCCCTGAGTCACTTATGAGGCATCTCTTTCCATCAATATTTAATCTGCCATCATAATTTTAAAACAAATTGTCACCCTAATGCCGGATCTCTAGTTTCTTTACAATTGGATTCCCTGATGGCATCTTAAATTCAAGTCAAACTTCTTTACTCTTTCCTTCACTATTCAAACATATTTCTTGTCAACTGCCCATGAAAAGTCATCTTCCATTACTTCTACTATTTGTAGACCATGTTTCTGTACTAAAAAAGGCAAAATAGCTATTTTGAAATTCCCTATAATATTGTTTGAAAAAATGCTTTCTATGTCAGGGTTTAAAATATGCTTTTCTTCTACTCTACTCTCTCCTTCCTGAATCTTTCAAAACCACTGCTTTTCACGAAAGTTTATGATTATCTATTTTAATACCCAGATTACCCCTGAAAAAGACTTAGGGTTATATCACTTAGAATAAAAACAATATAAACAATGAAATGATTAGAAATAAATATCCCCACCTCCAGGCTAAAATTGTAACTCATTGTTTAGTTTTGTTTCAGAAAATTTGTTTTGTTATAAGAGGCAAACTAGTAATACATATACAAGATTTCTCACAAGTTCATGAGGTTGACAACCATGAACTTCCTGATTATCATGTTTCTAAACCTGCCATGATTTATTAATAAGCAAAGTTAATGCCTTCCTTACTCTCAACTTAAAAAAAAAAAAAAAAAAAAAGAAAAGAAAAAAAGAAAGACTGGCGCTTCGGCTCCTCCCAGGACTACTATTGAATCAGCTGCCCTATCATATTCCCAGTCTGGTTTAGTATCTCATACTCTACATCCTCCAACATAGGACCCAGATTCTTCCTGGATTCTTCCACCCTCTGGCACAGACATTGACCACACCCCAATTTATGACAAGCAACTTCTCTGTGCCAAGTTTACTGTGTCTCCAATTTGGATAGCACCAGACTAAACTTCCTAGAGCATAATATATATTTTTTATTAATCACTTATGTTCTTATAAATACCTACAGGATTAATTCCAAATGTTCCTGGCTGAAATTCAAGGTTTTCTTCTCCCCCTAGGTCCTAACATTTCATCAAGTTTGAACTGATTTGGTTTTTCCTTAAACATTTTCTTTAATACTAGTATTGATAAGCTTTGACTTCAGGCCTTTAAATTTTATTTTCTAATTCTTTCCTGAATTTTTTATCCTACTTGTCTTCAGTAGCAGTTCCTCCTCTTCCACTAGGCCAACCCCAACTTTTCCAATTCTCATTTTTCTCCCTGTTTTCTCTACAGAATGACAATTAATTACATGCTGTTCTGTTTTGGGCATATGGAAAGGCCCTTTTCATATCACACATGTGCATGTATTATATATCTGTATCAATTTCTCTCTATATATTTTGTTAGAATACAGAATCTCAGACCTACTAATCAGAGTCTGCATTTTAATGAAATCCCCAAGAGATTTATATGCACATTAAAGTTTGAGAAGGGCTGCTTTAGAGTTATACTTCTAAAAGCACACTTATATATATACCTCACAAGTATTGACTATGATGTGTAAGACATATGATACATAATGCATTGTGTAATTTTTTACAGTTCCTTTCCTCCAAAGACTTAGGCAGTGATTGCTAAAGCTGGCTTATACAGGCTAGCAAAATCCAATTATTAAAATTTTAGTAAGTTTCTGAGATAGTTGTTAAATACAGCCATTTTTAAACATTAAATGATACAAACTCACAAACAAATCATATTGTGGACAAAAGTAACACACTAAAAACTCATCATTTCCCAATTATTTTATTCATTCTACTATTAATATCTTGAAGTGATTTAGGACTATTATGCCTCTATGGTATAATACTTTATAGTAATGTGTATTATCTCTTTGCAACTCTACACTGAGTGACCTCTGGTTGGTTGCTTGATATCAGTTATTACGATAATATTTATACCATGGAAACCCACAAATGCTACAAATCAGGGCTTGGTTTAGTTTTTTCATTGTATGGATTTAGGAAAGCGATGGAGAAAATGATAATAATGCAGATTAAATGTAAAAGTATGTCATATCCATTAACAGATGAATGGATAAAGAAGATGTGGTATATGTGTGTACACACACACACACACACACACACACACACACACACAATGGAATACTACTCAGCCATAAAAAAGGAATAAAACTTTGCCATTTGCAGCAACATGGATGGACTTGGAGGGCATTATGCTGTGTGAAATAAGTCAGACAGAGGAAGGCAAATACTGTATGATATCACTTATACGTGAAATCTAAAAAATACAACAAGCTAGTGCATACAACAAACATAGAAGCAGACTCACAGATATAGAGAACAAACTAATGGTTACCAGTGGAGGGGAGGGCAATATAGGGGTAGGGGACTGGAAGGCACAAACTATTGGGTATAAGATAGGCTACAGGGGGAAGACTTAAGATGGCGTAAGAGTAAGACGTGGAGATCACCTTCCTCCCCACAGATACATCAGAAATACATCTACACGTGGAAGTGCTCCTATAGAACACCCAATGAACGCTAGCAGAAGACCTCAGACATCCCAAAAGGCAAGAAACACCCCACGTACCTGGGTAGGGCAAAAGAAAAAAGAATAAACAGAGACAAAAGAATAGGGACGGGACCTGCACCAGTGGGAGGGAGCCGTGAAGGAGGAAAGGTTCCCAAACACTAGAAGCCCCTTCGCGGGTGGAGACTGCAGGTGGCAGAGGGAGGAGCGTCGGAGCCACAGAGGAGAGCGCAGCAGCGGGGTGCGGAGGGCAAAGTGGAGAGATTCCCGCACAGAGGATCGGTGCCGACCAGCACTCACCAGCCCGAGAGGCTTGTCTGCTCACCCGCCGGGGCGGACGGGGGCTGAGAGCTGAGGCTCGGGCTTTGGAGATCGGATCCCAGGGAGAGGACTGGGGTCGGCGGCGTGATCACAGCCTGAAGGGGCTAGTGCGCCACGGCTGGCCGGGAGGGAGTCCGGTTGAAGTCTGGAGCCGCCGAAGAGCCAAGAGACCTTTTCTTCCCTCTTTGCTTCCTGGTCCGCAAGGAGAGGGGATTAAGCGCGCCGCCTAAAGGAGCTCCAGAAACGGGCGCGAGCCGCAGCGATCAGCGCGGACCCCAGAGACGGGCATGAGACGCTAAGGCCGCTGCTGCGGCCACCAAGAGGCCTGTGTGCGAGCACAGGTCACTGTCCACATCGCCCCTCCCGGAAGCCTGTGCAGCCCGCCACTGTCAGGGTCCCGTGACCCAGGGACAGCTTCCCCGGGAGAACACACGGCGCGCCTCAGGCTAGTGCAACGTCACACCGGCCTCTGCCTCCGCAGGCTCGGCCCACATCCGTACCCCTCCCTCCCCCCGGCCTGAGCCAGAGCCCCCGAATCAGCTGCTCCTTTAACCTCGTCCTGTCTGAGCGCAGAGCAGACACCCTCGGGCGACCTACGCGCAGAGCCGGGACCAAGTCCAAAGCTGAACCCCAGGAGCTGTGCAAACAAAGAAGAGGGGGGAGGTCTCTCCCAGCACCCTCAGAAGCAGCAGATTAAATCTCCACAATCAACTTGAAGTGCCCTGCATCTGTGAAATACCTGAATAGACAGCAAATCATCCCAAGTTGAGGAGGTGGACTTTGGGAGCAATATATATTATTATTTTCCCCTTTTTCTCTTTTTGTGAGTGTGTATGTGTGTGCTGCTGTGTGAGATTTTGTCTGTATAGCTCTGCTTTCACCATTTGTCCCAGGGTTCTGACCATCCTTTTTTTTTTACTTTTTAAATTTTTTCTTCTTAATAATTATTTTTTATTTTAATAACTTTATTTTATCCCACTTTATTTTATCTTCTTTCTTTCTCCCTTCCTTCCTTCCTTCCTCCCTCCCTTCCTCCCTACCTCCCTTCCTCCCTTCCTTCGTTTCTTCCTTCCTTCCTTCCTTCCTTTCTTTCTTTCCTTTCTATTTTTTCTCCCTTTTCTTCTGAGCCGTGTGGATTAAAGGCTCTTGGTGCTCCAGCCAGGTATCAGGGCTGTGTCTCTGAGGTGGGAGAGCCAAGTTCAGGACACTGGTCTACAACAGACCTCCCAGCTCCACGTAATATCAAATGTCAAAAATCTCCCAGAGATCTCCATCTCAACACCAAGACCCAGCTTCACTCAATGACCAGCAAGCTACAGTGCTGGACACCCCATGCCAAACAACTAGCAAGACAGGTCTACAGCCCCATCCATTAGCAGAGAGGCTGCAGAAGAACGGATAAGTGACCTGGAAGATAAAATAGGGGAAATAACTACTACAGAGCAGAATAAAGAAAAAAGAATAAAAAGAACTAAGGACAGTCTCAGAGACCACTGAGACAACATTAAATGCACCAACATTCGAATTATATGGGTCCCAGAAGAAGAAGAGAAAAAGAAAGGGACTGAGAAAATATTTGAAGAGATTATAGTTGAAAACTTCCCTAATATGGGAAAGGAAAGAGTTAATCAAGTCCAGGAAGCACAGAGAGTCCCATTCAGGATAAATCCAAGGAGAAACATGCCAAGACACATATTAATCAAACTGTCAAAAATTAAATACAAAGAAAACATATTA
>NC_041215.1:126170645-126189590 GCF_002837175.3 Physeter macrocephalus | reverse complement strand
CTACAGCCAGCATTGTTCTCAATGGTGAAAAACTGAAAGCATTTCCACTAAGATCAGGAACAAGACAAGGTTGCCCACTCTCACCACTCTTATTCAACATAGTTTTGGAAGTTCTAGCCACAGCAATCAGAGAAGAAAAAGAAATAAAAGGAATCCAAATAGGAAAAGAAGAAGTAAAGCTGTCACTGTTTGCAGATGACATGATACTATACATAGAGAATCCTAAGGAGGCTACCAGGAAACTACTAGAGCTAATCAATGAGTTTGGTAAAGTAGCAGGATACAAAATTAATGCACAGAAATCTCTGGCATTCTTATACACTAATGATGAAAAATCTGAGAGTGAAATTAAGAAAACACACCCATTTACCATTGCAACAAAAAGAATAAAATATCTAGGAATAAACCTACCTAAGGAGACAAAAGACCTGTATGCAGAAAATTATAAGACACTGATGAAAAAAATTAAAGATGATACAAATAGATGGAGAGATATACCATGTTCTTGGATTGGAAGAGTCAACGTTGTGAAAATGTTGTAAGTCAGAAAGAAAAAGTAAGTAAGTAAGAAAATGAAGTAAGTCAGAAGGAGAAAAACAAATACCGTGTGCTAACACATATATATGGAATCTAATTTGTTGTAAAGCAGAAACTAACACACCATTGTAAAGCAATTATACTCCAATAAAGATGTTTTAAAAAAAGACAAAAAAAATCCTATGATAAACCATAATGGAAAATATTTTTTTAAAAAAGAATGTTTAGATATGTATAATTGAATCACTTTGCTGTACAGCAGTAATTAACACATTGTAAATCAACTATACTTCAATAAAAATATTGTTTTAAATGGATTTAAAACAAAATTAGAATCATTAAAAAAAAGATAGGCTACAAGGATGTATTGTACAACACCGGGAATATAGCCAATATTTTGTAATAACTAAATGGAATGTAACTTTAAATTTTGTATAAAAAATTAAGAAACAAAACGAAATGGAAACAAAAAATGTTTTTAATTAAAAAAATTTTTTAAATACATCATAAAATATATACTTACATACATTTTCTATTTCTAAAGAAGCCTGCTAAACATTTACCAGCACATGGTTGGCTAAAGACACTAGAAACAGAATGTTCCTACAATGAACACAAACCTGGCATATTTTTATGTAAAAACATTTTCAGACATCTATTGAGACTAAAGTAAACTACCCTATAGGTTTTCATCAATTCATTTAGGCTGTACTCAAATTTTCTCTGAATCTATGCTGATCTTCTCTAGAACCACCAAATTATGAATTTTTCCATTAAACAGGTTCTAGCCCCACATATGTATTAGGAAATCACCTAACCTCTCCAGGTTCTTCTTCTCCTTTCACTGTAAAAGAGGAATTTACATTTTATAAGGTACCATGTTCTCCAGGACAGTTAATGCCAGAGAACACTCTAAACATGTACTATATTAGAAACTGGGATGAGTGTATTTTTCAGTTTCTCATTGGGAAATCAGTTCAGTATTGTGAAAAATATATCCAAAAAACTGGACTAGGAGATTTGACTTATAAATGAAATATTGATTTACTCTCTGGCGCTATCTACTCAATGACAAAATAGCTGAACGAAATCTGAAAAGGTTTATTTTTAAGATATGTAATTTACCTAGTCAAATGGCACCTCTCACCTCTGAATGTCTAACTAAATGATTTCTTAGTCTAGATTTCTGGGAGTAACATAAACACAGAAAAATGCCAAAACATCATTCTTGCTTTTCAGATTCAGAATTGTTTTTGTCCTACCACATTTGGAATCTATACTCATAATGTATAAACCAAGTGAAAATTAGTTTTAGTTATTTCCTTCCGTTTTGTTTATGTTTTTAACATCAGCGTTATACTTAACAGAACAAAGAGAACCTTAAGTGTCATGGGAACGGAGCGAAATGGTGTCATTTGAGAAAAGAGAATGAAGTTAATTAGTGCACTATACTGAGCGGCTTAGTTTGATTTAGTTTAGCAACAGTCTAGACCTTGGCCAATACAAAAACTTGAAAAACTGTCCACTTGTGTAAGCTTATATTCTTCACAGTGACATATTCCGAAATGCACATAGTTCATTGATAACTTCTTTTTCTTATGCTTTTGCTATGTTTTTTCTATACTTTCAAAAATTTCTACCATAAGCATGTATAAATTCAAATAACGGTCAAGAGCAACCAAGAGAGGGTCTGAACAGTGAGTAGACCTGTATGAATCTCAGAGATGTGACAGCGAATTGGGCTGATTTTGAACAGTTTTCTTCTTCTTGGAAGGCAGTATTATTCTTTGGAGTCAGGTTCTCAAGATTCAAATCCTGGCTCTGCTTCCTAGATATGTTACTTTACGCAAATGACTTCACCTCCTTAATCCTTAGTAATCCATCCATGAAACAACGTATTACTATATCCCTTAAAGGGTGGTAGGGAGATCAAATGAGGTAATACACACCCGGCAGTAAATATAATAAACACTCGTTAAATGGTACTTCTTGTCGTTATTTTTGACCTCTTGGTCAAGTTCTGTATGTTAAAATATTAGCAGCTAAGTGGAGTTGGTGTTGCTATGCTGCATTTTAACGGGTTCCATGAAAGCATTTTCACTGTCACACGGACAGAGTTGAGTCTGGCTTTAAAGGCAAACAGAGCCGGTTCAGTCCTGGTTTTGCCATTCACCTTGCATGACTGTCACCAACTAGCCCTCTCAGCTTGTTTTCTCCTGTGTCAGATGAGGCAACATGTTTCACCGGGACTGCATGAAGACTAAATAAGATAATGCCTATATAGCTCCTTCTCCCAAAACCTGGAACCTGGTGAAAACCGGCTACGTGTATTCACCAAAATCAACTGCAGACATGCAGATGTTTCCACGGGGAGGCTGCCAGGATATATCTATTCATGTGTTAACTATACATCTAGTTTAGAGATCCATTCCAAATTTGAATAAACTAAGTTAATAAAAAATATGTCTAAATACTACTGTGCCTCAATATTTTCTTGTATGTACAGGGTGAAAAAACTATTTGAAGGAAAACTTTGCTTTAAAAAAGTCTCAGGACTTCCCTGGTGGTGCAGTGGTTAAGAATCTGCCTGCCAATGCAGGGGACATGGGTTTGAGCCCTGGTCCGGGAAGATCCCACATGCCGCGGAGCAGCTACTGAGCCCATGTGTCACGACTACTGAAGCCCACGCGCCTAGAGCCCGTGCTCCGCGACAAGAGAAGCCACGGCAATGAGAAGCCCGCGCACCACAACAAAGAGTAGCCCCCGCTCTCTGCAACTAGAGGAAGCCAATGAGCAGCAATGAAGACCCAATGCAGACAAAAATAAATAAATAAAATTAAAAAATTTATCTAAAAAAAGTCTCAGATATATTTTTCTTAACCTATCACCACAGCAGTATACAAGGATCAAGGTCACAGAGGCTTTTTTTAAGCAGCCGCCAAATTAAAATTCATCCAAACACCTTTGCTTCCCACACATTCATTCACACACGTGGTTATACACACCTTCAGGACATGAATAGCTATTCAGGCTTGGTTTTAAACTGACTACTGCATCCTTGTTAGGGGACAACCATATTTACAGCATACTCAATAATACAGACGTGGTTTCTGGCAGACATTTCTTGTAGAATGACTGAGTCTGTTTAATTTCCATGAACAACGGAGGTTTGTTGAAATTCCTCTACACTGAATTGAAGGTTGATCCTCCTTACTGCTTTAACATATATTGTGGGCAAATTTTCAAAGTCATGTATGCAAAATAATAAGATTCAGCAACATTTTTGGCATTGCCGTATAAAAAAATCATGCTTCATGTAAGATTCATGTAAGATAATACACATGTGTGTATATACAGATATATGTAAAATCTTACTTGAGGTATATTTTTACATTCCTTAGAGGCTAAGGCTACCATATGCCCTAAGCTTTTGTTTTTCACTACAGTCCTAGTAAGGAGTTGGCTATTAATATTTTAGAATGCAAGTGAAACAGAACACAAAATGCCCTGTATTCTGTGGGAAAGGAGAATTTCTCAGCAGGCTCCCCTCCCACCCTAGAAGTTTTTATTCCGATTGCTTTTTTACCCACCAGAAATGCTGAGTGCACTCTTCCTCAAGCATGTCACAAATTTTAGCAAGACTCAACAGAAACTCGAAAGAGCCTGTACCATACATGCCAGACTACACTTCTGTCCTGAAGTTTGGGGTTTCAATTGATGCTAAGGAATAGGTCAAAGTGAAACCTAATGGGATTTTACTTTTATTTCTAGTAACTAGGAGAATGGATGTTCATGTGTTTTCATATAATATAAAAATAAAGAGACGTGGAGACAATAGGGAAGGGCAGGCTTTTTCTATAGTTACATTTCAAGAGAAGAGTTTTACCACATCTATTACTTCAGGCACAAAAAACGTAGGTCACAAACAACATTAGGAAAACATACCAATTTTTAAAACTGTGTGTGGGATCCAAAAGGGGTGTGCACAGTGCAATTGTTTACCGTTTGTATAGCGCCTAACAGACAAGAAAGCTACAGTATATTTTATTGTGAAATCTTCGGAATAACCTGTTAGCAGTTAATTAGCACTTTTTTTTCCTTGTTTTGTCTGACTGAAATCAGAGTTTTGAAGTACCATCTGCCCAGCTGAGAGAAATTCTAAATATCTAAGGTAGAATTCAAATATATATTCAAACTGTTGAATTTACAGGTTACATGAAATCATTCAATATCACAGTTAGCCGGAACCTCCTCTTATTTTCCTTTTTGTCTTCTTCATGTCCTCAGTGGCTTACTCTTCTCTCTTTCGTTAGGATGGTGGATGTTGTCTAGGAATTTGCTGGAATGACTGGATTATTTGAGTCCATGGGTTTGCACATTGCTGTTAGATTAATTTCCTGAAACGTCCCATTGTCATATTTCTTGTCCTCAATGGTATTTTACCGTCCGCGTCTAAATTTTTCTGTTTGTCAATCACATCCTTAATCCGAATGCCAATAGTTTCAAGAATATATTGCCCACTTAAATTGAACCTGTGGTTCCAGTGATCTTACTTATTTCCCCACTTGCTGTTTCTGTTCAGTTTCTTTGTTTATCCTTCCTTTGTCACTGACCTGTCTTTGTTTCCTGTATAAATTTCCTGGGGCTGCCCTAACAAAACAGCACAAATTAGGTGGCTTAAAATAACAGAAATTCTCTCACAGTTCTGGAGGACAAAAGTCTGCAATTGAGGTGATGGCAGGGCCATGCTCTCTCTGAAGTTTCTAGAGGAGAATCTGTTCCATGCCTGTCTCTTAGCACCTGGTGTTACTACCAATCCTTAGCATTCCTGGTTTGTAGACACATCAATCCAAACTCTGCCTCTGCCTTCACATTTCTCTCTGTGTCTGGGTCTGGGTGTGGGTCTGGGTCTCATCTCCTCTTCTTATAAGAACATCATTCCTAGTGGATTAGGATCCTAATTCAGGATGATCTCATCTTAACTTGACTACGTCTGCAAAGATCAAACTTGTAAATAAGGTCACATTCACAGGCATCCGGGGGTTAGGACTTGAACCTATCTTTTGGAGGGACACAATTCAGCTCAACAAAATACCCATCTCTCAGTGCTCAACATATGACCCAACTCCATCAAGAAGGCTCTTCTCATTTCTTCAGCTCATATTTTTCTGAGTTTTCATCAACTGAATGATTCACTGGGGGCATTGAATTGACTGGTTTGTTCAGCCCTGTACTCCAGGAGCCTGGAGTAGTGGCTGGTACATAGTAAGAACTCAATAAGTATTTATTGAATGAATGAATATATTCAACAAGTGAATGAATTTATACCATATAATTCAGTTATTTTTATATATAATGGCTTAGTGTTATTTGCTTTATTTAAATTAATTTCTCCTCTAAAAGAATGTGAAGGACTCTATTTTATCCCTGTTTGGTGTTCCAGCCTCAGAGTCCAGCATGGGATTCCCACATGGATGATAATCTGATAAATGCTTTGCTAATTGATTGGTCTAGAAAAGTCGGATTGAAAGGCACTGAGACGTCAATAGTCTGTTTAGAGGCATTGAAAAAAAGTGGAAGGCTATTTCAGGCAGGAAAAGGCCTACTGAGATGAAAGCAAAGCCAAATAGATTGGTGATAATGTTTTGCTTAGACCAAACACAAATTCTATCAATATTATAAAAGATTCCAGATATCTAGCTGATTAGAATTCTTTAGATACGATCTGGACATATCTTTCAGACTTCAGGTTCTGATTTTTTGGTGATAAGTTTCTCTCTCCATTTGTATGTTTTATTAGAAAAAAAGGTATATAATATATCCCCAGTTTACTTCTAAATAGTATTTTAAACTGGAAAATGATAAGAACAACTCCTGTAGCCTCGACCGTTAACTTTTCCTGACTCCTCATCAGCTTCACGATGGGGAATAGAACCAGCCTCACACCTGGGGTCTTAAATACGACAAAGAATACTTGAAATAAGAGAATTAAATAATTTCCATCTTTCTATTAGTGTTTTTACCTAAGTAGTCCCTTTATCCCCCAAGTAAGCCCAAATGCTCATTTTCTTAACCCTGATGATCAAGTATCTGCAAAATTTAACAGGCATCCATGCCACCCACAGAAAAGAAAGAAAATACAAGAAACTGCACAAATTCCCATAAATCACAGATGGGGAAAGGAAAAACAGGGTTTGTCAAGAAGGCATAAATCTTCTGCAAGTGTTTGAAGTGAAAATGTTTTGGGGAAATGGTGCTTTCAGGAAATACTGTGTGTTATTTTTTTCAGTTCAGTATGGTATGATAGCACACAAAAGGGCATACTCCTTCCCGTGTCACAAAGCCCTCATGCCATTGAAGTGTCTACTTAAGGCCACCAGCCCCATATTTGCAATGTAAATTAACAAGCAACATGGTGCCTCCAATTGCAGGTGAGCCTTAATAAGCCTGCTGATTGCTTCTTAAGAGTGCAGTTATTTGGTTCTTAAGGAATCACTGAATGGCTTGGAAACTGAGCGTTTCACAAGAACCCTCACAATGGGCAGAAGTGATTGAGTGTGGCGGGAAAGAGTAGGTATAGTGACAGTGGTTGAGAAAAGAGTTCAGATTTTTGTCCTTTGAAATGCATTCATGGGATGTCAGACACGTTTTTCAACAAAGCTCTCAAGGACACAGAGAGTAGTTTTAGAACGTATGTCGGTCTAGGAAACACCCAACAGTATAAATTCCTTCACGAATCTGATCCAGAGGTATCACTCTGGCAGAAACATAGAGGCCTAGAGGTTGAAAGAATATACAAATGGGCCCACCTGTGCCAGGGCCAGGTTCCTGCATAGGGAGAAACCCATTTTTAGGAAACCATCCCATTGGCTCAGTCACACAGGCCCCTTTTCTTCCACTGGCGAAGAAAATCCACCCCCCACTGCTCAGTCCTTTGCTCTTGATTTTACAGGGAACCGAAGGAAATTCAGTATTCCCCTTGGAACAGCTCTTTTATTTACTTAAAATGGTATTTAATTGCCTTCTGCATATTGGATTCCTAAATTTGTACCCTATCTAAGGGTGAGCTGGAAATACAACTTTTGTCAGTAATCGGATTAAAAGTCTTTAAATAACTCATCCCATGCTGAATTTGCTGCACAAATGCTATCCCAAAATGATCTGAGCATTTCATAGAGCAAGCAGGAAAAAGGGAAAAAAACATGCATTACAGATGCAAATCAGACTGTCTGGCTTCTCATACCTGCTCAACCAATGATCATCTCTTTCCCTTTGCAAAATAAGGGCACATCTGTGTCTCATGGTGCATGCTCTTACCATTCCCCCAAACCACCTATAGGATGGAAAAATGCTAAAAGTCTAAAATTGATCACTTTCTCATAATTTGTACATTTATAAGAATTTAAACATTTCACATTAATAAAATGTTGGCTTCTCCTTAGTCCAGAATATGTGGCAACAATGGATCATATGGTCCTGATGCAGAAATAGGATGGAGCTGAGCTTGGTGAGACCCCTGCAGGGTGTATGAGCCCAAAGTCGGCTGCAGACAGCAGCCCTCCCTCCTGGGTTAGAATTGGAATACTTCTGTTAGGGGAACCACTGACCTAAACCGCCCACCCTGCCATGATAGTAACCACCTGCCTGAGTTATCTTACAACAGGAGGTCCTGGTAAGGAATGCAGAACTAACAAGCCACCACCAACTGGAAGAATCCAGGAAAGGTCAAAAGGAGAGAGGAGATGCCAGTCCATATGTCCTACCAACCTCTCAGAATCCTTCTCACCGGAATCCATCTTGTCTGAGCGATGCACGTGCCACCAGGAAGAACCCTGAGTCAGTGATTGGCCAGAGACACCCCGGAAACTAACCCCATCGCCATAAAACCCGAGACTGTGAGCCATGTGGCAGAGCAGTCCTCCTGGGTCCCCTTAGCCTCCTGCTCTCCACCCAATAAAGTCTCTTCCTTTGTCAACACGTGCGTCTTCAATGACAATTCATTTCAGAGCGTTAGACAAGAGCCCACTCTAGGGCCCTGGAAGGGGCCCCCCTTCCTGCAACACTTCCATCACTCAGGCTACTTTCCTGACCCCTCAAAGTTTTTTTTGATACTGTGTTGTTTCTAATGCAACAAACGTGTACTTACTTCCGTGCACCTTCTCCAACAGACCTTGTCACTCTGCTTTTCCCCAAGACTTCGTGATATTAGGTCATGAAGTTCCAGCTGCAATGCAGTCCTGAAGGCTCCTTGACTGACCCCCACAGGGAGTTCTGGAGCAACAGCGGCTGTCAGAATTGCCTCAAGTTCGGCTCTTAGACCCCTGGCTCTCACAGTTGCTGGATGCGGGCTGCCCCCTGCTGACCATACTCCCCTTAGCTGGCAAGATGGGGATCTCCGTGACAAGCCTGCATCCGACACATCCAGGAAGTCAGTTGGCTCCCTCCTCATCCCCCAGCCCGCCCCGTCTGATACACCGTTTAAGGAGTCACTGGCAGGTCTTTGCTGCACACTAGCTGTATTAAGACAACTCCTGGGAGGACTCAAGCTTCTTTAGCTGGGAAGCGTCACCGGGTTGGCCTATCTAGCTGTCTCTCCACATAAGCAGAGTCCTCCAGGATTGCTGAAGTGCACACACTCATAATCCAGAGCCAGATAAACCGCTGTGCTTACCCTGCTTCTGCCTGCCACTCTATCACCTGAGCGCTCTGAGTCTCCGGGAAAGGACATGGAGAGGGGATTTGGGGGCAGGCGATGTGACAGAAAATGATGACAAACGATTTGTCTGAAAACAATTTGTCCAAATGGCACAATTGGACATTGGTTTAATTACTCGCTGGGAACTTTAGAGTACGCTGGGGGCAGGTTCCCCTGCCCTGAAGTGTTCACTATCACAAATAAAGCTAAATAACACATTTTTTTTTAAAGTAGGTAGAATTCTGAACAATGGACAAAATTATTCACAAAAGACATGCTAATCAAAATTAAAATTTTTTTTAAATGCATGCTTGATCGACTGATGACCTATTCAAGTTGACAAAATTATTTCTGCAGATTTGTTTGCCACAATAATCTGCTGAAAATCATCGCAAATGCCAGAGATGGAACTGGGCTTGTCTTTATCCCGCGCTCCATCCCACAGCCCAGCACTGACAGCAGGCTTATGCCCTTGATGGTAGCTAAATTCCAGTCGAGGGTTGGTGAGGTGCAGGTTTAAGCCAGCTCTTAACAATGCTTACTTGGAATTTATGGAGCTGAAATGTACTATATGTATACATTATACAGCCAGGGCTGAGAGGCAACTGACAGACATAAACGAGGCATCCCTCTCCAGATCATCAGTCTCCACCTATTCATTTCTAACCTGGCCTGCTTCATTATGTAAGTTACACATCTGGTCCCAGTCAGCTATGTGAGTTTGAATCTCCTGCTATGGATCATTATTAAATAGGAACCAAGTGATCACAACCACTTACAAATATATCAACCACTAAGATTGCCTGGATTAAACCATCTAAATCAACATTTTAAAATCCTCTTGGTGTATATAATCACAAGCCGACGGAGCATGAAGTAGGTCTTTGTATTTTTTTAATGCACCCACTGAAGCTACTCGAAGGGGCTCTAAACAGTATTCTGATCTGACTAGAACTCAGAATTACTAAAAATACTTCTACTGTCTTTCATTCTGATTCAGGTCATCTGCGTTTACAAAGTCAGAGATTTCAGTATGGTTTAGGGGGAATCACATTTCTTCTGAGCTGGCCGGGAAAAAAGGATGATCTAATAAGATCAAGAAAATGAATAGCAGATGTGCTTCTCCTCTGACCCATATATAACATCATCCAAGTTATAAAGCCATTCACTGGGATGGAAGAATTAGAAACTGGAGTCTTCTAGTCTGGGTGGGTGCACTGGTCAGGAAAACGGGTAAAACTTATCAAGATACGAAGGAAGGGTGAAGTCAGATCCCAGTGGAATGATGATGGGAGTTATAAAGAGGCCAGGGAAAGATCACATGGCAAGAGAGTGAAAAATAAAAAGAAAGGAGAGAAATGTACCCTTCATTTCATTATTTACAATCAATTTTTAGTAATCGTTATGGCTTAAACCTTCAGACTTTTTTTTTTTCAAGTTTGGTAATAATCACTGCCTTGTGCATTTATTTGAAAATCTCTATAGAAATATATGTAGAATAGCAAATCTAGTTAACTAAACCTGCATATTAATAAATAAACCTGGGCAAATATACAGCATTATATACATCATATGCATTTATATGTTCAAGTTATTTAATTAGATATTATATTTTTTACATGACATACATGGAAACTTTAGTGGGAGAATCACTTTCTAATTAGGATCAAGCATTCTGGAAATTTACATTTCTAACTAATTAGTGTTGATGTTTAGACACCCACATTAATTATACTGCAATCTGTGGCAGAAGAAGATACATGTTTTGACTCAAATAAATAATACAACAAAGGTACATAAATTATTGTCTTTCCTCAGTTAACAGTAACACTAAGCTTAAAAATTTTTTGTCTGAAATAATTGCTATTATCATTATCAATGAACTTTCCTCAATCCATTTACAGTAATGGAGTTTTAGAAGCATCCTTGGATTCTCTTGCTGCCCTGCGATGGTCCCTAAATTAAACATGGTAGAAGCTATGAAGACAAAAGCAGGACAGAGACATCCAGGGCCCAGTGATGAAAGGTGAAGGTGCAAGTTGCAAGGACTTCCATCTCCACAAGCACAGAAAGACTAATTTATCTTTCAAATTCACTCTGCCGTCCACTCCCCAAAGTCTATTCCAGGAACAGATTTTTCTCTATTGGTTTCTATTCTTACCATATCTGGAATTAATTCTTTCCTCTATAAAATGTTTCTCGCGTTCAGTAAAGTGTTCAAATGCCACTTTACAAGGATGGATTACCCAACAAGAAAAGATGGATGGAGGATTGTGTACAAGAGTCTGGGCAGCAATTTCAGAGCTACACACTTATGGGAAAAAGTGTAATATGTTCTCAAGTCCCTGGAAGGGTTTGACACAGACTTCTCAGGGACAGAGTCTAAAATAACCCAGTGAGATTCCTTACATAGAAAAAATGGATAAGGTGCATCTGGCATTTATTTAGGGTGAGTCATCATTCCGCTTTAAGAAATGTTTGAAAAACAAAAAAAAAGAAGAAATGTTTGTGTGGGAAAATAATTTTGGTGGAGTTAATAAGCAATGCCCACCATGCCTGTGTGCAAATGATCATCGATGTTCTCTTTTAAAAGAAATATTGTCCACTTAAGGGATAAGTTTATTACTCTTTCAGTCACCAAAACAGGTTATAATCACTTATTCTGGGCACAATAAATCCACTCCACAGGAGAAAATACCCATCCTCTGTTTTCTAAATGCCAGCTTTAAATTCCAAAGTGAAGGTCTAGCATAGGAGGATACCTTCTCCTCTAACCATCTTACTCTCTAGAGAAAATAAGCAAGAGCTGACATGAGCATGCCCAGATTATTCCTTCCAAATGGATCAATCAGAGAGTAACTCCTCATCTCCTGGGTTCGGAGAGAGCCTAGAAAGATTACATTGATAGATCTCCCTCCATGTGGAAAGAAATATGAGGGTTAGAGAAGAATTATTACCTGTCTCCTAACACAGAACTGTAAATACATAACCAAATGTGGCTTTATTATATAACTTAAGAAGCTTTCTAATGAAATAAAATCCGAAAATTAAAAAAAAAATCAGAAAAATTGGTAGATTTTTAGTTAAAATTTTTGAGAATTTTTAGCCAAAGTAAATCATCAATGAAAATAATCTACCACTAGGAATGCCAGTAGAAACTGTCACTTCAAATATATTAAATTGACTAATAAGACATTATTATCTTATTAATTACAGATTGTCTGTAAGAGAGGTTGGTATTTTCTTGGAATCTCTTCTTTAGTGTGAGTCAGAGCTCAGAATTATTTTTCCCCAGCACAAAGCTGCATTACTTTGGCATACAGATAAATCTGAGCCTTTGTTATATTCTATTAAAATAAAAAATTTAGAACAATTTTCTTTTCTAAACAAAAGGATTAAAGCTATACAAACATTAATTTGATCAAAAACTTACAATCACATCTTACTTATAGACTGATTTGTATCTTGAAATCTTAAACAAAGCTAAAGAGAATGCCTTAATCTAGGTGCATTTCCTTAAATGATCTGTTAAGCGATTCTCCTTTGTACTCTGCATATTGTTTATTTTTTCTTAAGTATTAGTGGAAATTATTTCACTTGTAACACTTAATCAGGTAACTGAAGTAAAAAGGAGAGGGAACTAAAGCCCCAAAAGTTAGTTGCCAAAAAAAAAAAAAAAAATCTTCGAAATGATTCCATGTTATTTCTGCCCGATCAAACACTGTTGTTCTAGAAAACATCATACATTAGCACTGTTGCCACTATTGACTCATGGGCACTAAGAATGTTTTCCTCTCATGATGTTGAACACAGAAAAGCAAATGTTTCATTAGGCACCATCTTTTTCTTACCTGCCTGCCACAAGACCTTTGGTCTTGATTAACATAATAATGAATTACATTTATCTCTGTGTAGTCACAAATACACTCTTGGGGACAACAAAATGGCAAATGGCATAATTGAGTCATCTGTTCAATCATAATTATTATTAGCTAAACACATTCAGCCTGGTGGAAGTTCACAAGAGCCCATCTTGTTCTTCGCATTCATGGGTTAAAAGTTGCTCTGGTCCTTGTTTTAGGTTTAAGTACATTCAGTTTTTTCCTATTTTACTTATAGTATTTATATTGGAGGTTTCTGTAATACGGCGTTAGAGTTTTTGTTCCTTTGTTTGATTCACAAAGGTAACCACAATAGGAATTAAAGTGGGTTTAGTTCAAAGTGATTTTTTTTCTTTTATCAATAAAGGACTGCGTTATGAAAGGACTGATGGACTCGTCTATACTTTACCAACAAACATTAGTGTGCCTTCTAGCAATAAATCTGGGAGCCTCTTAAAGAATACTAACAATTGGCATTACATCTATAGAATAAAATACTGTCTGGCATTAATTTCAGAGCTGAATAGAGACCAAGATAAGGCATAAGACAGTTTCGGAAAAGCAAAGGATGTGCACTGCATTCACTCTGGAACAGGGTTGTACCAGTGCCTGGCACAGAATGGAGTCTTGATAAATACCTACTGAATCAATGGAGGAAGAAGGAGAGAATGGAAGGCAAAGGCAAAGACAGAAATCAAAGCCAAAATCATATTCTCAGTCTCAGAGTAGAAGATGCCAGGATGCAAGTCAGACTTGCATCAGATGTTGGGCTATGAATCGAAGCCAGTATGAGGAACTGTAAGTGACAAATGGTTCATCAGGAAATGTGGTCTCATGAAGAAAGTCTGGGCCATAGTGTCTCAGATTCATTGAGTCATACCTGGTTGGCCTAGATTTTTTTTTTTTTTTTAAGGAGCAGAGTAAGCCCATTGGTAATTAAACAGCAACTCTTCTGCAAATGTAACGTGTGGCAAAGGCTCTCAGCTGAGAACTCCTCCCACAAAGTAATGAAAGTGATTGTTTTTTGTGTGTTTGGATACTAGGAGGCCAACCTGCCTGGTAAGTATGTTAATTCTCATATGGACCAGTGTTTCTGGAAATCCCAGGACTACTCATATGATTCCTGATTAAGAGAGTGGACCCATCATAAGACTTTTTAAAAATTATTTCCTAAAGATAGGTCTATGCATCCCTTAATCAAATGGAAATTTTAAGAATTTATTGATAATCTTTAATAAGCTCAGTGACAGCTAAGCCTCTAGCCAAAGTGAAGAGGAGGAAAGCCTCCCTCAGTCTTCTTAGGGTCCCTGACTGTGTCTGAAAATTAAACTAACAAAGACAGACCAACAATAAAAAAGTATATAAGTTCATTTAATATGTTTCATATGAAATGGGTGCCCTTGTAAGAAAATGACCTAAAGAAATGGCAAAACCTACTTGCTTTCATATTAGGTTGAAACAAGAGAGACAATTGTGAAAAAGTGACTAAACTATGTGTGTGGGCGGGACTAAGAGAAGATGAGAATTATTTTAACAAGGTCTGTTTGTACAGAATTCTTTCAGTTTCAGCTTCCTGTCGTTAAAGATAAGAATGTCTCTTTATTTACCTCCCAGTCCAGGAGGGCATCTTGCACATAGGGGTTGTATCTCCTGTTTCTAGGAAGGAAAAGGAAGGTCAGAGGCCCTTCTTCCACCTGCTGTTTCTCAAGTGCCTTTAACTCAAAATAACCAATGTGCCAAAGTGGCATATTTTGGGATGACATTCTCAGAACTCCTTCGAAAGCAATAAGTTGCTCAAACGTTTACACCAAGTAATCCTAAGAGTTGAGAAGTGTGAAATTGCCATCCTAGAGAAGGGAAAATCTGGGAGGAGACCCTACAACCAACATTTCCTTGATTTCCCCTTAAAATCTATGGTCCTGTTTCATCTTCTTCATAACATATCCACTTGAAAATATAAAAATAATAAAATGCTTTGGGAAGATATACCGTGTTTCTTATCACTTTACATACCCTAGCTACACGTGCATAAAATGAAGGATATTTATACCTCAGTTTCAGAGAAGGCCATTGGCCATTTCCTATCTGACCCATTGCTGATAAAATTTATGGCAAATTATGAGGAAAATGTAACTGGACTATGTCTTGAAGGGGATATGCCAGTCATTATTTCTTGGGCTTTTGGGCATTAAGTGGTGTCTTGCACAGAGAATGTATAGCTGAGACTGTGGATACGGATATAGATCAGAGGCTCATGTTTTGGATGTGTGCTGCATGGCTAAGTGTTAAAATAATTATTCAGCCAAATATGAGCAGTTTAGTTTGCTATTGCTGCTTTAAATGACCATAAACGTAGTGCCTAAAATAACCTGGATTCATTTACTTATACTTCTGGAGTTCAGAGGTCTGAAATAGGTCTCACGGGTTGACATCAAGGTGTCTGCAGGTCTTTTTAGAGGCTCTAGGGGAGAATCTGTTTTCTTTCTTTTTCCAGTTTCTAGAGGCTGTCCATAGTCCTTGGCTCACGGCCCCTTCTTCCATCTCCAAACCTGGCCATGGGTGGCTGAAACCTCTCTCAAATCCTATCACTCTGACTCTTCTGCCTCGCTGTTCTCCATTTAAGGACCCTTGTGATTACATTCTTCTCACCCAGATAATGCAGAATAAGCTCCTTCTCTTACAGACAGTCAATTCCACTTTGCTATATAACATATGCAAAGGTCCCAGGGTTTAGGACACAGCCATCTCTGGGGAGCCATTATTCTGCTGACCATGCTATAAAGTTCAAGCCAATATCACCATCGAAACTGAACACCTGGGATACAAGAATAAATATGTAATTTTATCAAAAAACTTATTATTGAGATTTATTGTAAAACATCTATTCATCAAATTTTGAAACTCTTACATTGTAACACAAAACCACTAATTTATTTGAAAAAGTAATAGACTGGCACTTTGGAACGTATCCTATGTGATCGTAAAGAAATGCCATAACTGAAATTTTAAAACAAATAAAAGTTATATTGGCTGTAATGTTAAAAGAATTCTCTTAGAATTATGATATCTCATTCTGTTTTTCTTCTATGTATTCATATTTATTTTTTTAAGCATTAATTGTCCCCAAACAGGATTTAATATTCTTCAAGATAGGCATCACCTGGAAGCTTGCTAGAAATAACAGAATATTAGGGCCCAACAAATGAATCAGAATCTGAATTTTTATAGGATTTCCAGCTGATTTGTGAGCAGATTAAAGTATGAGAAACACTGATATAGCAGTGCCTCTTACTTAATGTAAACATTTATATTAGCTATCAATATGTTTCCCTATTTATTTAACTCTTTAAAAGGCCTTCAAAGAAAAGGCCTTCAAAAAAAAGGCCTTCAAAAATAAGGCCTTCAAAAAAAAGGCCTTCGTGGGGCTTCCCTGGTGGCGCAGTGGTTGCGCGTCCGCCTGCCGATGCAGGGGAACCGGGTTCGCGCCCTGGTCTGGGAGGATCCCACATGCCACGGAGCGGCTGGGCCCGTGGGCCATGGCCGCTGGGCCTGCGCGTCCGGAGCCTGTGCCCCGCAACGGGAGAGGCCGCAGCAGGGGAAGGCCCGCATACCACAAAAAAAAAAAAAAAAAAAAGGCCTTCGTTAATGTTTCATGCATAAAATTAACAGCTTTCACAATCATAGTTTTATTTGTACAATAATAAATAAACATTGACACCACATCATTGATAGAATTTTCATTCTGTAAAGAAAGAAAAAGACTTATGCTCTGAGTTACATCTAGAATGCTCACCTATGTTTGAAAGTGAATATTTAGAGGTAATTACACAGGAGAGCTGAATGACATGCCTTGTTCTATTACTGAGCTGGGTGTGCTGATTGGATTTGAAAGAATCCTAAAAAATCTTATAGTGGTTGATTACACATAAAAGGTAGGAATTCTAGGAATTACATTGAAACAGGCATATTGCTGTTCTGCCTTTCAAAGGCCAAGGATAAAGCAAAAGCTAGAGTAGGCTTAAGGTAATGCTGAGGCTGAAACTGAATTTTCTGTGTGTCTGTGTGTGTGTCTGTTAGCAGATTTTATTATCTTTTAACATTAACTTGGAAAGGAAGCCAATCAAAATAAACAATAGCAAAAGACTAATCAACCCAACACCTCCAGGCATTCTTGGGCTGCTTATTATCTTAGAGAAAAACAAACTCAATGGGAAACTTGAAAGTTGTCTTTATGTATTTGGGAGACTATCAAATGAAAGAGGAATGAGAAATATACAGTGAAGTCCTAAGGGGTAAAACAAAGACCAACATGAAGAAGTTACAGGGAGAATGATTTTATACCTCAGAAGAAATAATTTTCCAACCGTTCAAAAGCCGTTCAAAAGGGCTTTTTAAAGATAAAAGCGGCTGGCTTGGGAGCTAATGAATTCTCTTCTGCCTTGAAAGTGTTTAGCTTTAGGCAGCATGACTATTTGACCCCTGCAGAGGGGATTCAATTTCACTGGGAGAATTAATAATGATGGATAACATTTACTGAGCCCTTTCTAAGAGGCTGGCCCTGTGCTGATGCAACTTAACAACTCTAAGTCCTTCACTCCCAACTCTGTAAAATGGGCGCTACACTTTTCTCCCTTTTAAACAAAAGCTCGGAGAAGTTAAGTTGTGCAAGTAGTGAGTGACTAAGACAGAATTTGAATCCAAGTCCTGCAGATTATGGAGCTAGAAGACACTTCAAATGAAGCAAGATAGGTTTGGACCCTCATCGTCCCCTCAGTGGAAAACAATGCTGCCTTGGGCAGAAGACCTAAATAGGCATTTCTCCAAAGAAGATATACAGGTTGCCAACAAACACATGAAAGGATGCTCAACATCACTAATTATTAGGGAAATGTAAATCAAAACTACAATGAGTTATCAACTCACACTGGTCAGAATGGCCATCATCAAAAAATTTACTAACGATAAATGCTGGAGAGGGTGTGGAGAAAAGGGAACCGTCTTGAACTGTTGGTGGGAATGTGAATTGATACAGCCACTGTGGAGAACAGTATGGAGGTTCCTTAAAAAACTAAAAATAGGGGCTTCCCGGGTGGCGTAGTGGTTGGGAGTGCGCCTGCCAGTGCAGGGGACACGGGTTCGTGCCCCGGTCCGGGAAGATCCCACATGCCGCGGAGCAACTAAGCCCGTGCGCCACAGCTACTGGGCCTGCGCGCCTAGAGCCCGTGCTCCGCAACAAGAGAAGCCACCGCAGTGAGAAGCCCGCGCACCGTAATGAAGACCCAACGCAGCCAAATAAATAAATACATACATACATACATACATAAGAATTTCACACACAAAAAAAAACAACTAAAAATAGAACTACCATATGAACCAGCAATCCCACTCCTGGGCATATACCCTGAGAAAACCATAATTCAAAAAGAATCACGTACCACAATGTTCATTGCAGCTCTATTCACAATAGCCAGGACACGGGAGCAACCTAAGTGTCCATCGACAGATGAATGGATAAAGAAGATGTGGCACATACATACAATGGAATATTACTCAGCCATAAAAAGAAGTGAAATTGAGTTATTTGTAGTGAGGTGGATGGACCTAGAGTCTGTCATACAGAGTGAAGTAAGTCAGAAAGAGAAAAACAAATACCGTATGCTAACACATATATATGGAATCTAAAAAAAAAAAGGTTCTGAAGAGCCTAGGGGTAGGACAGGAAAAAAGCTGCAGACTAGAGAATGGACTTGAGGACACGGGGAGGGGGAAGGGTAAGCTGGGACAAAGTGAGAGAGTGGCATGGACATATATACACTACCAAATGTAAAGTAG
>NC_041215.1:126167111-126170180 GCF_002837175.3 Physeter macrocephalus | reverse complement strand
TATACAGCAGAAACTAACACACCATTGTAAAGCAATTATACTCCAATAAAGATGTTCAAACAAACAAACGAACAAAAAACCCCAATGCTGCCTTGGTAATAAGTGCTACGGGGCACAGGATGACTCTGACTTTGAAGAATACCACTATATTATTTTACCAGTTCCCAGTTATTTGACATGGGGTAAATCATTTAATATTTCTACAAGTTATGTAGCTGTATATATACGTGTGGCTGTATATATACAGCGCGTGTGGACGCATATACACGCGTGGCTGTGTGTCCACGGCGCGTGTAGATGCATATACACGCATAGCTATATATTTACAGCGTGTGTAGATGTATACATAGAGAGAGGAGAAAATGGGGGTTGGCATACGTACTGCACAGTTATTTTGACGAGTACAGAAGTTAATGCAAAACAATGCAGGAGTATATGGTTTAGAAGGAAATCAAAAAATGTTTGTTGAATCAAAGTACAAATGAACGAAATTTCCATTCTTATTAACACATCATATACAGAGGTTTGAAGCTAAGAAAAACATGATTTGGCCCATTATTTTTATCTTATTTTTATTAAATGCTACAGCAATGTGTACCTGAGTAAAATGAGAAATGTGGACCTTGTGAGGTTTCCTGATCATGTGAACTGTAGAATTAGCCAGCGGTTTCTGTCAGCGCTAACGTGGTCCACCTGTTACTTTAAATTACAGTCCTGGTAATGGTTTCCATAAAGCGTGCAGCATCTGCCAAGTCTGGTAAAGGCATTCATCCTGTATTCTATTTTTTAAAAAGGCAGAGCAATAATTTCCAGCCTCTAAATTACTCTTACACATAGTGATGGAGTTTGGCCAGATCTAAATCTTCATAGCGTAATAAAAAACCTCTTTGGTTTCACTGAAGTGCAATGAAAGAATTCTCTGCATAAAAACAGATACATTTTGTGCTCCTACATATGTATCTGTTAAAAAAAGGAAAATACTCATATTGAAAGATCAAGGGCATTTGAAATAAGATAAAAGCTCTTGTCATTTGCTGTGGACAAGAACATATCATGAGGAGAGTTTCAAACTGATCCCAGTAATTTCTTACCTTCCTGGCACCTGGCAGCTGTCATTGGATCTTCTGTCCCCAGCGTTTCTTCCCTTTATTCACCTATTTTCTCTGGTGCCAAAAATCAAGTCTTTTCACAACCTGGTTCCAACCTTCCTTCTTAATTTAATTAATTTACTTTTATTATTCCCTTTAAAACCTGCAGAAGTAACTTATTGCTTTTGCTACCTAGTATTTAGCCATCCTTTATGTGTCCATGGCACTCCTAATTTGCTTTTTGGAAACCTCCCCACCTCTTTCTTGAGGTGGTATTTTCTCACCTTATTCCAAGGATGTTGCATGCAAAGCATTCAGCCTTGGTCAGAACATGGTAGTTTTCTGGCCATATTGATTGGTGTAAGGATAAACAGACAGAGCCATGACCTGGAATAAGACATGCTCTTTCTACTGTTCCTCATCTGGAAGGTTTTAGACACACCCCGGTTCCTGAGAGATGGCAAAGATCTAGAAAGACTGGGTCCTAACAATTAAAGATTAACACTTGTGGGATTTCCCTGGTGGTCCAGTGGTTAAGAATCTGCCTGCCAATGGAAGGGACATGGGTTTGAGCCCTGGTCGGGGAAGATCCCACAAGCCATGGAGCAACTGAGCCCAAGCGCCACAACTACTGAGACCGCGGCACTGCAACTACTGAAGCCCACGCATCCAGAGCCTGTGCTCTGCAAGAAGAGAAGCCACCGCAACGAGAAGCCAGCGCACCGCAACAAAGAGTAGCCCCTGCTCACCACAACTAGAGAAGGCCTGCACGTAGCTACAAAGGCCCAGGGCAGCAAAAATAAAAGTTAAAAAAAAAAAAAGACTAACACTTGTGGAGCATTTACGATGTGGCAGGCACTGTTCTAAGCACTATACATGGGTAAATACCTTGTGTTGCTAGTTGCAACAATCCTATTCCTGTTTTACAGTTGAGGAAACAGAGGTACAGAGTTTTTTTTTTTTTTTTTTTTTGTTTTTTTTTTGTTTTTTTTTTTTTTTTTTGTGGTACGCGGGCCTCACACTGTTGTGGTCTCTCCCGTTGCGGAGCACAGGCTCCGGACGCGCAGGCTCAGCGGCCATGGCTCACGGGCCCAGCCGCTCCGCGGCATGTGGGATCTTCCCGGACCGGGGCACGAACCCGTGTCCCCTGCATCGCAGGCGGACGCGCAACCACTGCGCCACCAGGGAAGCCCCAGGTACAGAGTTTTTAAGGGGTGCCAAAGGATACACAGTCATCAAGAGACAGAAATGGGGTTTGAACCTGAGAAGTGTGGTTCCAGGAAGTACAGCCTTAATCATTGTCATCTGCTTCTTCAAGCCTCATCCTTTGAGCTGAAGCCAGTTCTATTACTGTGAATTTCATTTCACTGAGCTAAAATAAATCCCACTACAACATTTTGAGGTGGGTTTGCCATCACTGCTAAAATCCAGACCAGTCTCCTCAGAAACAAAAGCATATCTCATGTATTTCACTCGTCATATTTACTGACATTAGAAATATTCCACTAAATCTATTTTTCTAGCTGAGTAACTTCTACTGAAGTCACATTTCCAGTGCACAGCTCTCCTCATCCACTCCAGTCTATGCCTACACCAAGCATTTTCCTTAATGGTGCTGAATTCTTTATTTCTAATGTCTATGTCACCTCCCCCCCCCACACACAAAAATATATACATGTCCTTAAGGTAAGGACCAAGACTACATATTGTCTTTCTCTGATTCCACAGGGTGCAGCCTACAAAATTGGTATCTAACAAATATTTATTAGGTATCAGATTATCAAAACTGGTTATGGCGCAAAGAAAAATGTGAGGTATAGGGCTTCCCTGGTGGCGCAGTGGTTGAGAGTCCGCCTGCCAATGCAGGGGACACAGGTTCGTGCCTCGGTCCGGGAAGATCCCACATGCCGCGGAGCGGCTGGGCCCGTGAGCCATGGCCGCTGAGCCTGCGCATCCGGAGCCTGCGCTCTGCAACGGGAGA
>NC_041215.1:126087346-126166995 GCF_002837175.3 Physeter macrocephalus | reverse complement strand
AATGGGAATGTAAATTGATACAGCCACTGTGGAGAACAGTATGGAGGTTCCTTAAAAAAACTAAAAATAGAACTACCATATGACCCAGCAATCCCACTACTGGGCATATACCCTGAAAAAGCCATAATTCAAAAAGAGTCATGTATCACAATGTTCACTGCAGCACTATTTACAATAGCCAGGACATGGAAGCAACCTAAGTGTCCATCGACAGATGAATGAATAAAGAAGATGTAGCACATATAGACAATGGAATATTACTCAGCCATAAAAAGAAACGAAATTGAGTTATTTGTAGTGAGGTGGATGGACCTAGAGTCTGTCATAGAGAGTGAAGTAAGTCAGAAAAAGAAAAACAAATAAATACCATATGCTAACACATACATATTGAATCAAAAAAAAAATGGTTCTGACTAGGGGCAGGACAGGAATAGAGACACAGACATAGAGAGTGGACTTGAGGACACGGGAAGTGGGAAGGGTAAGCTGGGACGACGTGAGAGAGTTGCATTGACATATACACACTACCAAAAGTAAAATAGCTAGTGGGAAGCAGCCGCATAGCACAGGGAGATCAGCTTGGTGTTTTGTGACCCCCTAGAGGGGTGGGATAGGGAGGGTGGGAGGGAGACGCAAGAGGGAGGGGATATGGGGATACATGTATACGTATAGCTGATTCACTTTGTTATACAGCAGAAACTAACACAACAATGTAAAACAATTATACAACAATAAAGATGTTTGAAAAAAGAAAAGGGTGTTTCAAAATGAAAATGCATTTTTAAGGAAACTAGTCTAGATTTTATTTTGCTTTTGCAATACTTACATACATTAAATGATCTTGTTGTAATATTACTCATCACTGCATAGTTTTTGCTATATCAAGAATCAACTCCCATGTCCTCAAATATAGAGAAAAGCTTTCTTCCTGGCGGACCATGCCTCATTTCTATAGTACAATATTATAGGAGTTCTCCATATTTGCATAGCGTATTAGAGTTTATACTGTGTAGAATATGTGTTGTTTCATTTGACCCTCACAACAACCTTGTGAGGTCAGTGCTATTACTTCTCTTATACAGTCAAGGTAGATTCAAAGATAAACGACTGCTAGTAAATGGACATCTACTATTACAATGTAAACCCTTCTGCTTTTCTATTTTATTAATTTGTGGTCTGCAGAGTATCTGTCACATAGCAGGTGCTCAATAAATATGTATTTTTTTGACTGGCTCTTATCTTTGCTCATTATTAAAAATCTTGGGTTGGCCAAAAGGTTCGTTTGGGATTTTCCAGAAGATGTTATGGAAAACCCCAAATGAACTTTCTGGCCAACCCAATATGCTCTCAGCCTGTTATGTTGAATACTACACAATGTAATGAGATGCTGTAACAAACAGACACATTTACCGTCCCCATGGAATTCACCACGCAGTTTGTACAGAAGAGCTCTATCATAAACACATATGTGTCCTTTTCACTCACCAGAATTGATGCAGATTTGAATGTATACCAACCACAAGGGCAATGAACAGAAACAAAGCTCACAGTTTGCAAACCAATCTGAAAATTAACAACCTAAACTTAGAACTTGCTCATTGAATCCCCGCTGGCTAATTTTGATTCTGGAGCATGACAAAGATGATGGCTTGTCACCACTCAGTGCCTCTAAACAGTGATGATAATTTGAAAGCTTGGAAGGTGTAGCTTCGAGCGTGAGCTCTCTGCGAGGAGAGGAGAGCCAGCATTACTGGGAATATTTAGGCCTGGACGCATCTGTGCCCCTTCACAAGAGATGTCAATGGGTATATTAACTGAGTTCTAAGAATCAATAAAACAGAAGCATTCATTTCCTGCAACTTTAGTATAAGAGCTTTCATTAAGGATGAATTTATTCATAGACTTCTTTCTTAAGCCAATAAGCAAAGAATGAGCACATTAATTAGGTATTTCATTAAAAGAAAGGTATCGGGGCTTGCCTGGTGGCGCAGTGGTTGGGAGTCCGCCTGCCGATGCAGGGGACGCGGGTTCGTGCTCCGGTCCGGGAGGATCCCACGTGCCGCGGAGCGGCTGGGCCCGTGGGCCATGGCCGCTGAGCCTGCGCGTCAGGAGCCTGTGCTCCGCAGTGGGAGGGGCCACAGCGGTGAGAGGCCCGCGTACCGCCAAAAAAAAAAAAAAAAAGAAAAGAAAGGTATCTACTTAAACAGTCTAGCCTCCTTCCCTACTCCCCATCCCCTGGATATTTCGATTTAAATAAATCTCCCTCTGTGGCCTATAATTCCTCTAGTTTCTTTCCAGTGTGACCCTCCACCACCACAGCTGTGTCACTTTCTCCCGTCTTTAACAATTATTGATGACTGTCACTGGATTACAGCTTGTGTCCTCAAAAGCGGGAGGTCGTGTGTTAATTGGCTGAAAAGATTCCAATTCCTCCACTTGGGCTGCTTTCTCTCTCCCTTTTTCTTTCCTACCAAAATGCTTTCTTTACTCTGCTTGTATAGAGCTGGATCCATCACTAACCAGCCAGAGTCGCGCACTTGTATTTTGCCAGCAAAACTGAAGAGGCCAATCTCAAGTGGCAATAAACTGGGACAGTTTCCCAGGTTCATTTGCTTTTTCATCACAAGTTCAATCTTCCTAAATTCTACTTCAAATGGAATCCCCACCTGAGTTCTTTTTAAACTAAAGATCAGACCCAAGAACATCAAGAACTTTCACAGAAATTACATTTGTTTGAACAGCTGTTTGGAACTGCTCTCACTGTATTCACAATCTTCTTTTATAATCTCTTGGTTAGGGAACTACAAGTTCAAATTGCTCATATTGAATTAAGCATAAGTGATGCAGTGGAACGCAGAAAACATCGATTTTACTGTTCCCTGGCCATTTCCAAGTTTCTTCTAGATCAGTGCTCTGACCAGCATAGATTTATTGTATTTGATCTTTCAACCTCTTTTATCTAATCATTTTGTCTGATTTTTTCATCCATTCTATATAATTTAAATAATTGACGGTAGATTTGATGTTCTACCCTTCAGGTTTGGAATGTACTCAACATTATTCTTATTTATGTTGTCTTATTTATAGTTCCTCTTCAGTGCCAGCATTTGACAGCCGGTTTGGGGTTTGCAACTCAAATTCCTTCATTCTTAGACAATTCATATTGTCTTAAAATTGAACTCTAGGTAATGAAGTTAATGTTTATTTGATTTTAGTATAAATATGTTAGAATATTTTAATATTAACAAGTTTAATATATAAATAATTTTATAAATGGAAATTACAGTAAAAATGTTTTAAAACAAACCTGAGGGAGGTTGGGTTATTGGTTATGGGAACCAAAGAACATGGGGTCAGTCTAGGGGTGAAAGGGAACAGCTCCAGCAGGAGATGACCTGATGACTTTACATGTCTTCATTGAGGCTCTGTGGGCAAGGCTGGACCACAGTCTTCACAGAGTCTCGGCACAGCATCCTTCAATTTCTGCTGCAGCCAGTGGAGGCAAGCAGTCTGATGAGAAGCTGCCATGAGGCAGTTTCTCATCCGTTTTGCTCCATCCTCACTGACCCTAGGCTATATCTGTCAGATTCTGTGCACGTCTGCTAAACTGCTTGGCTGTAGTTTGGTGCTGGCTTCTCAATGGAAGAGACCCTGCCTTCACTGTCTCTCGAAGGGCCTCTCTGGTTCAGAGCTGCACTGCGGGACTAGGGCCATGGGGAGTAGACACCATGCTGATCTTGCTTTTGCTGTCTGTAAGGAATAAACTGCCTGAATCCATCTGGGTTCACTGTCTCCTTACCAGCCAAAGGTAACAGCTGCAGGAGTAGTCCTTGTGGCCCCATTAATCACCCTGCTGCTGCGTATGGACTGCTTTACCACTTAACAGAGAAATCTCAATTGCCCTGAAGTATATGCTCTTCTTAATAAATCAGTATTACATAATTGGATCTTACAATGAAGCACTAACCACTGAAAATGGTTAACATTTGTAGGTGCCACGATATTGGGTCTTCTCATTTCTGGTCCTTCTTCACCTAGTACTTCCTTCCTCTGTGGTTCTAGGTAACTTCATATTTTCTAGTTTTTGACTGAATCAGTCATTGTTTTTTCACATCTCTGTCTACCTGGTGAAATTAGTTGTTCACATGGGAGAGAATGATTTGTTTCTGTATTCCGGATTCAAAAGAGTATAATTGATTCAGTGAATGAATGAATGAATAAATGAACAAATGGAAAATAGTGGGAGCTAACATTCATTTAATACTTTCTTGGTCCCAAACACTTTCTAAGTCATTCTTTTTTTTTTTTTTTTAAGGGTTTTACTTTATTTATTTATTTATTTTCTTTTGATCGTACCACACAGCTTGTGGGATCTTAGTTCCCTGACCAGGGATCAAACCTATGCCCCCTGCAGTGGAAGCCTGGAGTCCTAACCACTGGACCGCCAGGGAATTCCCCAAGTTTGGGAATTCCCCAATTAGTACCAGTTTGGTACTAATTTTATAGATTAGGAAATTTAAACAAAGAAAGGTTATATAGCTGAAGGTAAGACTGAATATTTTTGCTAATAAGTAAAAAAATTAAATATTTTATTAAAAAATACTAGGAAAAAATTAACTTACATGTGTATGTCTATTCATCTCTTTAATTAAAATGCTTTGCAGTATTTTATAAGACACTCTCACTCTAATTCATTCTTATTTTAGCTGAGTATTAAATTGGGTTACTCAGATTTTAAGTCACGTATATGTGTATTTAAGTCTATTTTAAGAGGTATCACAGGTCACATAAATCACATGTTGGCCATTCACATTGGAATTCAGTTAATTCAAATCCCAATATACACATGACTCAGTGGATTAAAGTATATAAATATAATCACACCCAGTGTCAAAAAGTGGAGTAAGAGAGAAGCATGGTGTTTCCAAATGGTACCCCAAAAACTTGGTTAGTCTATAATTCTAAGATTTGCTTACCGGCTTCATATGAATTCAAACTCAAATGACCCATCAGAAATATCAGTGAATGAGAGCCATTTTTATGTTCATTTGATACAATTTTTGTTATTCTTTAAAATATTAAAAGAACAAAATTTTGATATAATTTAGCAATTTGGTGTAGGTAACGTTTTGGCAAAATTGCATATAGAAAATAAGTCAATATTTTCTAGTAAGAGTGGTTGAAACATCTTTAGATGTTATGAGTAACTCAAACATGTTTTTAATGTTTGGCCACAGAAAATACCAGTGATATACCTCTATATTTTTTAGCGAAACACAACACTTTTTATAAATTGTTTTATGAACATAAAGTGCAATGTGACATAGCTCACAGCTAGGTCAATAACATAGAATATGAAATGACTTTTTAAAAATTCTATATGGTTTGTGCCATTAAAGGGAGAGAGGAGGAAAATGTCCCGGATTTTCAGTATTTCTTTCTGCAGCTTTATGAAAGAAGCTGATGAATAACACAAATAAGTAGTATCAGATTTTAACATATATTACCAAACTAGATTGGAGAAATACCTGTGTTTCTAAGGCTCTGCGTTATTTAACCATGGCATTACAACTTGGCAACCAAATGACTGGAAGGTAATATTGTTCCAGTAGCACCTGGCCCATGACGACTGGAGTAAACTCAGAAATCCACTTTCCCTTCCTCACCACCATAAAAATTCTACAGATCCTTTATTATCAAACTGAGGAATCACATTGCTCAAAAAGTTTACTCCAAGTAAATTTAATTGAACACATATTATTCTCTTAATTTTGACTCCTACATTTTATATTACCATGTCATCTTTAGTGTGTATATATGTGTGTGTATGTGTATAAAAACGATAAAACAAATCATTCAGGTATGTGTAGGTTTCTATGCAGATCTTTGTGGCAAGATTTTACTTTTTAGAAGCACTGCAGTCTGTATCACAATTTTATATTCATATATGTTCACATCATTTAAAAATAGCACAGATGGCATGGGACACAGACGGCATGTGTGCTGAGAGAGAGAAACACCGAACTCAGGGTGGGCATTGTTCCCAGTGCACATAATTTTACTCATATTGATTCCAGCTATCTTGGCATTAGACCACATTGGTTGAGTTTCTATAGGAAGTGTCGATGCCATAATGAAGAGATGAAACATCTCCCTGGGAATCAATGGCTTGAATGATAATTTTTTCTGAGTAGTTGGCTGCCATTTGAATACATATAGTTTCAATCTTTTAAAATAATTCTAAGGTCATCTGAAAAAATTATAGCATGAGAAGATGATTACCACCAAGTGTTTAACTCATTCAATATGGAACTACCCATTGAGATAATTTGAATCCAACTAGCAGTTGCCATCTTGGCTTGGCACAGAGAGTGCAGAGAAGGTGTTAAACTCCATGGGAGCTGGCAGATCACACAAGACCAAAATGTGGTCTCTGCAAAAGTTTGTTAATTCACTTATATCTATCTATGGTGAGTGACTATTGTTTTCAAGTCTGAGCAGGCATCTCATAAAGTCACTTCACCAGTCCAAAGGGAAAGAGGCCTAAATTGTGTGGAACAATTACTACGCAGCTGTTCCTTTAGAGAAAACTCAAAACTCCATGTGTAATATTTGTATATAAGTCTAAGAAAATATAGATGGTCTAATGATCAACAGGGCCTTCTCATTATTTTACAGATAGTTTCTTGAAGGTCTAGTTCTATTTTTAACGAGATTATACATTTTTTTTTTTTTGCCATGGAACCAGATATGTATCAGAACCACCATTTTGCTCCAGATCCAGTAATTAATTCTAGTCAAGCGGCAAGTATTGATGTGTAAAGGAACCTCTGGTTGTAGAGCATCAGAGAGGCCCCTCACTTAACACCTTATGTCTGTTCCCAGAGCTGTGTGTCTGGGGTCTTAAAATGCTGCCTGAGCATTCATTAGGAAAGACAAGAAGGAGGAGAAATAATATTTAAGTACCCTTGGAGGATGCTTTCATTTTTTAAATCTCATTTAAATTTACTACAACTTTCTAAGATTAGTAATTACCTCGATTTCATAGGTGAGGAAACTAAATCCCAGAAAATTAATAACTTGCCCAGAGTCAGTGGCAGAGATACAATTTGAAGCCTGGCTTTTCTCCCTCTAAAGATTTGTCCAGAAAGCAGCATCACTGGTTTGCTGGTTGGCCAACTTAGGCTCTGACAAGTAACTCTGAGGAATTCTAGGAATACAGGGTAAAAATTAAAGGTTTGTTTCCTGCACAACTTCTCAGTCTCTAATATAAGAACGTGCATCAGGTATACTAAAGATGGGACAGTATTGGCCTCATTGCCCGAATGTAAAATCAGAGAGCCTTCATAAGCAAGGAGCATTTCTGAAGGACTAGTGCCCACAGAACACACTTTGGAAAAGTGCCAACTCTTCTTGCTGTCACATCAGTCAGGTGAATCTCCTTGAGGGACTAGACCTATGCAAACTGCGAGGTTATTCTGTTATAGAGAGGAAATTACACTCAGCAGCTTAGACATACACAGCTCTTGGGTCAGTATCAACTGTATTATCCCTCTCTCTATCTGTTACTCTGCCACCTTGCCTAGATTCTTCTTCCTGGAAGCTCATTTGCCACCTTGTGTAAGCTTGTTCCTTTACTTTTTGGGTTCTGAGTTCCTGCACGCTTATTCTTAGCAAGTCTTTATAATTTGTTCTTTGATTTATGGAATTTCTGTACATGCGTGAAACTAGCCTTTCTCATTGAAATCTCAGTACTAATCTCATCTGACTTAATTCCATTCCAGTCCTGTTGTTCCATCCTGCCCTTTGATTTCTGGCAACTTACTGGTCCTTGACTATTTCTCTAAGTGTTTGCTGTGATACCTGCCAATATTGGTGTCTTTTGGGTTCTAACCTACCTGCCTGTCTTCAACCAATCATCTTCCTTTTACCTAGGGTATCTGGGACTCCCTTTCCAATCTCTGGAACCCAGATGACCTCTGACATCCTCTGGATTCCTGTTCAGGTCTAACTAATCCCCCACTCCCAGTTCATTCTCCACCCTTTGTTTTATCCTCAGCTTCATTTTCTGATCCTAGTTCCCTGCCTTCTGTCCCCAATCTATCATGTCACATAGTCCTTATGCAAACATTACGCATGTCCTTTTTTATATCTTTCACTAAATGGATTGTCTTCATTAGAATTTAGTATTTTCTCAGTAAATAGTTTAATAACTTTAAGAAAATTAATATGCATTGTAAAAGCTATAACTTTTAAAAATTATCAAGTCTGAGAAAAGTCAGTTATTCGTCATTGTGATCATTGGGATGTAGCATCATTTATCTGCGGCAGCTCCTGGAGATGCAGGTCTGATCTTAAAGAAGAATTAAGCAGCTTCTGCAAGGATCGCCTTTTAACTGCAAGCCCAGCCCCTGTGCATGATGCCAAGAACCAACGTGGTGCACTGTCACCTTTCCCGCAATGACACTGACTTAAGTCCACTCAAATTAATTATTGTTCCTCTAACTGCCTCACTTGGCAGGAAAAACCCTTTCACATGCCAATTTGAACAGAGACAAGAGGTGGGTCATGAGCAAAGGAGACATTAGGGAGAGGTATCTCACAGCATATCAAGTCATAAGCATCAACGACTTATACTTTTAATCTAAAAATCACTGCACAAACCTGAGACGTGGCTTGGAACTCATATAGATTACATCTGTAAGCATGTCAAAGCTGAAAATTCTTCATGAACACACAGCAATCCAGAATGGTATTATCCCAGAAAAACCTGCTGGTAGCCCAGACACGTCGTCATAGAGGGGCGTGGTAATGCTTGCTGAATTCCCCATGGTCATGTGTAAGAATCCTTTTCATGTGATACTCCCCGATAAGCAAATGCAGATTTTCAGCCTGAAGCTTCAGCTGCAAGTGGCACTCAAGTCCTGGTCGTGTAGTTCCCTACACTCTGGTGTGGACCTGCCCCTGGTGAGGGGTTTGCTCCCAGCCTTCCAGGCTCAGAACCTGATCTGTTTGTATACAAGGAGTGGATTTGTCCCTCAGTGATGGCCTCAGGTTAACCAAATTCCCATAGACTCATGTACACAATGGAAAATGGGGTTTGCCCATTGTTCTATGCATAAGGAGTCTCCCATCAGAAGTACAATTAACCCAAGCTGAGCAGGATTCTTAGAATTCTGGGCAAACTTGCCTCCACTGACCTGGAAGAACTAAATCTTTTGGCAAATTTGAGATCAGATAAATTCAGCATACCTCACAGCTCAGCTATCCTCACACACTGCCCCAGATGTAACAATGTCCTCCACAATAATCTACTTTTTTCCTTTTTCCCAAACTGTATCTTTCCTCAAGCCTGTGCCTTGAACATGCACTTCAATCTATCCCACTCTCCCCTTGAGCTTACCTTAACTTCACATAATTTTTCTGGTTCTTAAACCAATCTACCCTGTACTCTGTTACCCATGTTCCATATGCATAAAATCCTTTATGCATTAAGAAGTCTTTACTGAGTATTTCCTATGGCTCATTAGCCAAAAAGAACCACAAACTCTTCGTAGAGAGAGGTGGTTTTTGTTTTGTTTTGTTTGGTTTTTCCTTTCTGCTGATATTTGTACCCAAACCACCATATTTCTGAGTCCACATGCTTAACTCTACATCATTTGGTCAAAACAGTATTTTGCAGCATTGCCTGAAATTATCAACTGAGATTTTTCATGGCATCATTCTCTCATTAACTGTTAGTGACAAATGGAACTCTTCATTTATTCTACCTGATGGGACCCATGATCTAAAGGTGGAATCAGCAGCCCCCTGAGGGCACAGTGCTGCTTCCAGGCATTTAACCTGCCATCCTCATACGATAAATGGCTGGTCCCTTGAATTTCATGGCATTTACTTAGGTTTTCCTTTTTTTTTTTTAGCCCTCCCCCATTAATTGAGGATGGGGTATGTGGGTCATCTGTTTCCCCATCCACTCCACATCTTGCCATCATTCTAGGAATATTCAATGTTCAGTGGAAACTGGCTCATTCTCGTCTCTCATTTCCTTGGTGTCCTCATTTCCAACAACTTTTGCTTCTGTTTAACTTTAATGAGCTGCCTCCATGGCTATAGTCTGAAATCTGTAGTGATCCAGAACTCTCTACCACTGAAATAATAAATTCAGATTCCCTAGTCTGTGATCACAGATTTCCATCCTTTCAGCTCTCCTTTTTATTCTTTCTATTGCTCTTGATCTGCCCCCTTGTATTTTAACCTCAGTGAAATTCCAAATTTTAGCCTTTCTACTTTCTCTCTAAGTATGAGGCCATTCCTGGCTTAATGATCTTCTTTATTTGGCTTAGATTCCATAATCTATCTGTATATCTAAACTCTTTCCCATATCTTTAACTTCTTTTCCCCTTTAAATCCAACTTTCAAAAACCCAACTCATATAAATTTGCCTTCTCCATAGCCTAATCCAAGATCCTGTGCACAACAAGAAAACCCCTCACCAGTGGGGTAATTTGTTGACATGTATTCATGGTCTCCAAGCTAAACTCAGCCTTCAGTGATGCTGACACTCTCTTTGTGCATGTAGCCCCCTCTCCCAGTCTGCACGTCAGCAATGCCAAGCCTTCCCCATAGTCCTCAAACCTTCAGCTGGCTCCTCCCCATCCCTCAAACATGTCAACTCTCTCGGACTCACATAGGAATGCACACATCATCTTGCCCCTGCTTTCACCTCCAGCACATCTTACTCAACCAGTACATTTTCCTTCAATCCCACTGAACTTCTTTGAGTTTCTCAAACCCATTATTCTTGGGAGCTCCTGATCATACTTCTCATTTTGGCCTAGAATAGTCTTTTAACTAATCTGATCCTGGGTAACTTCTACTCATCATATAGGTCTTAATTCACTTATTACTTCACCCAGGAATCCTTACTTGACACTCTAATTCTGGTTTGGTTTCACAACCAAATGTTCTTCCAAAGCATGTAGACCCTCTATCATAATTCTTAATGCCAAAAAATGGTCAGTGTTCAATAAATATATGTTGAGTGAATGAGTAGATGCATGAACAAATCATTTAGATTGCCTTCCTGTTTCATCCTTGGACTTACGATGATCATATTTTAAAGATACCTACTATCTTTAATTCTTAATTCTTTCATTTATAAACAGAGAAGGATATTATGTGAGCTCTGAGCTATTAACTACAGAAACATTTTGACATTTTTATCTCTAGAAATGAAATCAATGCAAAGACCTATAAAAAAACATCAGTCATTTGTCAATGATTTTACAATACTTGCCAGATAGGGTCTTTGACTTTCCAGTTCAGAGCTCAGGGGATGAGCCTACCACTGTAGTGCCCTAGCAGAGGCAGTGCTCTGTGAAGAAGGGGAGGAAACTGTGTCTATCTTTGATAAAGTGAGGGCACTTGCCAGAATCTTGTGTTCTGTGGCAGGCTTTTGAAACCACTGTAATAACACTGTATTCATAGCCAAGTTTATCTATGGCATTATTTAATGTGGTAGTTTTCAGAAGAATTTTATCCATATGTAATAAAACTAATTTGTCCCTGGTAAAATTGAATATTCAGAAGCAACCAATAGTTTGAACACACCTACTAGGTACTCAGTACTGAACTTGGCGTAGTAAAGGGTCCAAGAGACACAAACTAAGATACAATGTGAAACTTGCTGTTCAGAACATACTCAAGATCTAAATAGGTGCGCATGAAATCACAAGAAAGCAATCATGTTTTTAGCTGCTTATTTCAACCATATGTATGTTCTATGTTAGTTCAGACAGAGGAAGGAAAAGAAATAATTAACCATCATTTCATCTGTACTTATCTGAATTGAAATTCTCATCCATAAATTACTTAGAGAAAGAGAGCTAAGATGAAGCAATGGTTAAAAGCAGACAGGTTTAGGTTTGATATGATTTCTGACACTTATTAGCTCTTTGTCACGGGGTACCTTACTTAACCTCTTTATGCTTCATCTGAAAGGTCGATCAAAGTTGATAATGTGTATGAAGCACATAGCCCAGTGTCTGTGTCTAGCAAAAAAGACCCCATTTAGACTTGCAGACATGTTGATTTAAGTTTATTTAACATGGTGGAGAAGTGCCCTTCTTTTCTGAGAGACACCCAAAGAATTATCATGTAGTATTACTTTTATTCTGTATAGTGAGTTGAAGAGGAAAACAATGAAACAATTGTGATCTACAAGCAGTGTGTTCTGAGAATAGAGAACCAAACATCCCCAGATATTAGAGCCAGATGTGATGGTTTTATTTATAGAAAGGGACAACCTAGCTGCCTTTTAGCTCATGCTGACACAAACCTACCCCCCAATTATGGTAATACTGATGTTTTATACCAGCTCTTATCTTTAGATGATTAGAACATGAAGGAGCAGGAAATTCCTTTACCCCTGTCACATACTGACTCCTCTGTAAACATAAGCTTTTATACCATTAAGCCATTCCAAGTGGCTTTGGAGGAGGACGTGAAAAGTGCCCATATTCCAGCCCAGCATAATACCTTTTCAGAAGTCACAGATGCTTGGTTTTAGAATCTAGACACCAAATCAACAAGATTATTCTAATTTATATTCTTTGGGTACAGTATAGTTTGCTGAATTCTATTTTCCATTTCACAGCTCAGTTCATCTTTTCCTTCATGTAGCCTGTTCCATTCTGATAATTCATTGGGTTACTCAAGCCATCTGTTGCCCCTGTGGGTATCCACGCCCTAAGTGCCACCACCAGACCCCAGCTAAGGGCATGAAGGTCTGGTATGGCAGGAATTCAGAGAAGGAGAGTCTTTTAAGCAGGAATAGGATGGCAGAATAGACAGGGGTCCTGGAGACAAGGAATGCCTATTAAGCAGGCAGAATTTGACCTCAGAACTAGAAATATGGAAAAGGGCACCGTGATATCTTTTATGCTTATAAAAGGCAGGCAAGTATAGTATGTGTAGATGTCAGCAAGCATTTTTTTTTTTTTTTTTTTTTTTACCATATGGAGGGAAATGATCAGAGTTAGGTTATGGCACGTTTTATGTTATGAATTAAATTATGCCCCCCCTTCAAATTCATATGTTGAAATCCTAGCTTCCAATACCTCATAATGTGACCTTATTTGGAAATAAGATCATTGCAGATGTTAAGATGATGTCCTCTTGGAGTAGGGTGAGATCCTAACCCAACATGACTAGGGTCCTTATGAAAAGGGGAAATCTGGACATAGACATACACACTGGGAAGACACCATGTGAAGATGAAGGCAGTGATGGAAGTGATGTATCTCCAAGTCAAGAAATGCCCAAGATTGCCAGCAAGCCACCGGAAGATAAGACAAAGGCAGGAAACAGACTCATCCTCACAGCCCTTGGGAGGAACCAACACTGCTGACACTTGGATATCGGACTTTGAGCTCTCAGAACTGTGAGACAATAAATTTCTGTTTTTTAAACCATCCACTTTACTGTACTTTCTTACGGCAGCCCTAGCAAACTAATTTATTTTGAATGTTGGATGAAGGACTGTTTGACCTTTAGTTTACAGGCAAAAGGAAAGCACAACAATGTCAGGAAGAGACTTCATCTGACCAATTAATTTGGCTGTTGCATGTTAAATTGACTAAATGTGGGGTGTAGGAACTACAGACAGGGAGTCCAGTAAGAAGTCTGCAGCGCAATTGCAAGTCCCAGTGCCTGGCACCTAGTAGGTGATCAGTATATAATTATATTTTACATTTACTAGTAATTAATACCTGGCACATTACATTGAACTCTTGCAACCCTCCCATGAAGGAGGTAGTATCAAGTATCTCCCTTTTACAAACCAGTAAATTGATGCTCCAAAGGGGTACGTGGTGGAGCCAAAAACTAAATCCAGATCTGTCTGTTTCCAGGGTCCAAGTTCTTTGGCAACATGATATGTAGTCCTATAATAAATGTATGTGTACCAACTGAATGAGTGCAGGTTATATGCTTGGGTTTGTATGCATATGCATAAGTATGACTGAGAAATAAAGCCAAGAAGGGCAACAGCTATCATATAAATTCATCCCTTTAGATTATCGAAGTGGATAATTTACGGAGAAATTAATTAGTAAAAGGAATAACCATGTGTTGAAAATTCATAAGCATTTTAATAATTAAGAGTGATATGCAATCTATTCTGCCAAAAGGAAACTAAATCAATAAGCAGATTGCAGCTATGGGCATAAGGAGATTTGAGTATTTGACCAGTCAAGTCAAATTAAAAAATTAAGCCCAATTAGCCTCCATTTTGATTACTTTCAAAGACTTTAACTGATGTGTAACACATCGTTTGACTCTTACGGCCTCCATTTTCAATTCATCCTCGTTTGTGTTTATAATGCAAGGACAGCTGAGTTTAAGAAGACATATTTTGGTATCCCTTTACATAGGTCACTTTCCCTTTCTTACCTAATTCTTTGTATATATTGAATAAAATATAATGATATTTTAGTTATCTCTTTGTTTAGTTTACATTTGATGTTTATTCGATTACAGAAGAGCTCTGAGGGCAAATAACAGCTATCAGGGCTGAAAATTCAGAGGAGAAATGTCTCTAAAAAAAAGCAAAACAAAGAAAAAATATATATGAAAGGCTAGTAAAGAAGTTACAAACCATGGGTCAGGATGCAGGAAGAGCAGTGTCATGAGATATGATAATCTTCTCTTATCCAGGACACTTTTCAGGCTCGTCTCAGAGAGCATTCTCAGCTGGTTGTACAGTACCTCCTGAGACCAGCAGTGCTTCCCGCAAAGAAGGATGGATTCAGCATTGATGTCTGGCACAGACAGGCAAGTCTGATCATATCTGAAGGGTCTCAAGTTCTCAAGTTGCTTTTTTTTTTTTTTTTTTTTTTTTTTTTTTGCGGTACGCTGGCCTCTCACTGCTGCGGCCTCTCCCGTCGCGGAGCCCAGGCTCCGGACACGCAGCCTCAGCGGCCATGGCTCACGGGCCCAGCCGCTCCGCGGCATGTGGGATCCTCCCCGACCGGGGCACGAACCCGTGTCCCCTGCATCGGCAGGTGGACTCTCAACCACTGCGCCAGCAGAGAAGCCCTCAAGTTGCTTTTTAATCATACTAATATCAGTTTTCCCTCGATATAGATGCGTGTATATATGTATGTGTGTGTATTGATTTATTTAAAGAAACACATTAGATATGTTAAATTATAATATATAACCTTGCACAATCTACAGCAATGGCACCATCCATATTTTTATCTATTATGAAATAACATGGTGCATAGTCTTCAGAAGAGAAAGTTCACAAAGAAAATGCATTATCAGGAAATACGAGCTGGTTTAATAGAGCACCTCCAAGTTCATGATGTACATTCCAGTGCCTATTATTAATGCAGGGACAGAATGGACGATCAATCAGTATTGGTTGAATGCATGAACATTTTCAAAATAAAGGAATTGCTTCCCCTATTACGGAAACCTAAAGCATGTTTTTTAAGTATTTCCTTTTAACACATCATCACACTTCCTAAATCAAAGAACAGCTCCCTCTTGCCTTAAAACACTCAAAGTTCTGCTAGAATTCTAAGAAAGAAATAGGTTTATTCCCCTAATTTATGTGTGGAAAACTGGTCCTACCGTGGCTGTTGGCTGATAGAAATTCCTAAGCAGCTTTCAAGCCCCGTAGGAAGCTGCTGTAGCAGAGGGCAGAGTGGCAGCCGGCCCTGAGGCCACTTACGATGCTGATGCTTCCAATCCTACCCCCTGCAGCATCCTCACTGGGTACTCAGTTGTCTTATGTAGCATCCTATACATCACAGAAGAAAGCCTTTGCCATGTTCTCTATACTCCTCTGAAGGTAACACGAAGAAAGAGCACTTCTACTCAATATTCACATAAACCCTCCCTTATGACTGAACAGGAGAAACTCATAGGCAGTCAAATGACAGTCATCTTTGTATGAAGCTATATTGGCTCATGGTTTCATAGTTATAGAGATACATGTTTTTCCAACTCATTCTATGCACAGTCAGTTCTACATCCCATAAATACTGATCTTTGCAAAATACAGCTTAATGAAACAGCTGACATTTTCAGATTCATACGGGGTTGACTATAACATTTTCTTAAGGAATTTATATTCAGGATCATTTAAAAAAATATTTGAAAAGCATTAAATCACTTAGTTTTAGGACTTTACCTCTTGGCTTTTAGGGGACAAACTAAAATGTTTGTACATACCATATTTACTATAGTATCTACTATAAAATTTTAAAATATTTAAAAATTTGCTCTTTGAAAATATTTGGCTATACATTTCTTGTTTAATTTAGGATCGACTATAACTTTTCAGTAATTGTCCCTATTCTAGGGTTTCGGCAAAGGGAGAAAATACAACGTTAACATTATTTTCAAAAGAAATGGCTTTTTATGAATACCGAATTAAACAATTACACGTTTGCAGTGTATATCTTTAAAATATTGTTTATAATTATCTTACATTTAATTCTATTTTTTGTGAACATCAGACTTTGCTCACTGATGGGAGCTTTTGGTCAACCCTTCCTATGCTCCGTTCCTCAACCTTTCTGCTATTTTCACAGTAGATGCAGCACGGCCCTGCTTGTCATATAAGTGGGCCTCTTAATGCATAAATCCATTTGCAAATGAGTTCCCGGAACATGCTAATGATATTTTGTTCTGGATCATTTCCAAAATGGTTGTAAGCAAACAAGCTCATTCGAGAGAGAGAGAGAGACAGAGAGACAGAGAGACAGAGAGAGAAATAGAAAGAGAGAGGTGGGGGGAGAGGAAAGAGAGGGGGTAGGCAATTACTCAATGGCTGTTAATTAAAAACATTTGCACATAAACGTGATTTCTTGTGAAATAACATTCAAGCCTGATTGACTGGCATTGGAAATTGAAAATGGACTCCGTTGAAGTTCAAAAGCCTTACCACAAATCACAAGATTCATTAATTACCCTACATAGGATCTTGGGAGTTGCCTATTCATAAAATCTGCTACGTGTATATTCTTGAAGCTAAATTAGAGGGGGGAGAGTCCCAGTAAGGAATTAAAGTATAGAATTTTATTAATAAAACTAACCCGTGAACTGAAAATCTGAGAGAATGCCAAGAGTATACCGTTTGTGGATGTGGTTTGATTCCTCTATAGCAGTAGAATACGGAGAGCATGTAACTGTGGTGTGTTTAATCCAAGTGGGTTAAAATACTAGGATTCTGGGATTTGAAGTAACTTCTGAAAAAGATGGAGCCACTGTATTTTTCATCACTTTTTTTCAAAAGATAGAATTGATACGCATCGCTTGGTTTGAAAATTTTATTTTGTTTTGTTTGCTTTGTTTTCTTATTTGTGCCTGTAGTTATCTTTGGTTTTGGTTTTCATAAAATGAATAAATCACTTTTTACTTAATAAATAACTTTGATTCTGTTAAAATAATGGCTAAACAAATAATATCCCCACAAAAATTACAGAAGAGAATCTAAATCATTTGTGCAAATTTCAATCATTTATGCTATGGACATTTCTGATTTTTTGTCAGTCTTTGGAAATGTTGCATGTTATTCGTATTCTAAGACACTGGTAGGGAAATTAATCAGGCCCTGAACATCGCAAAACATTTTTGTTCCCCCAGTCATGGAGATGTCACTAGAAAGGATTATTTTGAGACAATCTGAGATGGTAAATAAACCTTCAAGTATTGCATTCTGTAACTACAATAAGTGAAAGTAACTGAGAGAGGGAGGGAGGGAAAAAAAGAGAGAGAGAAGATGAGTGAGCAGATCTAAAGAAAGCAGAGAATTGCAGGAGTCAGAATAACCCGGAGTTTATCAGTTTACGCTGACACATTTCCTTGGCAAACGCTGCTGACTGGAGGCAAAGTCACATGGCTGGGAGTCTGGTGTGTGTCTGCTTAAGAGCCCATGAAGCTCTTTGCTTCCAGACTAGCATGTGCACCATGTGATGCCGGGGTTGCCATGGTAAGTACATAGTGTGCAACTGAGTTGTTGTTTTTTTTGTTTTTTTTTTTTTCTGATATGCTGCTTTAGCATAGATGCACCAGAATTCAAATTAATACTATAAAGAATTCACTGGAAGAGGAAGCTTTAAGGAGCTTTGGTTAAACATTCAGCACTTATGCTAGATTCTGTAAGCAAAGGTGCTACATCATTTATTATTTTTTTCTCAAATATAAAGACTTTATCTTAAAATGGTCAATGGTTTACCAGCATACAATTAAAAAATATATTAACCAGTTTCATTGTTTCCTCTTTTGCTATGTTGAGGCTTATATTATAGAGGAGTTCTTAGCTACCTGAATAGTTTTTATTTCACAAGAAAATGATTCTTGTTGTTTTTATTCTTCAAAATATCACAGACATTGTAAGAAATTCCAGATGTACTGAACTTTGTGCATATCTGAAGACGTCATAATGAATTTGATGTAAAAGCTGCTCTGAAAACTAGATCATGGGTTTGGAGCCTTCCTGGCTCTTTCTGAGAGCTCAGAAGGTCCTCTCTGCTCTCTGCAGTGTCACTATGTAAAAGGTAAGCGTAGCATTCGGTTCATGAATTTGGAATCCTGAAGTTGCCCAGGTGACCTGTCAGACTGGCTCAAGTAGAAGCAACTGATGGGTAGGCCATTCCCGTCCCTAAATCCGACTGCCAAAATAATGCATTATTTCTCACTATATTTATTCTCTTCTTTTTCAGAATTGTTTTTAGAAGTCAGATATACCTGAGCTCTAGCCCAGCCCTGCCCGTCACTATGTGATCTTGGCAAACTTCTTAAAGTCTCAAAGACTCAGCTTCTCTACCTATGAGATGGAGCAAATGATAGAATCTACCTCATGGGAATATCATTTGGGTTAAATAGACACAGCATGTACAAAATGTATAGGATCTGGTATGAAATAAGCATTAAGTCAATGTCAGTTGCTATTGTGATCTCTTTATGATTTTTTACGTCTTTCTTTCTTACACTATGTACATTCTTGAAAACTAGCTATCCTAGAATTTCAAAACTTCCCCCAAAGTGCTCTTGAAGCTTTATTTTGCATCTGGATCAGTAATCCAACTAAAGAACTTGACAGCAAATATAGTTCTAAAGCCCAGTTTCTTGATGCTTTCAAATCACATGTTTGGGGAAGGCAGAATACCTGTGAAAATCCTTTCAGAAGAATTGGCCTTGATGGTGCCACTTAGATCAGCAAAAACCAATGCATAGACCAGCAGGGTTTGGAAAACTAATGGCCCACAGGTCAAACCTGGTCATCCTCCTGTTTTTCTAAATAAAGTTTTATTGGAATGCTGTCATGATCATTGGTTTAATTTTGTTGAAGGTGCTTTCACGTTTCAAAAGCAATGTTGAGTAATTGCCACAGAGTCTTTATGGTCCTCAAAGCCTAAAGTAACGACCATCTGAAAATGTTTGCTGGCCCATGGACTAAAGGATACCTGAGTAGGAAAGTAAAGGTGGAAGGCAGGAGGTTCCTAAAAAGCAGAGCTGCAAAATGATGTTTGGAACACCAATCTGTCATTTTTCCCAACTCCATCTTAATACCAGTATTGAGAAGGAACTCAATCTAACAGCGCAGAGAGAGGAATAGTCAAGTATATGACTAGGACAAAAACGAAGAATTTAAACTATAAATGATTTTAAACTTCTCTTCTTCACTTCCCAAGGAGGAAGAATGCTGCGTTGCAAGGCTAATCCAGGGACCTGCTCTCTTGAGCAGAGTTCAGGTACTACACAAAGAATGAAGGGGGAAAAATGAACCTCTCTTACTTCCCCATAAGACCCCAATAGGCAGTTATCTTGATTTACACAATAAAGTGCTTAGTCAGAGATGAGGGTAGAGGAGAGAGGAGAGCCTAGTTATCTGGTATGGGAACGATTAGGAGTTTACAGATGGAAAGGAGAGTCACTATGTTAGGTTCTCTGAAGCAAATGGCCCTTTGGCTATTCTTTGAGAGATTCCAGCAAAGATCTGTACCACTTTACAATTATTCCAAGTTATTAAACTTTCATTTGTTTGAATGGGACTTTGTGCCAGGGTCTGGCCATTATTTGGCTGTTTTAGTTTTACATATGGAAATAATTACAGAAGGTGCATTAAATGTAGAATTATAGAGTACTATGGAAGCAAATAAGAAAGACTAAACAAGAGTGTCCGAAAACCAGCGACGTTTTCAGAAATACTGCCTGAGCTGAGTCTTGAAGGAATCACAGGGACCTGTCTCAGACCAGGTCATGAATGGTTCGAAGTACAAGAGGCTGAACTTCTGGGGGAAGCACACATCCTCCATGGCTGGAGAGTAGTGGTCGCTCTGGCAATACTGATATTCCATTCAACCTTCACTACCGTCCAACAAGGAGGGCATTAAGGCTGTGATTTTCATCAGTGAGGAAACTGAGATAATTTGAGGATAAATAAATCTGACTACAATTACACAGTTTTATAGAGTGCCATTATTTGCATTCTCACTGTTATTTTTTTTTAATTTATTTATTTTATTTATTTATTTTTGGCTGTGTTGGGTCTTCATTGCTGCCACAGGCTTTCTCTAATTGCGGCGAGCGGGGGCTACTCTTCATTGCGGTGCTCAGGCTTCTCACTGTGGTGGCTTCTCTTGCTGCGGAGCACGGGCTCTAGAGCACAGGCTCAGTAACTGTGGTGCACAGGCCCAGTTGCTCCGCGGCATGTGGGATCGGACCAGGGTTCGAACCTGTGTCCCCTGCATTGGCAGGTGGATTCTCAACCACTGTGCCACCAGGGAAGCCCCTCACTAAGTATTGTATAAAAAGATGACCCATTTGTTGACAGTTTCTCAGGTGTTAATTACTGAATGGTGATTATCTGGATAACATTGAAAATTTAGCCAATCTAGATATTCCTTAATATTCATCCACCTATTTGGAGTTTCATGGAGAGAATCATAGGATGTGAAGCATTTTATTTGTTCAGAGATCCTCAGTAGGTTTTTAAACTTTCCATTTCTCTTATCCAAAGATTCCATATTTTATTGCCCAACTGTCTTCTGTTTTCTATCACACAACAAAAAATTAAAGGAGATAATTTAGGTCAGTTATACCAGGAAACAGTTTGGCTGCTTTTGCTAAATTCAGCAACAATTTGCTATATGTTCAGGGGCCCACTTTCCCTCTGGCTGACATTACATATTGATCTAAGTCTGAGAAAAATTGTTATCGATAAAATAGGGGGTTTGTTACCAGCCCATTGCAACTCCTTTTAATTCACAACCTCTTTGTCTCTTTTATATCCCCTTAAAAGAATACTGCTCTCTAACCTATTATTAGGAATGGATGTAATAAATCATTCATGGCAAGGCAACATTGACTAATGCTAATATGACTATACTACTATGTTGTCTCTTCACTTGCCTTATAAGGAGTAAACCAATGCAAGCCAAAAGAATAATTTTATGCTTTTGAGATATATAGTATTGGTTATATTGAAAAAGAGATTTTCACAGGGTGAGAGTTACACTAGCATCCCCTCAGATTATGCCACATCACCAACTTCCTATTAACCTATGAATAAGGTCTCCTAATATCAATAAAACATTCAATAAATCATTCAAATATACTTATTGAACATCTACTGTTCCAGGTGTTGAAGATACAGTGAAGTGAAGCAAAGGTCCTGATTTCATGCTGTGAAGATTTCAGTGGATATGTTAACATTCACTTGGTGCTACGAGTTCTGTTTTAAGCCCTCTGCATGCCTGATGTCATAGGTTTCTTATAACATCATGAGCTGTAGACACTATTATTATCATCACTGCTTTATCATGGAAAAACCTGCAGCCCAGAGAGCTTGAACACTTTGTCCATGATTACACAGCCAGAAGGAGTTAGGAACAAAATTTGTCCTGGAAAGCAGTCGGATGCTGTAGATCACACTTTTATCTGCTATACTATACTATGGGCTCAGATGAGAATACTAAATAAGTAGAAAAAGAAAAGAAAAGAAAAGAAAAAAAGAGATAAGTATAACACGAAATTAACTTTCCAGAGGACATAATAGTTTTCTTTTGATTTCAATTATTAAGAATTTATCCCTGACAAGCTACCTCCCTATTTTTCCTTCATCTGGATGTTTCCCACTGTAACGAATTTAAACTTGAGTTTAAATTTAATACTCTCTCTCTCTCTCTCTCTCGCTCTCTCTCTCGCTCGCTCTCTAGCTCTCTCTCTCTCTCACACACACACACACACACACACACACACACTAATAATTCCACTTTCTCCTAACCCAGCCATCAAACTGAAAATTAGACATTTATGTAACATGTATATTGAATTAGTCCAATTTCATTATTAAAAAGTATTTGTGGGGCTTCCCTGGTGGCGCAGTGGTTGCGCGTCCGCCTGCCGATGCAGGGGAACCGGGTTTGCGCCCCGGTCTGGGAGGATCCCACATGCCGCGGAGCGGCTGGGCCTGTGAGGCATGGCCGCTGGGCCTGCGCTATTACAACTCTAATAAAGTTGTATAAAATCTAAAAATAAAACAAATCTAAAACCCCAAACATTTATCTCTGCTTGGATTATTCTCTACACAACACGTAGTTTCCATCCTACCATACGACAAAAGATGTGATTTCTTAAATGTATTAGATAAACCTCTTTTTAAAGGTCTATTTTCAAATAGAAACTTGACAATAGAAAGCTTTCTTTAATTTTCCCCTCCACATTGTTTCCCATTCCAAGTGTGTGTCAAGAATTTAACTGCAGCATGAAATTAACCAGTTATAAAATACTGTACTTGTGCCCTTGCCTTCTAAAGCAGAATGCACTAAATAATTTGCCTAATGGCCTCTAACATGAGACCTCAATTTAATAACCAAAGTGCCCTTACTTGTTGGATAAATTCTTGGTGAGAAATGCTCTATGTGTAATCCATCAAGACATCAATGGGTCAAGTGCGCGCGCGCGCACACACACACACACACACACACACACACACACACACACACAGAACTAAAATAAAAATAGAAATTCTGGGCTTCCCTGGTGGCACAGTGGTTGAGAGTCCGCCTGCCGATGCAGGGGACACAGGTTCGTGCCCCGGTCCGGGAAGATCCCACGTGCCGCGGAGCGGCTGGGCCCGTGAGCCATGGCCGCTGAGCCTGCGCGTCCGGAGCCTGTGCTCCGAAACGGGAGAGGCCACAACAGTGAGAGGCCCGCGTACCGCAAAAAAAAAAAGAAAAGAAATTCTGATATGCCAAGTTGACTAGTTTGAAATAAACCATATAGATGACTGTACCTTTCGTGTGAATCCACGAGCTCCCTTGTCCTGTAGCTGTGTCACAGCTGTGTCTGATTGACTCATAGTGGGAGAGGACATGGCCACTCCAAAGACACTCATTTGCCAGGCACCTGACATGTTTCTGTCTCTTTTTTATTAAAAGTTCTCTCCCTTAAAAAATTAATTTCAATTGTTGAGGTTGTCAAAAGTTTGGTTTCTAGAAAAGCAATGTTACCGTAGTGATTAAGTGCCAGTTTAAGCATGCAACTTTTAGTATGATGGAAATAGCTTCAAATTATTTTTGGCTTACTTTGTAAAACTGCAAGGATTCTTTTAATGACTACTCTTGACAAGCATTTTGCAAACTTACTTATAAATTCAGAGACTGGAGAAGACGGGAACACAGTCTAGCATTTTAGTGACCTGGCTAAGATTTCTCTGACCTCTTTTCTCCCATTTCACTTTCACCTTATTCTTTATCTCATTTATTTCCATTTGCTGCTTTGGTTTTAGGAGGACTAAGTCCTGCCCACATTTAAATATCTGCAATAGGGGCTTTCCTGGTGGCACAGTGGTTAAGAATCTGCCTGCCAATGCAGGGGACACGGGTTCAATCTCTGGTCCGGGAAGATCCCACAGTCTGTGGAGCAACTAAGCCTGTGCACCACAACTACTGAGCCTGTGCTCTAGAGCCCGCGAGCCACAACTACTGAGCCCACGTGCCACAACTACTGAAGCTCACGTGTCTAGAGCCCGTGTTCCGCAACAAGAGAAGCTACCGCAATAAGAAGCCCATGCACCACAACGAAGAGTAACCCTTGCTCGCCACAACTAGAGGAAGCCTGCGTGCAGCAACGAAGACTCGATGCAGCCAAAAATAAAAATAAAAATAAATTAATTAATTATTTTAAAATAAATAAATAAATATCTGCAATATAAGTATCATAAGGGCATTGGTAGCCAATGCGATTTCTTATATTTACCTCTCTAAACTACAGAAGTCAAGCTTAAGGGCTTTAGAATTCCCTCAAATTATACTTTCTTCTTTTTTGCCTCACTTTATATTTATTCCATGGTCCCAATACAATAATAGTAGAGCAAAACTTCGGGATTCTAAGTCTCAAAAGCCACTGTTCAAAAATTTGAAAAATTCCTATGCTAATTTATAAACCATGTACAACAGAGGACTCTTCCTGCAGTTTATATGTGTGGGCTGTATTATTTATGTGGCTATTTGCCTTGCTCATAGACGATAATTAGGGCTTAAATAAGACAAGCTGAGGCTGGAGATCACATATAGAAAGTATGAAAGTGGGATTTTTGATGAATTTGACATCTTTACACCTGAGAAGAAAAATAATTTGATGACATTTTAATTCATTGTCCCACTATCATTTTGAATACAAAATAACATTTTCTTCACTCATTTTTAAAAATCTATCTGAATGAATTTAAAAGGATTGAGGGAAACGTCTTTTTTTCTCCAGAGTTCAGACATGAATATAAACAAAAATTAAATAAAATGTTGACTTTCAGGTCCGATCTTAAACACATGACGTTGCATTTCATCAAGTATCTTAGGGATTATATGGTCCACTTGAGGAGTAAAATGTCTCCAAATCTTCACTTTAGAAAGTTCTCTAAAAAGATAATTTATTTCCATCATTGATTATATCTCATGATCCGTGTAGTAAAAGGATGAGATTTTTATTAATTAAACTGACTACTCAAGGAGTTGAAAGTAGTGAGTGTTTCCATTACATGCTATTTCTTGTCTGCCAGGATATGTCGTGTCCTTATGAGGACCTAACAAGAGCTGCTAGTTGACACATGGAGATAGTCTTATTGCATCAGGTTGATTATGCTCAGCCTGTTCATTAAAACGAGTTTTATCTGCGTGACTGAGGTAACATAACATGCATGCATTATTAAAGCACATCTTTAAAAAATAAACACGCATACACGGGTCCAGATCAGGCCACAAGAAGGCGGATACGTCCATTCTTCCACACGTTCATTGAGGCCATTTCATTTTGTTCCCAGGTTATCATTCCTACAATAGTTCATACATGCCATCAAGCCTGAACTGAGCTTCTCATTCAACTCCGGGGTGACAGAGGTCATCTGTTTTCATATTAACTAAATCACAGTCTGTCTCAAACCAAGATTGCCAGTTGTGTTAAATTAAAGATAGAGGTTTTTGCTGAAGGCAACTTAACAGGGTGTGTCGACACCTTTAATCTGACTTATTTTTAGAATTCTAAGTCACATTGAAATGGAAAGGCTTGGGCAGATAGGGTCACTGCATTAATGACAAATCTGCAAGCAAGCGGCATTCTTCCTAAACCCAATACGGGCCTAATCTTTCATTCTTCCACTTTAATGCAATCATGGAACAGTACAGGCTTAGAGTCCCCACCTCATTTCAAAATACTCTCTTAAATGCACGATATCTCCTTAGAGACTTTTAATCTTGTAAGGGGTGATAGAAGACTTTCCCTGCCCCTATAGGTGGAAAAAGGGTGCTTTTGTTTTCCAGTCATATGTGAAACTGACTTCTTTAGAAAAATCACATGGTGTCAATTCAAACCAGAGTCTCACAGGCTGTATTATATTGTGTCTTGAAAAAGTATCTGTTTAATAGACACATTATATAAAACAGATAATAAACAAGGATGTACTGTATAGCACAGGGAACTCTACTCAATATTCTATAATAACCTATATGGGAAAAGAATCTGAAAAAGAATAGATATGTGTATCTGTATACCTAAATCACTTTGTTGTACATCTGAAACTACACAACATTGTAAATCAACTATATTCCAATATAAAATAAGATTTTTTTAAAAAGTATCTGCTTATAATGAATGCTCTGACAGCTAGCTATGGGGAAGGATATTAGTTATGGTACCCATCATTAAATAGAATTGTTCATGGGTAGAAACCAAACTAGATGCTGTAATTAAAATATTCATGGAAGGGCTTCCCTGGTGGCGCAGTGGTTGAGAATCCGCCTGCCGAGGCAGGGGACACGGGTTCGTGCCCCGGTCCGGGAAGATCCCACGTGCCGCGCAGCGGCTGGGCCCGTGAGCCATGGCCGCTGAGCCTGCGCGTCCGGAGCCTGTGCTCCGCAACGGGAGAGGCCACAACACTGAGAGGCCCGCGTACCGCAAAAAAAAAAAAAAAAAAAAAAAAAAAAATATATATATATATATATATACACACATTCATGGAAGTAACTAGTTACCCTGTTTCTCATTCCCTTTTATCTTCCTTGTCTTGTGCCTGTTTTCCCGGGATGGATCTCTCTACACTACAGTAATGCTCTCATCTGCCTTTGCAAGATCTGTATTGACTACAGACTTTTCCGGTTGCATTTCTGGCTGACACTTTTGGCAATGATGTTTAGTTGGATTACTCCCTGCCCGTTTATTTTTGGTAGATTGGTTCACAGTGTCCTATTCTATTGCTTAGGTCTCCAGTTATCTATCCTTTTGGCTGCTGCTGATGGTGTTCATTCAGACAGACATCATTCTTCTCTTTCACCTGTTAGTCCAGCCTAACCCTGTGAAAAAATTCATCATGAGTCAGGGGAAATTCAGCATGGCATGTATTATTGGTATTTTGATTTGAGTGACAGGCAACCAACACTTAGGGAATCATTTATCTACCTGAATTGGGCTAGACATCACTAAAGCACACGGCAGATTGATCGTACAGCTCTAGTGGACGTATTCTTTACTAATGAGATTCAGTATGATTTGCTAAAAAGCCTTTTACTGGGCAGTCATTTTCTGTCCCCCGCCCCCATCACTCTTTATTCCATTTAATCTGTTGAACCATGTACCATGTTTTGAAAATGTGTTTCTCTCGTCTATTTTTATTTGAAATACCTAGGCTTTTTAAAATAATTGTGCACAAATTGAACAAAGCGCGCACACACACACACACACACACACACACACACACACACCAGATTGGAACTGAAGTGTATTATGAAACACAGGGGCCAAGGAAAGGAATTAAAATCCTAAAAAGATATTAAGAAGAAATAAAAGTAAAATTATATGGAAAAGACGACATAATCTAAGAATAAAATTTGGCATTTGAAAAAACTGATTTCTAGAAATGAATGTGTCTGTACTAACAGGAGCTGTAAAGCACATGAGATTTCTTTCTAAATAAGATATGTTATTTGTATTGATCTGCTGAGAGTTGGGAGTGGCTGAGGTTTGGGGCTTTCAAAAAGAGCTCAGTAAAAATCCAGAGAAAAGTCATAAACTACCCACCTCTTAACCTTTTGCTTCATTATTCAGAGGTCACAAGGCAGAAGGGAATAATTTACATCAATTATAATGAGTTTTTTCTAAAACACTTTAAAAGTAACATAAGGGTAAATTATTTCAGATTCTAGTCTCACTCTGATCAAACATTCCCTACAATATAATTTCATACTTGGTATGAGAGGAGGATAAAAAAAGAAGTCATCCCCCTTCTCTTGAGAGAAGAGTCTATATGTACTCTCATTGCTATAGATATTTCTCCATTGTCTTTATAAAAAATTTCTCCATAACTGTTTGTTTGTTTTTTTTCTGTAAATCACAAAATGCCATCTCTCCCCAAAACAAAATAAAATTCCAGCTGCTGAAAGAATAACGTTTCCTTAAGAATGATCTATAGAATCACTTGCTCAACAAATGATTTCTAGTCCTGTTTTGTCATTTATCTCCAAAACAAACACTATTTCAATTGTGTATTATAATAGGCATTGGAACACTTCAAAAAATTTTTTAAGTTATACGTGACACTCTGAATAGAAGCATCCTAGGAGGTTAAGAATCCCTCTAGGAAAATTCTTAAAGGCTTGAGTGTCTCCATGCAATTCTGGTTCTCTTTGAAAAAGAGCTGGATAGGTCAGTGTTATAATTACTGCATCAAGTGGTTTAAAAGGAAGAAGAGCTCTTTCCTGGTGTGAAGGGCAGGTAGATGCTTTCGTGTGGTTAGCCTCCCCCCAGAAGCCTCAAAATAATATGAAGCTGAAATCTTTTAGGAGCATTTACACTGCCATGTTGAAAATATGTTGCTCTCCAGAAAAGAAATCAAATCACAGAGTATTTAAAAACTCATTTTAGACTGTAGCTCTTGTAGATATAAAGTAGTTATGTTATCTTCATGAGTCATTATTTCTTTCTCTGTTTAGCTTTAGCCTAAATGTTACAGCAGTTTCTTCACAGAAAGTATGTATTTCCATGAAAAGAGTAAAAAATTTAGCAGCTCATTGCCAAGAGGGGAAACTTTCAGGGTAGTTCCCTGTAAATATCTGGAAATTCATTAGTGAATTACATTTAAAATATCACGTGCTATGCTAGCTTATTTACTATTCCTTTGGGAAATAGATCATCAGTGCACTGAATGAGTTTGACACAATTTGATATGACAAATGTTTCAAAACCTACTATGCGCAAGAAGCAATTTCTCTGCTCTTGGAAGCCGGTTTAATAAATAAGACTAAAACTACCAATTAGTGCATCCTTTTGAGTCTATTCATGTGCCAAAATTCTTTCAGTCCTCATATAATTTTAACTATGTTAGGAGAAAGAACAAAAATATGTGTACATGGAGAAGATGAAACAAAATGATAAAGTAAGAAATTCACATTTGGAGTCTGGGTGTATGTGTCATTTGCAATCACTTGAAGCAAACAATCCAATTTCTTTCCTTGCGGTGCTTTCTACCTAAATGGAGGTAGATCTTTTTGGACATGGTGCCATATGTCATTATTAACGTAGCTACATTATGTGATGAAGATGAAGGTAATAATGATGACAGTAAAAGCAATGATAGTAATGATAATAATAATAATAATAATAATACTACCAACAATAATGGCAGCTACCATGATATGGTGGCTACTCCACTGGTTGTTCCACGTGTGTCGTATCTTTATTACTCTTAACAATACAACAAAAGGAATATTATTATTTCTAATTAACAAATGAGTAAACTTCACTTTAAGAATTAAGGACCCCTTTATGGGTCTCACTAAAGCTAAGAAGTGGTATAAACCAATCCCACCTTCTGTGCAGGGACTAGGATTTTCCCACTACTCAGTTATCCCCTCCTGTACCCACACACACACTGTTACTCTAAATTTCCATCTTACAATAGGGTGATAATCCACAGGTTTATTAAAATACCCCAGGACAGGAAAACTGTCCAATGTGCGTAAATTAACAAACTAATTATCTACGTCTCCAACACTGCCAAAAGGGTCATAAATGAACATGACCAACGCTAATAATTGAATCTACCCATTGTTAGAGCATTTCTCCTTTTTAAAAATGTCAAGTATTCTGCATGCCTACATCTGCCTTTCATCTTGCTTCTTAGATTATAGCACTAGGATGGTTATCTCTGCCCCAACTGGAAAGCACCTGAGAGCACGGATCACATAGTTCTTAAAATCAAGATCACTTAACTCCACTAACTCCGCACAAAGGCAGAGACCTCCAGGCAATTGTTCATGTGCTCTGGTTAAGCTACATGCTTGCCCTTTGCTGAATAAACATTAAAAATCATCTTTCCTCAAAATTAAATATGTGTGTGTACAACTTTGAATTTTGTGTGTCTGTCCTGCATGCCAGGAGGGCAATTTAGCTCCAACCCTGTGATCTAGCAGTTATATTTCTAAGGTACTAGCCTACGAAAATAGTTCTAAACGTGCAAAAGATAGTTTGAAAAGAATGTTTTTTATAGCATTATCTGGAATAGTAAAAAAAAAAAATGTTAACAATCTAAAGCTCTATCATGTGGAAAGGATCGAATAAATTATACTGTACACCCTAAAGAAAAAGTATTCCAAATTTCTATACAATTCTTCAATCTCATACCCACAAAGTATCAAAAAAGAAACACGAAATTCTTACAGATACCAACAAATCATTAAAAGCCTAATAGACACCTCAATATGCCCCAAACCTTTCTCACCAAAACCCCTTTTCCTGCTGTCTTCACCATCCCAGCTAATGGGAATGTCATCTTTTATATTGCTCTCACACCCCACATCCAATCTGTCACCAAATTCCATCAACTCTACCTTCAAAATGTACCTCCAATTCCACCACTTCTCCCCCCGTCCAGCGCTGCTGCTCTGGTCCATGCCACCATCTGTCCTTCTCGTGATGGTTTCTACAGCCTCCCAACCGATGTTCCTGCTTCTACCCCACAGAGCAGCCAGAATGATCCTCCTTTGTATTAGAGGAGTCAGATTATGGCATTCTTTCTCCCCAAACCCTACAAAAAATTCTCATCTCAAATGAGTGGAAGCCAAAATCTTGACAGTGACCCCGTGGCCCGTGGCCCGACAAGATCGGACCCCGTTACTTCTGACCTGACCTTCTAACCCCTTGCTTGCTTTTCTCCAGCCACTCTGACCTCCTTATGTCTCCTCCCAACATGTCAGGAATGCTCCCCTCTAGGACCTCTTCTCTGGATGTTCCTTCTTCCTAGAAATCTGTCACCCCGGAGATCCACACGGCTTCTTCCCTCACTTACTTCAGGCCCTTCCTCAAATGTGACATCCGTAGTGCGTCTTTTCCTGACCCACCTGTATACCTTTGTACTCTTTCCAAACCCCTGACCCCAACGCCCTGATTTCATTTTCTTCATAGAACGTGTTACATTTTAACTTGCTCTCTACTCTACTTGCTTATTGTCTGTCTTCCTCACCCCACCCACACCAGATTGTAAATCCCATGAGGGAAAGCTTTTAGTTATTTATTTATTTATTTTACTGTTTTGTTCACTGCTTTATCCCAAGCACCTAGAACTATGCCTGACCTATAATACATGTTCAATAAATGCTTAATGGAAAACTTTATATAGAAACAAAATATCCATGCAACACATATAAACATCACCCTAATAGAAAATTAACATGTCTTCTTGGTGAAGCTCTTCTTCACTGCTGAACCACTTCATTTCTTATTCAAACATCAGGATATGCTGAGTGGTATACTTAGTCCCAAATCAAAGACTAAAATGCAATTTACTAGTTAAAATAATGGATTTTAAATGCTGGTATTTTTATTTTTAAAACAGCTTCCTTGTACATCTTAATGAAAGTGCTTTTATTTAAAAAAAATTCTTTTCTCCCTCTGCTTCCTGGCAGGCTAGTTATATTCATATTCTAGCATGGACATGAATATTCTGTCCTGTATTTCCAAATATGAATGTTATTGAGAATAACTCTAGAGGCACGTGTTTCATGCAGAGATTCATTTTGGGAGAGGGGCTTGATTTTCTGCCTATCAATTCATGATTAAAGTTAATTTCAAGGTGATCCATACATTTATAATGAAGATGTTTTCTTCAGGCTATGTCAAAGTTGGACAGAAGCCTTCAAGCTATTTTATTAACATGCTCAGCCTCTGCTCTAGCCATATCATTTGTTACATTAGACATGTTCTCTAAGCTATATTGCATTTTTAGTAGCTAAAAAAAAAAATCCCCTCACTCGTATCCTTGCTCAATACTAATTTCTTTTCCTTACCTGGGTTTTTAAACCTTTTCCAAAGGCCATGCTTTACTTAAAGACTGAGAATATCCTCTGATAGGCTGAAGAGGATGAAGAAAGAGCCCTAGACTGAAAACTATTGCCTCATTAATCTACAACCATCTATAAATATTTAACACTACTTCTGAAAGAAAGAGTACCTTAAATTTTCCAATGGGTTTCTTTTCAATGATTCAGGTCGCCACAGGTTTGGATGTTTGGAAGGTCCACCCTTGCTGTGATTTCCTCAGCGTAAGAAGAGCTTAATTCTCAGGCTGACTGACAGTCTCACGCGGGACTGTGTTCTAAAAAGCCCCTCCTCTTGCCAACATCTGTCTATTTATTTCAGATACAGAATAGACACGGAGCTTCTTAAAATGTAAAGTGAGTGCTAGGTGCCAGATGTAGTTAAAGTTGAAACAACCAGAAGTATAAATAGCTCTCAAAAAGGTATGTGAGCAGAATAAAGGCTTACCTTAACACGAGCCATTAAAGGTCCCTCTTAATGTGACCTCTAATTGCCTTGACAGGTGATGGAGTGAAAAACCTAAAATCACATCTATTACAAATATAGATGTAATGTGAATTGTAAATAGATGAATGCTGATGTTTGTATAAATCCTCTTAAGACTGTGGTGACCCTTACTGAAAACAGGAGCCCAGCAGGACAGACACCATTTTGACTTATAAAGTGAACTGGCACAACAGCCAAAATGGACAAACGTGGTGTCCTTAGGCTAAGTGGAGAAAGTTAATATTAATGAGCATAAGTGGTATCATTAGATATGTGCTCATTAATATTAACTTTCCCCTCCAGCACTGAAAAAAAATAGAACATTTTAAATATATCAATTCATTTAGGATCAGCCTCGTAGATCTGGCTTCTGGCTCAATATAGAGCAGTGAGGGATGAACAAGGCAAATTATTGAATTCTCTCCTCTAATCATATGGTCCTATGAATAAAAATCTCCCCATGCATTTGGTATTCTAATGAAAATTACTCCAATGTCTGGATATCTTATTTAGCTTTGAAAAAAGAAATCTGGATGCACAATTTCAGCAACAACAACAAAATAAGCAAAGCAGCTTGTGGTCCTCTGAAATGATTAATAGAAAAGTGATTGGAATTAATCACAAACACAAGAGGAAGCTGAAATTAGAGAGGGTTATTAAGATACTCTCTGCTGTTTAATCTCACCCCCTTATCAACACATTAACCTTGTTTCCTCTGCCTGAGCCCTGAGTCCTACAGCAAAATTAGGTCAGAAATTCACATCAGATCAGATCAGCCGATTCATTCCAGCAAGACCCTGACATGCTGCAGATTTGGGTTTCATTCTAGATAGGAGTATGGCTGAGGGCTTTGGGGGTTTGTTCCCTATGCTCTAAGCGTAGGAGATAGAGCTGGCTGTAGAGTATTTCTAAATATTCTAAGCTAGCTGTAGAGTATTTCTGAAAGTTTCTGAACCCTGTTTCATTTAACGGTCCTCACTTCACCTGAACAAAATGAACGTCCATTTTCATACACAAATAGAGCATCTCATTTTTCTACATACCTGCAATTAAATCAAACCCAGTGAGATTACCTATTCGTGACCAAAGTAGCTATTCACGTTGCACTGAACGGATATATCGCTCGCTAAAATGTACTTCAGTAAATGCTCCCTAGTTCCATAAAGTCTGTCACAAATCATGAGTATGATTCCAGAAGCCATAACTATCTAAATAGGATTTATGTAACTGTTAACATTTCTCTAATAAGAGCTCTCAATGTAATTATGTCTTTGGGTAATTATTTAAACTATTAACCAATTCTAAACTTTGGTATCAGAATCATTTGCTTTTTAAGTAACAATGCTTTAGTAAAGGGAAAGCAATTTTTTTTTTTAATTTTTACTTTTTTTTTCTGTATCGTCTAAAGGATGAACTTTCCTGGTGCTTTGTTTCTCTTTGACTAACAGAGATACTGAAACCTTCAAATTTAAATAACTTCCAAGTATATATCCTAATATACAAATGCATGTATTTTTTTAAAGGAGCTGTAACTAATCTAATTCCATTTCTGACTGTCACTTTTAAACAGGAAATATAACCTCATATAGATCCCTTGAGGGCATCCACAGGGAATAGAGACATTCTTAATCAGCTTAAGTAGTCCTTTGTGTCAGAACCACTTTGCTAAAGTCCAGAGCTGTCTTCCGGACTTGCAGTGTTTGGGAGAATTTCACTAATGTAGCATTTGTTTTATTAGAAAAAAAAAAAATTCAACCCCTTTCTACAATAGAAAAAATACTCAGAAAGGCATGTACTGGGAACACATTTTCTTGTTGCTTTTTATTTAAGGGATATGTCCTATGCTGTTTTCAAAATACTGTGGCTAATAGTAAAATGAGACAATGCAGGGACTAGCTCCAGAATCCAGGTAGAAAAATTCACATGAAGGGAAGGAAGCCTCAAACTTAAGCATGCATCGTTTGGTATACCAGATGATCTTTTATTGCCCCTCTTCCTCAGTGAATATCCTTACTGGATGTCCTAAACTAGATGTTTCCCGTAAAGAGTGAATCCCCAAAGCAGACTTATGTTCACAGGTACACACAGGTACTGCCTTACAGGTTGTTTGTAACCAGACTGTTCTCATTGGTCAGTTGTCTCCTTCTTAATGGCTAGTGCCTATGTGTGTCAATGGTTCGATATACCTATCATCTCTGTGTCTTAAACACCCCTCTTCACCCACACACATGACAAACTAGGGTTTTGTAACCCATCTCAAGTGATCTCACTCGTTTGAAACTGTAGGTTTTGCATGTTTGTTTTCTAATACGCTTTTTAATAAAAAATAAAATCTCATTTAACAGTGCCTGCAGAAAACCATTAGAATTTAAAATAGCAGAAATGGTGAGCTACTGAAATATTTTTTCATTCTCCATTAACTTTTCGCCTTTGAGTCTATCTCTCTTTCTTTCTCACCAAATGTTATTTGGAGCTGTTAAGAAAAGTACTAACAAACAGTATCACTTTTTATTTATTTGAAATGTTTCGCCCAATAAGACTTTTCAGTAAAATCCCATTTGAGAAATGGAAGTGAAGGTACAAGAAAGTTAGTAGTGACAAAGGACTCAAGTTAGTTTAAAAATAAGGAATTGGGCTCAGAAAGCTTAAGTGACTTAGAACACTGCGAATGTGATGAGGGTATTCCTTTTCAAAGAGCTCAGTGTTTTAAGCTTCCCAGCTTCAACACAAAAGGCATTTCAGCACATATGTGATCTAAAAGGTCAATCATATGAAATCCTGTTTCCATTTTTCAAGCAATCCCTGGCAGTCTGCACATTTCTGAAATTGCAACTGGCATATTTCACAGAGAATTATCATCAATGCCTTTTCAAGGTCAAACATGCTCCATCTTTAGATTTTTCAGCATTTATATCCTATATATTAAATCATAGTATATATTAAAGAAGGCATTCAGCAGACGTGATAAAGAATTTTAATTGATTAGACTGTGTTCATTAATGTCATGTTGAATTTTCTCTACAACTTGACATAAATTGCATGTTAAAAGTATTAGATTATGTGTGAAATTTAGAAGTGGGTATTCTGCTTTGGTCGCCATCTCTGGAACCTCAGAATTCCTGTGTGACCAGAATCTTGCTAGGGAATTTTCAAAAATTTTAAAAATACACTTCCTATTAGGAACATTGTTGAAACGATTCTAAAAATGTACTGTGAAAATATTCTATATAATATTTAAAATTTATTTTATTTTTAAATTGTTAGAATCCCAGAATACTGGTCACCATATGAAGAAAATAAAAATTAAATTTGAACATTTCAACGGGTACTGAGATGGAATAACTTGAGATATCTGCAGCTAGCCCCACCCAAAGTCTGGGAGGACTTTAGTCTCCTCCTGCTGCCCAATCATGACATTTTTGGCTCCTTTCATGTTTCTCTCTCCAACTCTTCCCACGACAACATCCAGAGACTTCTATGTATGTCCTCACACTGTGCATGGGCCCTGCTTTTGTAAAAGAAAGTCATCTGGGCAACATGGATGGACCTAGAGATCATAATACTAAGTGAAGTAAACCAGACAGAGAAAGATAAATGTCCTATGATATCACTTATATGTGGAATCTAAAAAACAATGATACAAATGAACTTATTTACAAAACAGGAACAGACTCACAGACTGAAAACAAACTTATAGCTGCTAAAGGGGAAAGGAGGGGAGGGATAAATTAGGAATTCGGGATTAACAGATACACACTACTATATATAAAACAGATAAACAACAAGGACCTACTGTAGAGCACAGAGAACTATATTCAATATTTTGTAATAATGTATAAAGGAAAAGAATCTGAAAAATTATATATATATATTCACTTTGCTGTACACCTGAAACATTGTAAATCAACTATACTTCAATAAACAACAACAACAACAACAAATAAACAAAAAAGAAAGTCATCTGAGAAGTCTCAAAATTTCGGAGATTTTACTAGTATTTTTTCTCTTCCAAAGATATTTGCACTTTAAATTAGGATTCCAGAAAACATTTGGGGGAAAGAGTGTAGGAAAGAGTGGGGAGGAGTTACTGATAGCAAGATACATACCACGCCTTTCAGTTCCTAGCATGTGTGGTACCTACGGCACAATAATAAAATGGTGTTTGAGGAGCCAGGTATGAGGCCGTCATACAGAATTCGTCATCCGTTCATTCATCACTCAGTCTCCTGTTCATCGTGGCTGAACACTTCTATCTTAAGTACTTGAGATCCCATCCTTTCCCACCTACTCAAGGACATAATCACAGTAATTTTTCCTTCCCTCTCCTAAGTCGTTAACTTTTCCCTTTCTACTGTAATCTTTCATATCAGCATTTCAGATAAGCTAGTTTTCTCTCTGCTTAAAGGGAAAAACCAGAAAAAACAGAACACTATAGACCTCTCTTCCCCCTTCAATTACTCTCCATATTTGTGAATTTTGTTTAACCTCGAAAGTTCCTAAAATAGTTCTCTATTCCTCCCTTCCTTGTTTCAATTCCTCTTTTCGCATCCTCTTGTGAACATGACTCCACTGCGTTTTGTCCCCAGACCTCCACCAAAACTGTTCTTGTCAACAACACCAATGTAGTAAAAGGCATTGTTCTGTCCTCAGGATTCAATATATTTGATCTACCAGTAAAATCTCTCTCTCTTCTTTAATCACTTTTGTCATTTCACTCTGAGGCAACACCCGCCTTGGTGATTCTTCTCCTATCCCACTAGCTGTTCTTACTGGATTCTTCTACTGTTCCTGTCATGTAAACAATTAGGTGTCCCAAGGAACAGTCCTGTGTGCTTTTATCCTCTCTATCTAATTTTAGGTCCTGGGGATCCTTAACTAGGCTCATGATTGTAAAAAATCTATGACTCTCATATTAAAACCTCCAGTTTTGATCTCCACCATGAGCCCTGGATCCGACTGCCTATCCAGAATTCTCCACTTGAATATCTAAAAGGGCTCCCAGCACTGGCTTATGAAAGCTGAACTCCCATTCCCCCACCATTTAAACTAAATTTACTCCTGTTTTAGTCTTTACCATTTCATTAAGTGGAAGCAGCATTCTTCTAGTTGTTTCAGGAAAAACGAAACATAACATAACAACAACAGAACCAGAACAGCAACGAAACAAACTTGAGAGCCATCTTCAATTCCTTTCTCTTATTCAACTTCTACGTCTCATCAATTAGAAAATTGTACTGGTGACCCAAATTTTAGCATTTTATGCCACATTTACTAGTACCACCCTGGTCCAAACTACCATCATCTCTCACTTGAATTACTGCAAAAGCTTTCTCTCTGAATTCCCTGCATCCAACTATGCCCTGTCCATCTATTCAACACATAGAAACAGAGTAGTCCTTGATAAAAAGGGCAGTTAGGGCATGCCATACCTCTGCTTAAGAAATCTTCAATGAATATTTTTTTTTTCTTTTAGAGTAAAACATGAACTTATAATGCTCTACATTACCTGGTGGCCCCACTACTAGTCGAACTTGCACCCCTTCCAATCTTTGCTTGGTCACTACACGACCCCTTCTCTTCTTGGAACACGTCAAACTTGCTGTTTCCTCTGTCGAGAATTCTCTTCCCCAGACAGCCATGTGGCTCCTGTCTCTGGCGACAGGCTCCTAATGTCTAATGTCTCTGCTCAGATGTTGTCGGATTTCAGAGGTCTTCCCTGGCCTCTATTCTTATTGCCCTCACCCTGCTTTATTTTACAGTGTAAAAATTTATTACCACCTATCATATATATTTATTTATACTTATTTCTTTCATGTTGCCTCTCTTTCACCCTTCTCTCAGAATATAGTTATTTTATAACCAGGAGCTTTGTTCTGTTCACTGCTGTCTCATAAAGGTCTAGAACATTTCCTGGCACTCAGTAAGGTTTCAATAAATATTTCACCAATGAATGAATACACTTAACAGCAAGCTGTTTATTGAACAATAAGTTGGCTTCAGATTCTGTTCTAAGAACTGTATATACAAATAGTCATTCTTCTCATGAAACTTACATTGTAACTTGAACATCAGCAACCATGTCACATATTGTGTGCATTGTTTGCTCTTTGTCTCTAATCACCTTGACCTCAGGTGAGAGATGCCCTGTCTAGCTCACTGGTTCAGCATTATTTCTTGCTTCCAGGATTAAAGCCTCTATGCCTGACCCTTTATTTCATGGGTGGGGTCAGAATTCAACTTGAACATCAGCTCACTTTACTATGACCTGGCAGTCTGTTGACCTCTAGTTGGTGTCCCCATGCCTGGGAAGTTGGTTTATTCTTCAACTCTACCCACATCACCTGACAAATTCGTAATAGCTCATCATCTAAAATGCCACCGTCACTAGGTCACTGTGACATAAAGTACACACATTTATAACTCTCCTGTGGGTAACACCAACTACTGTGGCAACAACAGCCTTACAAACAACATTGCTATGGAACCTTAAGGGTAAGCTGGCTTCAGGCATACCTACTCCCACATCTCTGGCTTATGTTCTGCCATGGAAACAATGAAAGTGCACAGTAACTGAACATCTATCTCATCAAATGGCAGATCCCAGAAGGCTCTTGCTTCCTCCTGCTACCAGTGGCTTCTTCGTTTTCCTCCTAATCTAATTATAGAAAGATAAACTGCTAATTTAAAACTGACAGGTAGGGATTTCCCTGGGGGCACAGTGGTTAAGAATCTGCCTGCCAATGCAAGGGACATGGGTTCGAGCCCTGGTCCAGCAAGATCCCACATCCCACATGCCATGGAGCAACTAGGCCCATGCACCGTAACTACTCAGCCTGTGCTCTAGAGCCCAGAGCCACAACTACTGAGCCAGTGTGCCACAACTTCTGAGGCCCGCGTGCCTGGGTCCCGTGCTCACCACAATGAGAAACCCGCGCACCACAACGAAGAGTGACCCCCACTCTCTGCAACTAGAGAAAGCCCACACGCAGCAACGAAGACCCAACACAGCCAAAAAACAAATAAATAAGTTTATTAAAAAATAAAGCTGACAAGTACCTTTTTTCCTCCCCTCTTTGAATCTTTACTTATTTGATACAAGAAAGAACACTCATACTCAGAAGAACGGTTTCAAACAAGACATCGACATTGATTAAACATACACCCCCCACCCCCCGCCCCCCCACACACAGGGTGGGTGACTTCCCCTGCCCTTACTCTTTTCTTAAGCAGGGCTAGACTACAGTTTTATATTGTGTTGACAGTGTGATGTGGAAGCAAAATTGTCCAGACCGTTTGGGACTTTTTCAATTCAATGTGTGATCTGAACTATCTTTATGTTTATGGCTTGTAATATAATTCTAGAAAATATTGCTTTGCTAATGTAGCAGGAACTAACACAAAGTTTACTTAACTGAATTTCCTGGACCTCATTTACTATGCAGTGTCAGGCTTTTGCTGTGTCTCCACCTACCTAAATTCCAGCCCCTGTCCCCAGGACTTTTGACTTCTTGGAATTGTTGGTTATGCCCCTTTGAACACTTGACCACTTCAAATGAGTCATTTTTACTTTCTTAATATCTATGGATCTTTAGATAGAAACTTTCTGAGGTTGTTGATGAAACACAGAAGCTAATAATACAGTGATAAGCACCCTGGGTTGCTCTGTACAATCTAATAGAACTATTCAGCAAACAATTCTGTCTCTATGCTTAGAGAAAAGAGTGAATTATGTTTAATGGCAAGATTGGGAAACTTTAGATTTTAGAGATGAAGTTATTTTAGAAATCACGTAGGATAACCTTTTTGTTCTGAGTTTCAGAAACCTTAGACTCACAAAAGTAAATTAAAATGTTTACATACGTATAGAAGTTCAGGGCTTCCCTGGTGGTGCAGTGGTTAAGAATCTGCCTGCCAATGCAAGGGACATGGGTTCGACCCCTGGTCTGGGAAGATCCCAAATGCCTCAGAGCAACTAAGCCCACATGCCACAACTACTGAGCCTGTGTTCTAGAGCCAGAGCTCCGTAACGAGAGAAGCCACAGCAATGAGAAGCCCGTGGGCGCCGCAAAGAAGAGTAGCTCCTGCTTGCCCGAAGACCCAATGCAGCCAAAAATAAATCAATAAAATAAATAAATGTATTAAAAAAATACATCTTGGTTAAAAAAAAAAGTTCATCAGAGGTACTTAGCAGAAAAAAAAAAAAAGTTGTTCTAAGAAAGGGCACTTAGTGCATCCTAGAAAGGAACCTGTGATACCAACTAAAATTAGGTAGAAATAAAAAATAACATATCTCAAAATAACATCTGCAATTATGAACATGTTTATCAAGCATGCCATTTTACGAATCTTTATATACCTGGTAATAGAATAGATTTCCATTTGAATAGTCCGGAGAAAAAAGATTACACTCTTTCAACTAATCTTGTACAAAATTTCCAAATCTCTCACGCTCTTTCCCTCTCTTCCTTCCCACCCTCTCATACAGAGTTGTTTGCCATTAAATGATTGGAATAGTGCATCCTTACCTAGCTTCTTTATGAGAATCAATAGTTTACCTTAAAAGAATATGTTCTTTTCCTTCATATCATAATGTTCACAGAGAGTAAGCAAATGGATTAATTCCAGATTAGATGAAAAATCCACCAACTGACTATCAAAATAGCTTACTATTACCATTCGGTTATCCAGGCAATTGATGGATTAATTTCTTAAATTCTGTCTCTTTGCACTTAGTAAATGGACTCCATTGAAGAAATAGGACTCCATCAAACATATATCTCTACCTGTAACTCTGCAACACATACACTCAGAAAATATTGAAACATTTTTTGGAAAAATCAAAAGATGTGTATCCTTACTTTGGTCTCAGCATGCTAGGGAACTTAGCCTCCATTTGGAGGCTGTAATCGGGGCTCATTTGCTTGTAGCAGGTAGGCTTTTGCAGCATAAAAGTCATTTCATTTCAACAAACCGGGGGCACTTAGTACCAGACAAGAGATGTAATAGCCACAGAATTCTACACAGAGCAGAATTCAACTTGAACATCAGCTCACTTTACTATGACCTGGCAGTCTGTTGACCTCTAGTTGGTGTCCCCATGCCTGGGAAGTTGGTTTATTCTTCAACTCTACCCACATCACCTGACAAATTCGTAATAGCTCATCATCTAAAATGCCACCGTCACTAGGTCACTGTGACATAAAGTACACACATTTATAACTCTCCTGTGGGTAACACCAACTACTGTGGCAACAACAGCCTTACAAACAACATTGCTATGGAACCTTAAGGGTAAGCTGGCTTCAGGCATACCTACTCCCACATCTCTGGCTTATGTTCTGCCATGGAAACAATGAAAGTGCACAGTAACTGAACATCTATCTCATCAAATGGCAGATCCCAGAAGGCTCTTGCTTCCTCCTGCTACCAGTGGCTTCTTCGTTTTCCTCCTAATCTAATTATAGAAAGATAAACTGCTAATTTAAAACTGACAGGTAGGGATTTCCCTGGGGGCACAGTGGTTAAGAATCTGCCTGCCAATGCAAGGGACATGGGTTCGAGCCCTGGTCCAGCAAGATCCCACATCCCACATGCCATGGAGCAACTAGGCCCATGCACCGTAACTACTCAGCCTGTGCTCTAGAGCCCAGAGCCACAACTACTGAGCCAGTGTGCCACAACTTCTGAGGCCCGCGTGCCTGGGTCCCGTGCTCACCACAATGAGAAACCCGCGCACCACAACGAAGAGTGACCCCCACTCTCCTGGGGGCACAGTGGTTAAGAATCTGCCTGCCAATGCAAGGGACATGGGTTCGAGCCCTGGGCCGCCAGCAAGATCCCACATCCCACATGCCATGGAGCAACTGGGCCCATGCACCGTAACTACTCAGCCTGTGCTCTAGAGCCCAGAGCCACAACTACTGAGCCAGTGTGCCACAACTTCTGAGGCCCGCGTGCCTGGGTCCCGGGCTCACCACAATGAGAAACCCGCGCACCACAACGAAGAGTGACCCCCACTCTCTGCAACTAGAGAAAGCCCACACGCAGCAACGAAGACCCAACACAGCCAAAAACGAAGACGCAACACAGCCAATAAACAAATAAATAAATTTATTAAAAAATAAAGCTGACAAGTACCTTTTTTTCTCCCCTCTTTGAATCTTTACTTATTTGATACAAGAAAGAACACTCATACTCAGAAGAACGGTTTCAAACAAGACATCGACATTGATTAAACATACACCCCCCACCCCCCGCCCCCCCACACACAGGGTGGGTGACTTCCCCTGCCCTTACTCTTTTCTTAAGCAGGGCTAGACTACAGTTTTATATTGTGTTGACAGTGTGATGTGGAAGCAAAATTGTCCAGACCGTTTGGGACTTTTTCAATTCAATGTGTGATCTGAACTATCTTTATGTTTATGGCTTGTAATATAATTCTAGAAAATATTGCTTTGCTAATGTAGCAGGAACTAACACAAAGTTTACTTAACTGAATTTCCTGGACCTCATTTACTATGCAGTGTCAGGCTTTTGCTGTGTCTCCACCTACCTAAATTCCAGCCCCTGTCCCCAGGACTTTTGACTTCTTGGAATTGTTGGTTATGCCCCTTTGAACACTTGACCACTTCAAATGAGTCATTTTTACTTTCTTAATATCTATGGATCTTTAGATAGAAACTTTCTGAGGTTGTTGATGAAACACAGAAGCTAATAATACAGTGATAAGCACCCTGGGTTGCTCTGTACAATCTAATAGAACTATTCAGCAAACAATTCTGTCTCTATGCTTAGAGAAAAGAGTGAATTATGTTTAATGGCAAGATTGGGAAACTTTAGATTTTAGAGATGAAGTTATTTTAGAAATCACGTAGGATAACCTTTTTGTTCTGAGTTTCAGAAACCTTAGACTCACAAAAGTAAATTAAAATGTTTACATACGTATAGAAGTTCAGGGCTTCCCTGGTGGTGCAGTGGTTAAGAATCTGCCTGCCAATGCAAGGGACATGGGTTCGACCCCTGGTCTGGGAAGATCCCAAATGCCTCAGAGCAACTAAGCCCACATGCCACAACTACTGAGCCTGTGTTCTAGAGCCAGAGCTCCGTAACGAGAGAAGCCACAGCAATGAGAAGCCCGTGGGCGCCGCAAAGAAGAGTAGCTCCTGCTTGCCCGAAGACCCAATGCAGCCAAAAATAAATCAATAAAATAAATAAATGTATTAAAAAAATACATCTTGGTTAAAAAAAAAAGTTCATCAGAGGTACTTAGCAGAAAAAAAAAAAAGTTGTTCTAAGAAAGGGCACTTAGTGCATCCTAGAAAGGAACCTGTGATACCAACTAAAATTAGGTAGAAATAAAAAATAACATATCTCAAAATAACATCTGCAATTATGAACATGTTTATCAAGCATGCCATTTTACGAATCTTTATATACCTGGTAATAGAATAGATTTCCATTTGAATAGTCTGGAGAAAAAAGATTACACTCTTTCAACTAATCTTGTACAAAATTTCCAAATCTCTCACGCTCTTTCCCTCTCTTCCTTCCCACCCTCTCATACAGAGTTGTTTGCCATTAAATGATTGGAATAGTGCATCCTTACCTAGCTTCTTTATGAGAATCAATAGTTTACCTTAAAAGAATATGTTCTTTTCCTTCATATCATAATGTTCACAGAGAGTAAGCAAATGGATTAATTCCAGATTAGATGAAAAATCCACCAACTGACTATCAAAATAGCTTACTATTACCATTCGGTTATCCAGGCAATTGATGGATTAATTTCTTAAATTCTGTCTCTTTGCACTTAGTAAATGGACTCCATTGAAGAAATAGGACTCCATCAAACATATATCTCTACCTGTAACTCTGCAACACATACACTCAGAAAATATTGAAACATTTTTTGGAAAAATCAAAAGATGTGTATCCTTACTTTGGTCTCAGCATGCTAGGGAACTTAGCCTCCATTTGGAGGCTGTAATCGGGGCTCATTTGCTTGTAGCAGGTAGGCTTTTGCAGCATAAAAGTCATTTCATTTCAACAAACCGGGGGCACTTAGTACCAGACAAGAGATGTAATAGCCACAGAATTCTACACAGAGGGCACACACTGAGTATTCCACTTCAGAAACTCACATAACTCTAATTATTGACAAGTCTTTTCATAATCTAGGAAGATGGTAACTCTCTTCTAAGGATGATACAAAGACCATTAAATATGGGGATTTTCATTAAATATTAAAGTGTGTGTTCCCTTAACCTTTTAATGAGAGATTGTTCAGTATGAACTTTTATTTAGAGGAAACTGAATTCTTTCCCCACCCCGTCTGCGTCTCCATACTCACGACACACGAGTAAACAACTTTTGCTAACTAAGGTAAGCGTCCTGTCAGTAGGGTGCGTTGTGTTTTCATCATAGTTGAGAAGACATTTTCACTTTGTCTCCTCAAGTCTAACTCTGACAAACCCCTTCTTGACCAGGTGACAAAATCACAGCCTCTGCAGAACTCACACATACCCTGAGGTGAGCAAAACTCAGAACACTTTCATTTATACTTACCGTTTTATTGCTTCTTCTTGTCTTCGGCGTTTTTCATTCTTTTCCTTCAAGTAGGCCAGGTTTGTTTCATTTCTCAAGCGATCATTTTCTCGAGCAATGTCTGATGCATTCTGAATAACCAATCCGTCATAGGCCTTCATCCCCATATCCTCAATATACTGGAGAAATGTGTCCAGAGGGTCTTCCTCAGGATTAGAACTCATCATCCTGGAGGATTTCATGTGAAAAGGAACACTTCCTGTGGGGTGAGAACACATTTTACCTTCATCAAAGATGTGGATAAAAGCAAGGTGCTGCTTATTCTCTTAACATCTTGTCAGCGCCAAACTCCAATGATCATAGCGGGATCTACTTGGAGAAAATGTCTCATTAGAAATTACAGTCAGAGTATTTAAAGTTAATATTAAATGAATGTTGCCTGGGTAGCAAACACTTCTTCAAAGCACCAAAAGTAGCAAATCAAAGGCTAAAGCTCTCGCGCTGAAAGGTGATGTGAGGGTGCAAATATCTGGGGGAAGAAAAACGTAAGTTTATGTAAACAGAGTCATGATTTTGCTTCTCAAAAATGTGTCCATATACTAATAAGACACAGTAGAACCAAGGTTCATTTTTTTCTGATTACTACAAAGACATTTCTGTTCAATTTCAAATAAAATGATGTAATTATTTGGAATGAACATTTTTTTAAAATAGATTTACTTATTTATTTATTTAATTTGGCTGCACTGTGTCTTAGCCACGCATGGGCTTTCTTCACTGCTTTGCGCGGGTTTCTCTTGTTGCGGAACACTGGCTCTAGGCGTGCGGGCTTCATAGCTGTGGCTCGCAGGATCTAGAGCGCAGGTTCAGTAGTTGTGGCGCACGGGCTTAGTTGCTCCGCGGCACGTGGGATCTTCCCAAACCAGGACTCGAACCCGTGTCCCCTGCATTGGCAGGCGGATTCTTAACCACTGCACTACCAGGGAAGTCCTGGAATGAACTTTCTTATTGTGTGTTTTCTTTGCAATTTAAAATTAAGATTTATGACTCTGAATAATTCATGCAAAATATAGCAGTAATCAAGGAAATACACATTTCTAATAACATTTGTCTTAGAAATAATCTCTTTTTGACCCTCCGCTATTTTCCAAAATGGTGCTCCGTAATGGCTTCGTGCTGTAACTCAAATATCACAGGTCACCAGGACCACGTTAATCCCTACCAGTCTGGTAATTCAAGCAGTGGCAATTATGATGATCCTTGCTACATGAGGTTTAAAAACCTGAGCCACAGAAAAGAATACTGAAAGCCAAAGTCAAATCAAAACAAAAACAGGAACATAGGACTTTCAAAGCTCACCTATAAAATGCTGGAAATAACAACACCCACCTCCTGCTGATGTGAAGATTATGAGAGGTGATGACTGTGGAGAACTTAGCATAAAGTTCAACAATAGTAAGAGTATACATAATAAAGTTAGCTAATATTATTGGCAGGAATAATAATGTAAAATGTGTATATATGTATAGATGGATGGGTGGATAAATAACCAGCAGGCTATAAAAGTCAGCATGCCTTAAAGTAGAGGAATCCAAAGAATCATAGAAATAAATGAAGTCGGGGATAGAAAAATTGTTTTAATCAATCAAAAGTAGAACTGAAGTTTAATTAATTACGTACAAGAGTAAGTATTTTACCCATCTAGCTTAATAACGCTTATTGTCCTCAATTGCATATTCACTGTGGCAAAGCAAAATCAATTAAAAAGAAGAAAACACTGGCAATTTAAAAATTATAAATTACCTTTACATCTTCTACTTTCTTCAAAAGGCTCAGAAAGATATATATTTTTAAAATATCAGCCCAGCTTTTTAATGTAGAAGTCCTAGACCTTCATTTTTACTATTACAAATCATTTTCATTCTGATTTTTTTATAAGAATAATCATGTTCCATAACCTGGACCGTAGCTATGGAAACTTCAGTTCTTATCAGAGTTTATTAGCATTTCAGCTGCCAGTCAATCCATATGTTACTTGAAGCCCAGTCTGAATTTAAGGATTTATTCCTCAATCTGTAAGAAATTGTTGAAACTACATAGATGAGTGGTTTGTTGACTCATGATTTTCTGTTATGCTGTTTTCTTATGTTTGGTTTGGTTTCAAGCCATAATGGGCTGGCAAATGAAATGGACTTTTAATTCTAACTATCTAACGCAATAAATTGTATTTCATTATCAGCCTATCAGATTAGATGCTGAAGTGGTGAACACACATAGGAATAAAAAATTGCTGCTACAAATGATTGTAATTTGGGGGGGAAATGCAACATGATTCTCAAACAGCTAAAGCATTAGTATTATTGGGAATTCACTTCTACCAAAGACTACAGCACTAGGTGTGATTAGGTAAAAAAAGATCTGCATAACCTTATGGAAATTAATTCTACCATAGTTAAGCAAGCCAAGTCAGTGTTACAAGGATTCTAGAGAGAATGCCTCAGGAAGGAAGATGATCACTCCCACGCTGCCCTGGAGCCAAATTGTCTATTTCCCACTGCGTAAGGCATTACCCGAAGACTTTTATTTCTTCCCTTAAGTTTTCCTCCCCATCCGGATGACACCAGTGATTCTTCACACAGTTTATATATTCCAAATATTAGCAAGGTTAATTGTGTACCTCTGAAAATTGATTATCTTCCTAAGTGGTCTTTCAAAGTTCCTGAACTTTAAATTATGTTTGTTCTGATAAAATATTAAATAATAAATCATAAAATATGTATACCATGGAGAGTCATATTATAAGATTTTTTAAGTTGAGATGAAAATTTGGGGGATGAAAATCAACCATAAAATCTGGTAAAACTTCAGAGCAATGAAAATTGGATGTTGGTGAACATGCTTTTGTCATCCAATTCTAGAGGATAATTGTTTCTACAATCATTTATTTATGCAAGTATTTCTTGAGCACATATTATGAACTAGGCACTGATAAAGGCAGCATTGTGTCCCTCTAGACGTTCACACTGCAGTGAAAGAACACAATAAATAAATATTCACAATACAGTGTGACAAGGGCACGGGTTCATTTGGCAATGTTGGCATTCACTAGTTTGTCATGGTTATGTTCACCATTTTTGAGGATGAACAAAGAACACTTTTTAACTATTATATCTAGTCTTCAAAAATAAAAATAAAGAATAGATTTGGGCCCTACCAATGTCTAAGTATCATACTTTTTTGCTTCCTTGTCCACAAGTAAAAGGTAGTTTGTAATGTAGGGGGAAAGTGAGGCAGTCTTGAAGGGCATACAGTTGGGGAGTTGACCATAATGGCCTAAAAATCCTAAACTAAAGCACCCCTAGATCTATGACTTTGTGCAAGTTAGTCAACCTCTTTAAGCTTCAGTCTCAACAGTTTTAAAATCATGTTTACGCTCTTGTGAGGATTCGGTTAGAAAATGTATGTAATTGTTCAATAAATGTGACCATAGTTATTAGTCACTAACATTACTATTAGATGATTTTCACAATTCTTAACTGTGGTGACGATTACGGTTTGTAGTCACTCCTCGATAAGCATAGTTTTACTTTGAAACATAATAGAGTAGAATGTTTATTGTTCAACTTCCTTAATCACGGGTATTCAACTAGAGGCCATGAAAATGGTTAACAGATTTGTTCACTAATTCAATGCATGTTAAACCACTTATCCATTCTGCCCCATTTTTCAAAACTAGAAAATAAGGGCTTTGGGACATGTGAACCAAGATGCGCATCCCATCTCTCAAACACTTGGACTCCACCCTTCCAAGCCCAAGGATGTTTCTCAGGTAACTGGACTATGAATGAATAGATTCCTGGCCTCACTGAAGAAAAGTTGAGTCTTGTATAAGTACTTATATCATTACAACTTCTACCATTCCCAGGCAGTGAGAACCCAGAGACAAGTATGATCTTAAATCTGCCCTTCAGAAATTTATATTTATGGCTAAGACAGATATTGAATCAGATACATTCCTTATCACTAAATATTTGGCTGCATTTTGATTATTGGATATTAAATCAAGATCATTTCTAGCCCTTGAACGACAATCTTGTATGCAAGCATTTTATAAAAGCTTGTTTGCAGCACCTAATTCCAAAGTTGGCATCATAAAAGAACATAGTTAAGAAACAAATGGGCAACTTCCTTCAGGTAGCATCTTTAGATATATTGCGATTAATTAATTAATTAATTAATGAGTGTACCATAGTAGATCACAAATTATTGCATAGGACATTTGTGACAGAGCGGGTGAGATGGAAGGGAACTTTTGCATTTCTCCAGCCATCCCTTTTATTTGAACTATGTGTCTGCAGCCATTTTTACTGAAAACAAATTAGACATTTTAGCCCCCCCTAGAGCACTGGCTGAAAGCTGGCATCCATTGTCTTCACCCACAAAGCAGATATATTTTCTTTGGACTGCAAGGCGTTGATTCCAATAACAGAAGATTTTTGTGTATGTGTTCTTTTCCTTGGAAGTTACGGTCAACATTTAAAATTTGTGTCAGGGACTCTCCTGGGAAAGCATCTAAGATAGTGGAGATCAGAATTCCCGTACAAATCACAGATAACTTCAAGTCTTCACTTTACGCCTTTCCTGTATTGCTGTATTCTGCATTTATAAGAGACTGCTTTTGTTTAATTTTTGGACTACTGTAGAATCATTCCATTCTAATAAAAGCTACAGATGTTGGTTTAAATACAACTGGGTGGTTAATTGCTCAGCTTTATTTTATTTTATTCTTTCACGTTTGTTATTTATTTCCTATTGACCACACCCTTTATAAAGATTACTTGGTATAATATTGTGAGACTTCTCAAAATTTGAAATTTCACTCGACTCAGCTAAAATGCACCAAGTTAAACTGGTAGGATTCAGGTCGTATTTAAGACATTAAGCATTTTATCTTTTATTTGAGTTAATCATTTCCTTATTTTCTTTTGTGTAAAATCATCATCTACCTTACCAATGCTGAGCCTAGAATTGAAAATAACTACATCACTTTACATTTATTTCCACTGAAGTAAAACTATCTATTACATATATATGCAGAGCAGAAAATATACATAAGGCTCTCCAAATGGAATCCCTAGACACATAAAAAATTGCCCTTTTTGCTCTCTCTGTAGCCACTGCTTGCATCCAAGGAACTCAAGAAGCTGAGACACCACATAACTTTAAGTGTTAAAGCCAAAAAAAATTGAGGTACATTCCTGAGATATAAGTATATGCAAAAACTTTAAGATCGTACACCTACATGGGTTATTCCCTTTGTAAATTAAGAAATAAATTTTGTATGGTCTCAATTTACCAGAGGATATTTAATGTGGCACTAACTGGTGTCAGGATTGGGTTCCCCCATAGCCTAGAGGGCTTTTGATTAATTATAGGCTGTTTTTGACCAAAAAAAGGTACAAAAAGAGTCAGGTAAATATCAAGCATGCCATCTTCTCATATATGTTAAAGAATTTTTCTTTTCTTATAAGTCAGAACAGATTCCTCCTTTAGTGTAATTTCATGCATTGTGACATCAACCACTCTGGCTCCAGTGGACGTGTACACTGACTTCTCAGGCAGAATCTTCCTGTGGGCCATTTATCGCCATTTACCCAAAGCCGAGTTCTAGTATAACAGCATCACCTTAGTGAATTAGTCCACTGGCCCTCATGAGTGCTGGTTCTTTTTTCTCTTCTTAAAGTGTTTACTCAGAATTTCTGAAATGGAGCTGTTCTCCTTCTAAAACTTTGGTTTTCAAAGATATAAAGCTGTGAAAACTCTACTAATTCAGGTATTTTCCACATACACTGAGAGGTAGAGGAAGAAAAAGCATATGTTTGGGAGAGAACTGCTCCCCAATTCTTAAAGTTCTGTAAGAAGCTTCTTAAATTTTAGGTCACAGTTAACCCCATATGATAATGTTGTAGCTAGAATAAGATAGAGTTTATTTTGTACCACTATTGTAATGCTATTTGTGTTAACCAGGAAAAAACAAATACATACAAGGGAATAAATTTCATGGTGGAAAGCTGAGACATTTTGCTTTCATTTCACATTTATGTTTTTCTCTTTATCTGCATATGGGAAAGTTTTCTAGTGCCCACCCCTTATTTGTTTCTTAGGTTTTCAAACCACAGCTGTCTTAACACTGTGAGGAAGTTATTTGAATTTGAGTTATTAAAATTTGATTTTCCCTCCCACTCCAATCATTGCATCTTCTCTGAGATAGAGAATCCTATTTTGCCCAGTAGTATCTATTCATCCAAATAAAAGTTTCCCAAGGCAATTTTGACTATATTTTTTGTTCAGCAAGAGAAAAAGATCTTTTACATTTTTCACATGTACTCAAATCAATTTGAAAAAATAAGTACTTAAATAATCAGGCTTCATATACATATGTAAAATATGTATGCAAATTAATACCTAAAATTTGCTGACTTCACGCAGGACCAAATCAAGAGTAGATTGCCTGGCTTCACTCCATAACCCATGCAAACCGTGTCAAAATTGTTTTTCTGATCAAATCTTATAATGTGTCAAAAATACGTCCTGTAATTCACTTTGATTATGCTTGAAATCCTACCCTCAACCCCACAAATGATCATACTTATTTTTTCATTCCACTGTCATTAAAATGCAGTTGTTCTGCCCAAAATGGGAAATGTTAGAGTTAAAACCAAGACAGCTTGTTGAAGTGACTACAAAGATACTGATTGCTTTTTTTCTCAGAAAGCAGATTACTTTGTAGTGAGTTTTTCTCCACTATCTCCCCTCCCAAAATGGTTAACATGGGCATAGATCATGTTAATGGAGAGCACCATAAATCAGATATTTCCCCCAAACTTCTAGGTTGTCATGGTGCTATTTGCCCATGGTCTAAAAAGACTGCATATTTCACTAATATTAGGGACTCACACAAAATGTCAATAGCTGAGGTACTTTTCTGAGCCTTTGGCCAAATGTTTCCAGATACTTACAAGGCAGTATTTGCAAAGTACATATAGTCAGTATAATAATTGCTGACTAGAGCTACAATAGAAACCATCTAATTGAATTGGGAAGTGATGACATTTATTTTTTTAAACAATAGCCAACCTTCCTGTCTCTAGGATTTTTACACTTCTCTCTCTAAACTTTACAGATGTTCCAAGTCCTTGGGCTTCTCTGTAGTTCCTTGTGAAGTTTTAGTATTTTTTCCTCAGGTCTGTTTTTACTGATTTTCTAAACTGTCAATGTCCTTCACAGAGTCCCTTCCTTTGATGAGTTGGCAAACAAATGTTGTTCTTTCCACAGGGGGGGAAACAATTTGGCATTTGTGGCTCACATTTTCTCATATTAATTTGTTTACCACTTGACTATATAGAAAATAAGTTGGAGCATTGTCTAAAATGTGAAGAATTAGGAGAGAAGTTAATTTCCCCTTATGTTCTACAGTCATTAATCCACACTACTTGGTTATAAATTCTTGCATGTTAAAATGACCAAAACTATATGTGGAAGCTGTTCCACTGGGTTTTCTTATTTTTGGACTATATTTAGAAAAATATTCCAGTTCTATGATACTAAAACAACTTTAAATTTTCCTAATGATAATGCACAATATTATCATAGTAACAGTTCTCCCAGATAGGGAATACCTACATTTCTTGTATTTAACATTTGCCAATAGTTGGAAAAATTAGAGTTGGAGACACCCCAACAAAATAAGTGTGTGTCCCAAGTAAAACAAGTCCACCTAAAGTTCTATAGAAAATATTTATTGTGATGAGAATAGTGAAATTTCTGATATTACGTGGTATTAAAACATATAATTCTCAAAGAGGTTTATGTCTAATCAGTTAGGAAGAAGCAGTTTCAGCTTTGGTGTATGTCTGATAGTTTGGATTTTTATTATTTGGTACTGTGCCTTTTCTTATCTTTCTTTCTTTCTTTCTTTCTTTCTCTCTTCTTTCTTTCTTTCTTTCTTTCTTTCTTTTTTTCTTTCTTTTAGAACACAAAACTGGGCTGACACAAATGTGTTAAGAGGCTGTTGTAAAATATTTATGGTATGGAATAGCAGATAAATAGCTCTAGCATGCACCACGTGAATGCTAATTAATACCCGGGAAAATATTTTCAGTGCTTTTAATAATTCAACATAGCTTATTTCACCAATGAAAATCTAGTTTAACCATTTCTGTGGTAATATAACTAAGTGGGTAAGAGGGTACAAAATAGCCTGAGGCTCATTAAAGCCCTGGTTGCCTTCTCTGTGCCTTTCTTTCTGCTCCACCTAATAAGACATGCAAACTTCAGCATTAAGTATTCCCAGCTAAAATCCATTCCATTTCATAACCAGATTGCTTGATCTATTTAGTGCTGGATTCAATTAGCATGCTTAGAGAATCTGAAAAAGGAGATACATACCAAAATTTAAGTCCCCAGGGACAGCTAAGTGCAATATTCAGAAGGTGACTTGTGTCTGTCAGAGCCCTCTCCCGCGGCTGATCTCAGGGCAGTTCTGTAGGAGTAATCCAGCACCATAAGAAATAGACTTGTAGCTCAGCTCAGTTTTTCTTCAATTAAAGTGCCTTGTACCTGGATGGGAAAAGTGTCCACTCCCAGATTCTTCATCACTAGAGATCAGAGCATTCTTGATGTTCTTCCTATCAGATAAAATGGCCTTTAAAGTTTGCTAGGAAGATGCGGTGGCAGAAGACAGGTGCTTGCTTCCTTAAATCGACATTCAGAGAAAAGAAGGCATAGCTAATGGGTGGGGATGAACACACAGCCCCTCTCCTTCTAGGTCCAGCAGGGAAGAAATTGAATAATTTTACCCACTTGGCTACACAGATAATTACAAGACTCGAAGCAATCACCCAGGCTGGCTAAGTTGCCTCATTGATGATATTCTGTGAAGACAAAAATAAATGAAAACAAAAAATCAGAAACATCCTTTCTACATGTCTCGTTTCAGCCAAAAAAGATGCTCTTTCTCATTGCCACTTACATACAGAAGGTTTGGAGCAGCCTAGCTTGTGGCATCGTCCCTCCCCCGTGACAACGTACTCTCTCTCCCCTCCCTCCCTGCCCCTGACTCCCTCCCTTCCTGCTTCTCTCTCTCCTCTCCAGCTGCCTTAGTCTGTTGATGCTGCTGCTGATTAATCAGGGATTCTGAAACAAAGAACCTACCTTCTGAAATAGGCAGTAATCTTTCTTGTCTGTCTCTGCAATCCGTCTGCATTGAACGGCAAAGCTGCCAGCGTTCTAGCACCTTGGATAGTTCCCGCTCACTAGGCCCATTGGAAAAGGGAGGAGAAGCCACTGAAGAAATGACAAGAAACCCGAAAGCAGCATCGTTCTACTTCAGATTTCGGCTCCCTGGGGCCTCCCATCCTCATTAAAGGCCTCACATCTAGGCAACAGAACCTCTCTCTTTTATCTATCTGAGCTGAAGTCTGATTAGTAAATAATAAAATGAGAAGAGGGTAAAGAAACCCCTTCATTTATAGCCACTACAACACTAATTCAGCCTTTATGGAGAAGACGAATATAAATCCATCAAAAATAAATGTTCTTACTACCGAGGATGTTTAAGTCATAAGCTTTCACCCCTGGCATGGCTAATGAAAATGAGCAAAAACTTAAACGGAACATTCAGATCTCAGTTTGGTACCCTTATTTGATATCAATTTTGCCTCCATCCTCCCTGCATAGCCGAGCCAGGCACACAATTACTGCTGACGTTCTTTGGGCTGCTGCTTGGGGAAAGAGGGGAGGAGCCTTTTAACCTCATCAAAACAGCTTCATGCCACCTGCTCCCATGGCATGAGAAAAAAACTAGCCCAGTTACAAGGAACATGCACAGCACACGCCTATGTGTAATTAAGGTTTCACTTGGAGTGCACGTTATTTTTGTGTGTATGTGTTTTTATTTTTTTATGTTTATTTTATTTTATTATTTTTTTCTTAACATCTTTATTGGAGTATAATTGCTTTACAATTGTGCGTTAGTTTCTGCTGTATAACAAAGTGAATCAGCTATACATATACATACATCCCCAGATCTCCTTCCTCTTGCACGTTATTTCTTTTAACAAAAATAAAAATGTGGATTAACCATTGCATGTGTGTCACTAACTCCTATAGAATCACTGTTGAAGTTATTTAATGTCATCTTATTTCCTACATATACTAAGAACTCCCCTCATACATGTCTTAATATTCTACTGAATATATACATACCATGTTATATACATATATACACATCATGTTATATAATACAACCTATATACATATTTTTGTGTGTATATATAGATATATACAAAAACTTATATGCGTGCATATGCACAGACACAGATACACACACATATACAAGTCCTAAGTTTTTATCTAACCTGCTTTTCCTCAGAGTAAAAACTGTAACAAAGTAGATTAATGTAGATTACACATTTTAATGTGTAAGTTCATATACTACAGTAAAAGTAACAATAGGCAAAAAGTTTCTCCTTCATTGGGGCTAAAATATCAATTTTAAGGGGGAAAATGAGCTTATTATTCAATAGCGACCTGTAGATTTTTTCCTGTCACATTCTTTTCCAATAACTCTTATTGTAAATTACCTTCACTCAGAAGCTGATTTTCCCAAGGGTTATCCTAAACATCTAAATTCATAACAAATTTCTTATAAAAATGTGTTCTGAATGTAATTTTTCACATATCAACAGACCATGAAAAAATAATAAACTTAAGTTCATCTTCCTGATTTTTAAGTGCCATCTGGGAATGTAGTATTATTTTACATTTTTTTTTAACTTGTAAGTATCTGTGGGAAAATGAAATTGGCACATTACATTACTATAAAACTTCCGGTTTTCACATGTCCTAGAGTGCATTCCTAAAGTGAATCACAGAAGTCATTTATTTCCTGCTTTTTTGTGCATCTACTTTGTGTTTGGAAAAGGACATCTTTTTAAAGCACTCTGGAAGATTAGACAGATGAAAAGAAGGAAGGGAAATATAATTGGGAAAGAGAAGAGGCCATCTCTCTCTCTTTATCTCTCTTCCCCTCCCACCCCTATCTTATGAACATTCTAAAAACTTAGCACATTGTAGAAAAGTGCCTCAAGCGACGCTTACCAGCTAGTAACAACCACCATGTTGTGATCAAGAGGTTTAGTAGTGTATCACTAGTAATAGTCAAGTGTCCTTACAGAAGTTGTCTTTCAGCACAGGACCAAAAGCAGAAAAGATTCTCTGTAAAGAAATTACATGACAGACATTTGGGGAAGTGGAAATATTTTATCATGACTGATAATTTTATCAAATAAAGGGAGGCTAAATTTTTCAGCTATAAAGAGTTTGAATAGACACTGGTGTAAAGTCCATTTCTACATATGAGAAAATTAATCCCCAGGTAGGTACACTGACCTGCTTCAGGCCTTACACCCATCGGCTCATTGGGACTAGGATCTAAGGTCACTGAGCTGATTGTGCATCTTTGGCCAATAAAGTGGTTCTCAGTCACCTTGATTTCATGCATCAGGGTAATTTAAAATAAAGTAAGGAGACACTGACATATGGTTGCTAACTATAAAAAGAACCAACATTTTTTACCACAAAAATTTCAAAAGCTAAAGAGATTTTTTTATCCCCCCAGAATGGGGAGAACATATTTATAATAATGTGTGGTCCATTAAATTTTCCTAAATTTAATATTTAGGAAAATTTGTGATTATTGTTGTCTCCCTCCCTTTTCCTTCCTTCCTTCCTTCCTTCCTTCCTTCCTTCCTTCCTTTGTTCCTCTTCTTTTCACAGTACAGGGCTTGAGAAACAACACATTATATCAACCCCATCTTCCCCATCCCATTCTCTCCTCACTCAAGGCCACAGAGTCTATTGATCAGGCAATTTCTTCTCTGGAGACATATTAGTGTACCAGTTTTTATGGCACATTTGAGAGTTGGTGCCTAGAAGGTCCCAAGAACTACTTCTCTAAGTCTCACTGAATGAAACAGAAAAGGGTCTATAGTTTCAAATAATCATAGAACCAAATGTAAAATTAATTTCTACTTGTTTCAGTAATATCCAAAGAAAAATGTATTGGACAAAATTAAAGTTGAAAATTCTTATACTAAGAATAAAAGTATAGAGGCAATTAAGCTCAAATTATAGTTATATGTTGGTTTATTTCTTCATAAACATCTTCATAAACTACATATATGGTTCCTATGTCAATAGGAAACTGGTCATTGAAATGCCTCGTGACTTATTTCTTTTAAAGTTCTTAATTCAGGGAACTTTGTCTCTTTCTATTATAAAATACTGACTAACAGAGTTGATGCTCTTGGGGTTAAACAAGTACCTTCTGTGAACTCAGATAGACCAGAAGAGTCAGAGTCCTGAAAATGCTTCTTAGTCTGTAAATCAGCCAGATGGTGGGGAGTGCTTTTTGTATAAAAGTGATGCAAATGAGAAAAGTGAGAATTGAAACTGAGCGATCTAGCTACCTAAATTTTAAGGGGTTTATTTAAATCTATCAAGAGGTACTCTCTGAAGTCATGTCATAATTTATAATAAAGCCTTTCTAGTTTTTTCCATGATCTGTAATTTTTCTATTATTCTTTCCACATTTAGCTTAAGGAGATGACACCTTTGTTATAATGAAATTATTCCACTAGGGAAAAAGCTAATCTCCTTACCATCCAATCAGGATTTCTAAGCATTCTGGTAATAGCCTGAAATGAAAGTCTTGGTAGAATGAGAACCATATGTTCCTCATCATTTTTGCCTATGCAAAAATATAGATTTCAACAGAAGTCGTACATATGATTTAGAAAACATGGGGCAGTGGATAACAATATGGTGCTCCAGGATCCAGAATACTGAGTAACTGGGGAAAAAAAAAAAAGATTTATTGTCTAATAACATACACAAAAACTACATTTGTACTGTGAAGGGATTGTCAATAAATGGGAATTCCCATGGCAGGAAACTTAGGAATTGATCCAGACATCTCTCCTTTGTTTTGTCCAGCAGATATTTTCCAGTGAAGATTTCAGAAGATTTTACATTTATAAAAAATGTATTTATCTCTGTACTCAAATATTATTTTTTAAATTGCCAAAAATGAATCTACATATTCTAACAAAAAAGACACTCCCACTCCAACCAACCATCTCCTTTCTTTGTATGAATTTTTAACCAAGATTCAAAAATCAGGTCTATCATGCCCTGGTAGTCTGTCCTGACTTATCACAGTCAAAACCTGATGCTCATTCTCTATGTTATGAAATTCTCCATCAATAAATAACCCACCAATAAAAAGTAAAGCTATAAGATTTTTTCATACTCTGCCAAACATGCCTATTTCATTCTCCAAGTGTGCTAGTTGAGATTACTGAAAGAGTGGGATCCTTCTTTTCTACTTCCAGGACCCCAGGACATTGATTGCACCTGGACAGCAGCAGGGATTTATTGAATGCATGCATGGCTCCAGATCTTAACTGATGGCATGGCCTGTACAAGTAGAAAATTCAAAAGTACCTATGTACTGAACATAAAATTCTCTTTTAAAAAATTCTATATCAAAATTACAAAACAAAATTAGCCACTCTAAAACTCAAATATTTGAGGAGGGAAAATATATTTCCAAAGAGGCTCCATATTTTTCTACCTGAAAAATCAAAAATAACCAGTTTGAAACTGACTAGAAATAATGAGATAAGTTGACCTTCATAAGAAGGTCAACTGAATATACAAACATAAGGGCTATATTTAGAGAAAACAAAATTTTTCTGAGAGACTCTTTTAGTCAACTTAGGCTGCTATAGTGAAATACCATAGACTGGCTGGTTTAAACAACAGACATTTACATTTCACTCTTCCAGAAGCTGAGAAGTCCAAGGTCAAGGTGCTAGCAGATTCAGTTTATAGTGAGAGCCCTTTCTCTGGCTTGAAGACAGCCACCCTCTTTCTGTGTCCTCACAGGGCAGACAGAGTGAGAGCTCTGGTCTGTCTTCCTCTTCTTATAAGGACAATAATGTTATCATGGGGGCCCCACCCTCATGACCTCATCTAAACCTAATAACCTCCCAAAGGCCCACTTCCAAATCCCATCACTTTGGGGGTTAGAGTCTCAACATGAATTCTGGGGTGCCACAAACATTCAGTCCATAACAGAGACATAGAAGACATGAGAAAAAAAAAGAGATATTCCTTCTGGAATAGAAAGAATCAATTTTGTAAATAATTACTTCTTACTAAATTGACTTCAAAGTGAATGTAATGTCAATTTAAATGAAATATGATGTTTAGTGGAATTTGAAAAGCCAATAGATCCTTTGATAGATATTTTCTTGACTAAATATTAAAACATTCTGCAAAGCTAAATTCATTTTATTGTAGTATTTGACAGGAATTGACTGTGAATCAATAGAAGAGATTAGAAAGTCCAGGAAAAGCATATATGTGTATTTAGCATGTGATAAATATGGCATTGCATATCAATAAGTAATACAATTAAGTAAACAGAAATGCATACATATGCACATAAAAACTTTTTATGATTGTTTGCAAAATAAATCTAATCTTTTGCTAATGTACGTGTGGTCCAAGAACCTGCAGTGTCAGCATCCTCTGGGGCTTGTTAAATATGGGAAACTCAGGTTTCTTCCTAGACCATCTGAGTCAGGAGCTGCATTTTAACACATTCCTAGGTGATCGGTGTGCAAATTAACGTTGCAAAGCAATGTCCAATAAAAATTCCTAAGATGCACTGTCAAAAATGATAGCCATGAGCTACACATGGCTATTGAGAACTTGTGTGGCTAGTGAAACTGAGGAAATAAATTTTAAATTTTATTTTAATTAATTTAAATTTAAAATTTACTTGTGGGTAGTGGCTACTATATTAGATAATGCAGCTCTAGAACTTCCTTTGAAATATTTGCAAATGAAAACATTAATTTACTGAAAGTTTAATATGATCTTGGGGTGGAGATGACCAATGTAAAGGTAACATCAAAGCTAGAAACTATTAAGTGACAACCAGAGAATTGAATACATAAAAATATAAGATATTTAAATGTAAAAAGATTATAAATAAAGTTTTCATTTAAGTGCAAAATGGGGAAATTATTTGCAACACATGTGAGAGCTAAGCAGATACACATTCCTCTTATATTAGTAAAAACAAAAAAAAAAGAAAAATTTACATATAAGCAATATATAAACACCACAGTACTAAACAAGAATAAAAGATAGGAATGGGTCATTCAGAAAATAAGAATTTGAAATGACAAATAAATATGGAAAAGCACGTTAACCTCAGTAATAACAAAATCCAAATTAAAATAACAAATAGGTCTAATGTTTTATATAATTTCCCATGCTGGTAAACATGTGGAGAAATGGACAGTTATGTGAATGTATGCAACCAAATGAAGGTAAAACTGATAGTTTTAATGTTTTTTTAATGAGCACAGTCTTTCAAATAATAATTCTACTTTAATGACAAGTGTACAAAACTATGTTTCAGTCATTTATAGTGTGTAATAGCAGAAATCTGAAAACTTTTTACATATTCCACAGTAGGAGATTGAAAAATAAATTATGATGAAAGTATTAAAACTATGATATAGATCTATATTCACTTATGTGAATGTGGGTACAGTAAGGAGGGCAAGAGCATTAGCTCTTTAAAGGAATCATTGGGCTGGAGTACTATTCACCCCTATATCCTAACAGCCTGACAACGGTCAAGCTACGAAACTTATCCCTGCCTCAGTTTCTTGATCTAAAAAATGACCATCATATTAGTGCAAAGTCATAAATTTATTATGAAGCTTAAATTAATTAATCATCTATGTAAAAGTCTATGTAAAAAGCTGTGTCTAGCATATAACGTGTACCAATGAATGCTAGCTGCTCTTAGTAATAGATGTAATCATAGCAGTAGTAAGCAGTACTTGGAAAGATAACCAATACCATGCCTAGCACCTATGATTTCATGTTTTCAAATCCAGTGGCCATTTCTCTACCTTTATCATCCTAGTTGAAGTACTATTTTATCTTATCTTCCATATCTCTGTATTCTTCTGTTTTCTCTCTTATTTCAATGACTTCACCTTCTTTGCTGGCTCTCTGCCTGAGTTCTAAATGTTGGAATGCCCCAGACCACATCCCCAGCCCTCTGTCTAATTGTGTTAATATCTTCTTCCCGTTCTCCAATCACAAAAAGAAAACCAACTCAGTCACTCATTATCACACCAACTAAATTGCTTACTCTGCAAATTCTTAGCACCATTCTATACTATCTTGTTTATGCACACATGTACACACATGCACACATACATGCATATTTTTACCCCTGTTTTAATGTTATCAGTTTATCCTTACTAGAACACAAGCCTCACGAGAACAGGTACCTTCAGGCGCTAGCTCATCTGTGCATCCCAGCAAAGAGAGCAGTGGCTTGTGTATAGGAGGTGTTGAACTAAAATTTATTGAATAACTATATTACACAGGAAATAACATAATATAGTATGATATATGCATACATATAATAAGACTCAAACGTAAACATAATATTCATAACAACCGCAGTAACTGCAAACACATATATAATGTTTATTATGTCCTCTACTTAATTCCTTCATTCAATCGTCACACAAATCTTATAAGGTAGGTACTCTAATTCTCCTCACTTTAGAATATTGAGACAGAGTTTAAGTGATTTGGCTAAGGTTACACAGTTATTATATGCAGAGGGAAATCCCTAATACAGAAAAAAATAGCATAATTTTGTTTATATCTGAGTGGTGGCATTTTTTTTCTTCTTAAAAAATAGGTGTATGTGTCACTTAGTTTTCTCAAATAAGCACATACAATTTTTATAATAATTTTATATGGTAATTTGGGGGAAAAATATAAAATTCTGTCTTCACAAAATTCCCCCTGAAAGAGGAGCCTTTGAAATAAGTGGGTTTCCATTTATTTTTAAAATGAGAAGACTGGTTCAGGAGGATCTGTGAAATGGAAATGTCGCCAATGTATCACCAAGTTGGCAATATCTCCAAAAAAAAGAGATAAAAATTCAAAAGCACGTATGAGCAATGTATTGGCCAGATAAGATTTGGGGACAAGTTGTAAAGAAAAAGGGGGTTGAAGGTGGCAACACAACCTACCTAATGAAAATATTTAAAGGAGGATTTAGGAGATTGTGTCCTTCAGTTAGTTGTCTGTGACTACCTTAATACTAAGCCAAGTCCTTCCCACTTTCTCAGGTTCTTCCACATAAAATGTTACAGCCTGTCTTGCCTGAAGGGGGGGTATTGTAGTCTTATTTAAACTCACACAGAGTTAATAAGTATTTGAAAATACCCATCAGTAATTAGAGAGAACAGTGGAAGAAACAAACTCAAGCTGCAGCGAACAATGTATTTTTCTCCAAGTCTGCTTCCTTACTTCATTTAGCTAATCCAAATAAAGTGATTTGAGGGAAGTTTAAGGCAGATATGAATGTTAGGGCTACAGGAAGTTTATTACTAAAGGCATGAGGTACTAATGCTCACTCAAAACATAGTAACAAAAAAAAATAATAAATTCAAGATTATTATTTCTAAACATCCAATCTTTATCTAACTCTAGGTTGATTACAAATTAAATTTAAGGTGCTCGTGGATCAAGTTTCTACTTAATTGAGCTGTAGTTATCTCTAGGGGTGGCTGGCCATTATTCTGAGGTCAAATTTAAATACAAAAGAGGACCTTGGCGATCATCCAGTCTAAACCCTTCATGAGACAGATTAGGAAATTGAAGAGAGAATGGTAAACAGCTTGCCTCAGAATACAGAGCTGCTTCTTGGGGTTTCCAGGACTAGGTAGTTCTCTTTCTAGTCTGCAACGTTTCATTTTCATTCATAGATTTTTTTTAGCTCTTTCTCCCAAAAGTTAGCAAGAATGAAGTAGCATATTTCAAATATAATCTAGGAGTTAAAAAGCCTTTGTGGAAAGGTGAAGTAGATAACGAACTATCCATTAAGGTCTGAGATGTATTAGTCAGGCCTTGGGTAAAATTGTGAGGTGTTTGCCTGAGGATCCCAGGAATCTCTGTCAACTTTCCCCACCCTAATGTCATTCTACTCCCTCAGCCAACTGCCTAATGCCTTCTACCTGACTCTTAGAATCTATGCTCAACATACACACTACTATATATAAAATAGATAACTAATAACGACCTACTGTATAGCACAGGGAATTCTACTCAATGCTCTGTAATGGCCTATATGAGAAAAGACTCTAAAAGAGTGGATCTATGTATATATAGAACTGATTCACTTTGCTGTACACCTGAAACTCACACAACATTGTAAATCAATTATACCCCAATAAATTTTTTTTTTAAATCTGCTATTAGCTCCAGTTTGCACTCATGTTTCCCTCCATTGGAAAAGCTCTTTCCCCAGTTATCTGTGTGCCCCTCCCCCTTAATATTCCCACCAGCCTCTCTCCTGAATATCCTCAGTAATTATCACACTACCCCATTGGCTCTGGAGCTAGATTCACCTGGGTTTACAGCTCAGCTTTAGTCTTAGTTAGCTGTGTGACCTTGAACAATTATTTAATTTCTCTGTGGTTCAACTTTCTCATCAGAAAAATTGTAATAGGACCTACCTCATAGAGTTGTGATAATTAAACGAGTTACTATTTGCAAAACACAAAACATTAACTCTTATTACCGTATTTTCTTCTTTTTTCATGTATTTTTGTTATATGTTACTATCTTGATAGTATATTTACTTATTTCTTCATTTATTTAGTGTCTTTACTGTTGTAATAAAATTCTAGGAGAGCAGGAAACCTGGGTTTCTTTTTTACTTTCTACCCCAAGTGTTCAGAAAGTTTCTTGGCAAAGAGAAGGCCCTTAATAAATATTTGTTAAGTAACTCAGTTATTCCCATTTCGGGGTACTTAAGTATGTTCTCAGGACCCTTCAGTCTCAGCCTTATTTCTAACCACTGAATCAAGCTCTGTTTTGATTGGAGCTCTTTCACGCCTCAGTAAAGAGGGTGGTGAAGGGTATTGTAGGTCTATGTAAACAGGTGGCCCCAATTCTGTATCTGCATGAGTCATCTGTGAACACTGAGAAGTGTCCCTTGTCCAGATGATTTTTGCAACTGAGCCACAGCAGCTTCTGAAATTCTGTTCTTTTCTTCACTTAAACTCTGCCTTTACCAGAGGGTTACCAAAGACCCATTTGAGAAATTCGTGTTCACATACAGGTGAATTATAACTTTTGGGGTATCAACTAGGTTAATATTCTTTCTCACTGTAAATAGACCTCTGACAAAAAAAGTAAAATTGTGTTTATATTCCTCTAATTATTTTGGCCAATGCTTATATAAGGAAGTACCCAGACAGTAATACTGACAAAACCAGAGAGATGAAACATGGAGGCAACTCAGCTCGTCAATACGTAGCTACTAAAACTTCATATTTTTATGAATTTCTTCAAATTTTATTTTTTTTCTCATTTCTTGTGTCTGAGGAAACGAATGTGGCATAGGATTTCGTATAATGAAAGGATATACAGAAAACCGTGCTTTAGGAAAAAAGTCAAGAAAAAAGTCAAGAATTAAAGTAAATCAACTAATTTACAAGTTTAAGTCACATTTAATCTAAAGTGTAAGAGATTAGCAATAATATCTGAAGGAAGTACAGAGAATCAGGCTAACCACACACAAACACCAGAGTTAAGGAAATGGGAAGAGCTGATTTTGGCAGTGAAAACTTTTGATGACATACACACCTAACGGCTCCCTAGCCCAGGGGCTACCTTCAACAGGTACCCAATAAATAGTACTTACTGAAAAATGACTCTACAGAACGGGGGCAATGGACTATTTCTAACTTCTTTGTCTTCTTGTTGTTGTTATTATTATTATTACTATTATTAAGTATTATTGTTGTTGTTATTTTATATTTCCTGTGGCTATCAAGCATGGTTGTAAGCAGTAGGGGCAAAAAATAAACAATGAATTTAAACAAACTTTTGTGAATGAGTACTCCTTGGGCAACTGGTGAAGAGGTTTTGAGACAGGGAGGGAAAAGTAGGTAAAAGCAAATGAGGAAAGCATCATGTTCCATTTATTTTATAGTTTAGATTAGAGGCTGGATAGTCTAGAGACCTCTATTAAATTTCCACTTATATGCTGACATTTGGATGAGTTATTTCAATAAATTGTGCTTTATTTTCTAATAATAAAATGAGATATAAATTACTCTGTTTATACAAACAAAATACAACCATATAAAAATTACAGGAATATTATTGTAAGAAAACTGTATTAAATTAAACCACATAACGTAAAATAGATCCATAAATTAAAATTTTTCCAATGGTTTTATTTTATAAATGAAGAATCTGAGGCCAGAAAATTTTGTGATTTGTGCAAATGGCATCAATGATAAGTGTGTGGTCAGAATCTAATGTTCTGGTATAGCCGTTATGGAAAAGAACGTGGAGTTTCTTCAAAAATTAAAAATAGAACTACCACATAATTCAGCAATCCCACTTCTGTGTATTTAACTAAAGAAAATGAAATCAGTATCTAGAAGAGATATCTGCACTTTCATGTTCATTGAAGCATTATTCACAATAACCAGGATATGAAAACCACTTAAGTGTTCAAGGGATGAATGGATAAAGAAAATGTGATTTAAAAAAAAAAAAGGAAAGCTTGCCATTTGCAACAACATGGATGAACCTAGAGGACATTACGCTAAGTAAAGTAAGCCAGACATAGAAAGATAAATACTGTATGACCTCACTTACATGGGGAATCTAAAAAAATCAAACTCATAGAAGCAGAAGGTAGAATGATGGTGGTGACCAGGGACTGAGGGGAGGGGGAAATGGGGAGATGTTTGTCAAAGGGTACAAACTTCCAGTTATGAGATGAATACGTTCTAGGGATCTAATGTACAGCATGGCCACTGCTAGTTAATAATACTGTACTGTATCCTTGGAGTCTGTCATACAGAGTGAAGTAAGTCAAAAGGAGAAAAACAAATACCGTATGCTAACACATATATATGGAATCTAAGAGAAAAAAATAATGTCATGAAGAGCCTAGGGGTAGGATGGGAATAAAACACAGACCTACTAGAGCATGGACTTGAGGATATGGGGAAGGGGAAGGGTAAGCTGTGACGAAGTGAGAGAGTGGCATGGACATATATACACTACCAAATGTAGGGTGGATAGCTAGTGGGAAGCAGCCGGGGAACATATGTATGTATATGTATAACTGATTCACTTTGTTGTAAAGCAGAAACTAACACACCATTGTAAAGCAATTATACTCCAATAAAGATGTTAAAAAAAAGTCACACTGTACAACCTAAACACATATTTTTATTTGTCAATCATACGTCGATAAAGCTGGAAAATTTTTTTTAAATATTTAATCAAAAGAATCTAATAATCTGACTCCCAGTTTGGTGCTCTTTTCCCCAGAGAGAAGACCTAGATGGACAGAAGCTGGAGTAAATGTGACCAAACTTCTAGTTCTTCACCTAGGAAATAATACTTTGTGCTCAGGTGTGTTCCGAGGTTCATTCACCTGGGAAATCATGTAGTGAACAGCTCACTACAAAGTGTATGTAACTTGTATGAGGGGAAATAAATTTTGTGAAATTCTTACCCCTTGAATTCCTGCTTATTGACATAGCATCATGAATTTTAAAATTCCTTCTGCCCTATTAAAGACAATAGAAGAAAAACAAAATTCATAAGAGTATCAAAATACACCTTGAAAAGATCCAATTTTAGTAAATTCTTAAATGCAATGTGTAAATATTACCTATATAGTCACACATATAGATATCTCCATATATATGTGTATGTATATTTACATATCATATATATATAAAGTTCTTAAATATAGTCAATGCATCACCATAATTTTAAATTCTACCTGTTTGAACGTTAATGTAAAATTATACTACCTATAGATATGACATAAATTGGTTTTTAGTAGATGCTCTAAATTTCACTTTTTTAAACAGAATTAGAATAGGGAAAATAGTCCAGTATGGCTGGGTCATTAGCAGAAGGTAATAAAATTCCAGTGTAATTACAAGTGATTTTTAGTAAGACATTTATTTTGGAAACTCATCTCATTTAAAATATTCAGAGCATTGCCTATAATGATTAATTTTTTTAATCCACATTAAGAGAAAACACATAGACAAAAGGATGCTATAGAGAGTAAAACCCAACCCAAGGCACTGAATGCAAACAGCCTACTTTAATCTTAGTGAAATGTTAAATGATCTTTAGCATTTTTTAAAAGAAATAGATGTGGAATCATCTAAAATCATCTTTAAAAGTTATTTAAAGCTACTTGGATTATCTTGAGTTTGTCTATTTTCCAACCATTTAAATTAGTAGTGTGTTTTAATGGATATATTACACTGTAAGGAATGCTGTGTCTTAAACCCACTATAAACTATTGTATTCACTTTAAACTCAGGTCCTAAAACTGAAATTGGTAACAAATAATAGTATGCAGCCAATACTTTACACAACCTAAACAAGTACTTACTTGACTGAGAGATTTTGTAACTATACATGCAAAATATTATATATATATATACAAAATATTTTTGTACATGTATAAATTGTATATCTCCTGAACTCATATGTCTTTTTCTGTGAGTAAACTTAGATGCAATCAACGCAGTCATTTGGTTCTCAATCTTTAGTTGATTCTCCTCCCATGTTTTCACCTCAAGTCACTTTGGAGGACATATTTTTTCACACTGTTAAACATGTAGTGGTTTGGGGTGATAATGGGGCAATTCCCTGAGAATATACTTACAAGGTCAGCTATTTTTGTTAGAGTCTATTCTGAGTTAGGAACCGGAATTTTTGCTCGTGACAAAAAATGGACCTAAATTAACCTGGAAAAAAAAAAGTGGAGAGTTACTGGGGAAATTCTATTGTTTAGTCCATCGCTACAGAGGGTGGGAACTATCAATGGTGAGAGAGCTAGGGATGGATGAGCATTAGAGACAGCTAGATACAGGGATCAAATGTCCAAAGCAGAGGCTTAATCTCTCTGTCTTTGTCTCCTTTCTGCTGCCTCTTGGCTTGAGTTTCTTCCACTATAGACTAGATTTGTCTACATAGCAGGAGACATGGCTGCCAACTGCTCCCAAGACTCGTAGCTCACAGTCTTTGTCACCAAAGGGAATTAACCATTTTTGAAATACCTGGGGAGGAAGCAGGAGAAACAGAGGACATATCTGTTTCCTTTAAGGGCATGACCTGAAAGATGCATCAGTCATTTCTGCTCACATCCCACAAGTCAGAATTTAGATTCATGGCCAAACTTAGCTAGAAGGAAGAATGGAAAACATATTTTAACCAGGGCAGCCACGTGTCCACAAATATTTTAAGGAATCTATTAAAGGAAGAAGAATTATATGAGCATTAGAGGACAACTCACAGTGAACAGTTATGGCAATGAAGACACGATAAGAATAATTTGAGCATTGTTAGATCAATGTAACTGGAGTAGAATCAGAGATGAACCAAAAGTATGGTTTCCTTAAAAAGACAGGAGAGGGGCTTCCCTGGTGGCGCAGTGGTTGCGCGTCCGCCCGCCGATGCAGGGGAACCGGGTTCGCGCCCCGGTCTGGGAGGATCCCACATGCCGCGGAGCGGCTGGGCCCGTGAGCCATGGCCGCTGAGCCTGCGCGTCCGGAGCCTGTGCTCCGCAACGGGAGAGGCCACAACGGTGAGAGGCCCGCGTACCGCAAAAAAAAAAAAAAAAAAAAAAAAGACAGGAGATCTTCGAAGACATCTTAAAAAAAATCAGCCTGCTATTGCAAATAAGGCTTTTACTTTTAAATTATTTTTCAGGGCTTCCCTGGTGGCGCAGTGGTTGCGAGTCCGCCTGCCGATGCAGGGGACACGGGTTCGTGCCCCAGTCCGGGAAGATCCCACATGCGGCGGAGCGGCTGGGCACATGAGCCATGGCCGCTGAGCCTGCGCGTCCGGAGCTTGTGCTCCGCAACGGGAGAGGCCACAAAAAAAAAATTTTTCGTAACACATTTATTTAGCTAATTAAAATTAAGACCAAGCTGGTTTAGTTTTGGTTTCTTCCACTGGGTTATGGTAGTTTGGTTTAAAAGGTTAATTGGTATGCTTGTCAGGGAACATTACAACTTGTTTCTTCTCAAAGAGAATATTGTTTCTTTGATAATAACACCTGAATTTCTGAAAGCTTCTTATTAAGGGATTAAAAATAATGTGCTGAATCCTGCTGGGTAAGTAACTACTCACTGGGTGAAAAGTAGGACATTAGGAACACAGAGTGATTTTCTCCAACAAATGGTAAATGGCACTCCAGTGAGGCCACACTGACTGTTTCTGCTAAGTACTTATTTCTGACCTGGGAGCTGAGTCATTCAGTAGAGCCTGACCCCATGCACTTTTCAATTGCTCCCCCTTGTTCCCTACAAAAAGCAGAGAAAATCAAACCTCTCTCAGGGACTCAAACCAGAGACACCTCCAAAATTCCTGTCAGCTTACGAGCATCCCTGATGTCTTGCCCCAAATCTCTAATGGAGATGTTTCTGTTATGTGCACCTAAATGTCTTTCGCAGTTTAAATCTGAGGCGTAATCCTGTGTATCACCTCCTGCCAAAATAAGCTATTGTATATCTTAACTGAGAGAGGATGGCTACCACATAGCTAAATTGGAAGCATGGGTATTTTTGGTACTTGGTGGAAGGACTTACATAAAGAGCACCTCTATTCACCCTATTGGGATCCTCTTATGTAAAAGGCCTGGCACAAGTGTAAGGTATGATTTTGACTATAAAAGCTCCTCACTCTGTAATCATAGGAAAGGCAGTACTATGGAGAAATACCATGCAGTTGCATGGCAACTGAATCCTGGTGGAGTTAGTTACCACGCAGATGAGTTATTATGAGTGCTTCAAAGCAGCCCAACCAAGCCAGCACCCAGACCACAAGCAGGGAAACACCCACCTGTTGCCTAAGGACGTTTTCACCTTCATCCTGGTAAATGAATGGGATTCAAGATGAAGATGTGGTTTTGGCTTCCCTGGGCGGAGCCTCAATATCAGTGAAGGGTGTTTTGTTTGACAAATTTCTAGCATGTTTTTCCATCGTGAGAGAATGAAAAAGCACACATGTCATAAAGTGTCAGCAACAATGGAAAATCCACAGCTGCAGCTTTGCCAAATCCAGATGGTTACAGAAATGTGAATAGACTTTACTAACCTCTAAAATGGGTGTAATATCTCAAGGTCTTCTCTTGTTAAAAAAAAAAAATTGCAGATACTTTTCTTTGGGCAAATGTGATGTTTCGCCTGCCAGCATCACTTCTCCTTTTGCGATCGATAAAATTGGATCTTCTCCTGAGAAACTACTCTTTTCCACTCTGGTCCATGTGGTTGGGATGGGGCCGAATCCACCCTACTCCCGGGATGGGCAGGTGATCAAGAAATAACCAATGGGACTATTTTAGTTTCCCGAGGTTAGCTCAGGGTTGGGTATATGTCAAAACCAGGACAGTGAGACTTATTCTGGGGCTTCTTTTGAAACTTCTGGGCTGTCTTAGTCTCCTGGAGGTCCGCTCAGTTTGTTGGTGGTCACCTTGCCTCCTGTGGCCATAACTTTCTCAGAGTGAAGCCAGCACAAAGGAATGCAGAGCCAAGAGCCACAGGACACAGACTGCCAACTGCATCATTTGATTACGTGGGTCCAGTTGGAATAAATATTCTATCCCCAAACTTTGTCAAAACACAATTTGTGTGTGTGTTTTAAATTTAAACTAGTTCCAATTAGGTTTCCGCCACTAGCAACCCATGTTCAGCGTGAATATGGGCTTTGGAATTTACATTCGCTCTCTGCCGCTAATGAGCTGTGTGACCTGCGGCAAGTTACTTACTTCTTCTGAGCTCTAGTTTCTTTACTTTTAAAATGAGCTAATGATGGTACCTTAATTCATAGTTTTGTTGGTGTTAAATGAGACAGTGTGCGCAAAGAACTTACCCAAGTGCCTAGAATAAAAAATGAGCTCAATAAATGGTATGTGTTATTTGTTAAAAATTTGCAGAGGTTACTGTCTGAAATGAGTGGAGTATTCAGGTATGCAGAGAACATGACCCTTTCTGGGACAGCTCAGTCACTCATAGTCTACTCTCCTGGGCCACTAGTTGAGTTTCACTTAACCCGGGAAACACTAGTTGGTCTTTAATAGGTTCAGAAAATACCTCTCATACTGACTTCCCTGGAATCCTGCAAGAGGGCAATGGAGGCCATTATAATTCAAGGGACCTGTGTAGATTTCCATCTCTGTTCTATGATTGCGGTAACCCTCCCCCTATCTTTTTCCCACAAAGCACACATCTCTCGCTTCTTCTCTTTGAGAAAACTGGCATAATAAGCTTGGGCCTTCAAAGCCATGCCCGGAAGTCCTCTGCATAAAAGCATTTTGCTATGCCATGCTGCTTCCCTGGAGTAATAAAACACCAGGTACTGGGATACATTCTTGGAAGAGCAAATGAGATAAAAGGAAAAAATACAGAAGGTACAAAACACAAATTAATGTCTCAATATTTTGTCTCTACAAAGAAGCTAATATTCATTGAGTTGTTGCAATAGCCACGAGCTGACTAGAGGTTCCCACACTTTCTCAGTGTGCAAATATTAGGCATCACACAGTGTCTCAAAATTTGAAACCAGTTTGGGCGCCATCACCCTCACTTTCTGTTCCATGTCGATTTTTGCATGAGACTTGCTTTCTGTCATAACCACTGCCAAAACCCAGCTTCACAAAGAAAAGACACCATCAAAAGGAATGTAGAGCAATTTCATGTTAAAATTGTAAAGCCAGCAGCTTATGGGATATGTCCATTTTCCCTTGAACACCGATAATCTCTCCTATGAGTTGGGACAGCACTCAGGTGCACAATTTGGGGAAACAAGACACTAAACCACTTCTATATATTGTCTCATATTATCCATACTGTAGTCCTGTGACCATGGGGACTTTATCAGTATTTAAAGATGAAGAAACCAGATGTTTAGGCTTAAAGTTTCAGCTAGAACAGAGGAAGAGGGGGATTTGGATCAGGGATTCCCAATCCCTGCCACCCACCTCTACTCTCCAATGATTATATTAGGAAAACATGTATATATGGCTTACATTATTTTGTTAATTTCATTCCTCAATTTATTCAATCATGCACAGAATATTTAATGAAGTCTAACACTGTGCTCACTGCTGAGCTTGGGGCTGGGAATCCAGAGTGAGACCGACCTCAGAAAAATGATGGAGACCAAGAAGGACAGTAAAATTTGTAAAGGTGCCATCATAGAGTTATCTTAGGGTGCACAAGACCTCATGGGATGATCATAAAAACTTCACAGAGGATCTAAAGCGGGAGGAGAAACTTAGATGATAAAAAGGTGCTATCATGTTGACTGTTCTTAAAATGCTGTCTCCGGCAGAAGCAGTCATATACACAAAAGAACAAAACTATGAGAGACACTAGCCTGTCTGGGAGAAAGACAGCATAGGGAGTTAGGGAGGTGAGGTGAGAACAGTAAGACATATCTAGATATGTGGTTGAACAGGGAGGGAGGGGCCAGATTATCAGCATTTTCTGAGACTATATCCAGTAATTAATTCAGTGTAATTAATTCAGTGTTTCCCAAAGAGTGACATTGATGCTGGAAAGACGCCTCTTAATAAAGGCATCATGTGACTGTTAGAGATCCCCTCTTGGAGTTTCAAAATGAACATAAGCACTGTGAAAGCTTTGAGAATGTCTGCTGAAATAAAAGAACAAACAGAAAAGCTTTTGGTTAATGGAGTGTTTATATTTCTTGGATATTCTCCTCTGTAAGCGCCACTGCTGTAGGCAATAAGAGCTTTAAACTCTCACTCACCTATAGTGATAACTTTTCCTTAAACAATTTCAAATCAATCTAGTCTTCTCTCAAAGAAAATGCACCTGCTAACTTTGCTTCCTATTTCTCTTTTTTGGGAACTTGGAGAGAGAGGATGGATAGATGTAAGGACTATGCTTTTAATCCAAGTGACCAATGTCAATGCCTTACAGACCAGGGATGCAAGTAGCTGCCGGAAAGCTGAGGTATGACAATGTATTTGCACCCTGAGTATCTCTGGTCTAAGGTACTGAACAGAAGCCTGCTTGACTTCAGTCACACATTCTATTAAAGAAGCAGAGCCCTGTAGACAGGGTGGAGCTCAAATAAATATGTATGCCAAAATCACCTTCAAGGGGAGAGTAAGGTTGTCTCTACTCAAGGGTAGAATTGGCTCTGTTACAATTCAAACATATCATAAAAATGCTTAATGATGCATTTTCACAAGCCTTGCCCGTCAGAATCCCGGAGTGCCTGATCTTACAATTACATTGCTAATGGATCAGAGTTTGGAGAGAGATTTACTACCAAATTAATGGGGGAAATGTTCATCTACAAATAATGATTATAATATATTATTTTTAATGTGCCAAGACCTGTGTAAAATATTTTATGTGCATCTGCTGAAATTGCAAACAACCCTGAAGAGTCGCTGTTTGCAGTCCCAATTTTATAGACAAGGAACTCAATTGTAAAGCGTCATACCATTATGTAAACAGCAGAAGCAGAATGGAAATACAACTATAAATAAGCCTAAGTCCATGGTCTTACCCACTTTTTCTTTTTTAAAACAAATATTTAACAACAAAACCATTTCCAAAAACATTTGTGCTTTGGTTTGTGACATGATACCAAGAGATTCCTGTTTTTAGACCCCTGGGAAACTTTGCTTTTTGAAGCTACATTTCAAGCATCCCGGATCCTTGCCTCAGCTGCCAGAACACTTGGAGAGAGGAGAGATGGATGAAGCCTTCTCGTGGTGCTTTCTGACAACCTCTGGGATCTGATCCAGCAATGGTGGATGGGACTGGGAGCTCTGCATATAAATGATCCCTTCATCAGAGGTTTTAGACACCTGGCTTTACTGAAATGCTTTACTCAAATTGTGTATGAAAGATCCCTGGCTTGCTCTGGGTAGTGGAAGTGTAGTTAGCAAGCAGTTCTAACCTGTATTTCTTCATTAGTCAAATTCTTATTATGAGTAAACTAAGAGATTTTCAAATAAAAAGGAAAAGAAGCAAAACCACCAAAGGAAGAATATATATTTTAAAGTTTTGGGGGAACATTAGAGTAAAAAGAGATTTTTAAAGGTACTTCAGATATTATTTGTGGTTCAATATGATTCTGAAACTGTCACAACAATAAAAAAGATTTGGAGTACTGATTTACCTTTAAAATTAAAAAAAAAATTAAAAGAAAAACCTTTATTATGCCACTCAACAGCAGGGCTATGGTTAATGGTCTATCAGAGTTTTCATTAGGCTTTTTCCCCAACACCACTGACAGCTACATTCCTCCTAATTAAGATAAAACAACACTCCAGCGAATCTGTAGTGTACAACAAAATCCTCCCCAAACAGCTGAAAATAGAGAAACACTAAACTACCAAGTGAAGCACAGCATAATAGATCATTGTAAAGATCACAATTTAAAATGCAAAGCAGGTATAAGCCAGTCACAAATAAATATAATTGTATTTAATAATTAAATATGGCTTTCTTGGTTTTGAGTGGTCTCTACTTGTCATAGATTGGGCTATTGCTCAGCAAACACTCACTCCTCACCCTTCCTTGAGGTGGGGTACTTCCTTATCTCAAAGGCTTTGGGTTTGGCCATGTCACCTACTTTGACCTTTGAACAGTGAGCCAGTGTGATGCAGAGAGAAACCTGAAATGTGCACATGTGGTTTGACCTGTCTTCCTGTACTCTTAGGATGGACATAAGAAAAGCATACCTCAGGGAGACACTGCCTCTTCTCACATGGGGCAGAACCAACCCAAAACATCCCAGCAGACGTGCAACCTCCTGAAACAGAAACTTTCTAGATGACCCACAGACCCGTGAGTGAGAAGAATAGATGTATGTTCTTGTATTGGGTGTGGTTTGTTAGACAGAATTAGTGTAGCCTAACACCGCACCTCACTCCACCTCCAAGAATGTCTAATGACAATTTATTCTAGATAAACTCTATACAACCAAGTAGTCTGGGGGTCAGATTAAGTTAGTTCTCTGTCTCTAGCCAGTACAAAATACCCACTTCAGTGTTCCTCGCCACTGGCACAGATTTTCTCTTCCCATTCCTCTGATCCAGTTTCTACTCTCATGTAACTTGGATGGGACCCTTACCCAACAGGTAAAGGAGGGACCAGACTGTCTACCCATGTGACTGTCTGCGTCTCAGGGTGGAGACAGTTCATACTTGGTTCCACAGAGCTCTTCTTTTCCTGTGTCCACTACTAGAGTTCTCAAAACTCTGGTCTCGGATGTTGCTAGTCTAGCTATTCACATTTTGGTGGTGGCTCTCTTGTCATATCTGATATTGTCTAATTCTATATTTTGACAGGTAAGATAGTCCTGGGTGCCCAAATTGGTTTCTTCACAGCATTCATAGATGGCTGAGGCAGTGGAAACCTAGCTCCTTCCCCTAAATCCACTCACTGTTGGAGATCCCCTCATCAGCCTCTTTGGGGAGATGACAAAATATACAACACTTCTTTCCAATGACATCGATGTTCTACCTCCAAGACCATGGGGAACCTGGGAATACGTCCAGAAACTGGAGAGTGGTCTTTACTCTCTCCTGCTCAAGCATGTCACTTGTACACCTCTTTTTGTCCTTCCCTAACACCAGAGTGAGCCCTTATGAGGTTCTCAACCTCAACTCTGCCAGATTCCCCAGGTTTGCCAAAGTTATGTGTTGCCCTTTGCCATCACAGGCAGGAAATTTAAATAAGAAGGATTCCAGCTGGATTAACGCAGGAGTTGAGTAATTTACTCACTGCTAAGGCAAAGATCGAGAAATCAAGTTGCGGACTTCCCTGGTGGTGCCGTGGTTAAGAATCCGCCGGCCAACGCAGGGGACATGGGTTCGAGCTCTGGTCTGGGAAGATCTCACTTGCCACGAAGCAACTAAGCCCATGAGCCACAACTACTGAGCCTGCGCTCCAGAGCCTGCGAGCCACAACTACTGAAGCCCACGTGCCTAGAGCCCATGCTCCGCAACAAGAGAAGCCACCGCTATGAGAAGCCTGTGCACCACAACAAAGAGTAGCCCCCGCTCGCTGCAGCTAGAGAAAACCTGCGCGCAACGAACACCCAACGCGGCCAAACATTAAAATTAATTAATTATTTTTAAAAAGAGAGAAATCAAGTCGCTCTTTTGCAACTTGGCGTGAACCTGGAGCAAAAGTACGAATTTTGGAGTGGAGAAGAGAAGACTTAATGTTAATCATTAGAGAACTGAGTGCTTATGTTTTCCACTGTTTTCTATGTTAGGTAGTTAGAAGAAGTAGGGGAAAGAAAGCAGAAATCAATATCTTATGTTTCAAGTCATTGCCACCATGTTTCACATACCAAGTCACTGAGGTTATTATTTTTTTTTTTTTTTGCGGTACGCGGGCCTCTCACTGTCGTGGCCTCTCCGGTTGCAGAACACAGGCTCCGGACGCGCAGGCTCAGCGGCCACGGCTCACGGGCCCAGCCGCCCCGTGGCATGTGGGAGCCTTCCGGACCGAGGCAGGAACCCGCGTCCCCTGCATCGGCAGGCGGACTCTCAACCGCTGTGCCACCAGGGAAGCCCAGTCATTTTTCTTTTATGTGAATGCATCAAAAAATAAGTTTGGATTTGAATGGTTGGATATTCATTTACAGAATATAAGTTCCATGAGATCAGAGACTTCCTTGTTTTGTTCACTGCAGGGAATTTAAAGTCAGCTACTTACAAAGCGTTAGTTGAGTGAATTGATAAAATTAGCCTAAAGCTATTTTTCCCGCATTTACCTTTGACTTAGAAACATCTGAAAAAGTTGGGATCAACTTAAGGAAAATAGCCTGGATATTACTTGTGTTCTTCCCATGTCAATGTTTTATCTAGCCAAGTACAAGCTCTTCTTCTTACTAGAAAAATGTAAAACATTTTTTACATATAGCCCACATATATGTCTAGCTCTTTGTTATTCAAATCCCCACATTATTTTCATTAAACGTAGGTGTAAGCGTCATTAAACATTAACATGTTCATCATATTTAACAGTTTTTATTCATTAAAAGTAAATAACCCATTTTCAGTAACAAAACCCATAAGGTTACTTTTCTTAACTTCTTGGTTAACAGAACTATTTTGAATAATGTAGCCGGAGTTTTCATAAAAGATTCTCCAAAGTTAATAATTTGATCTTCATTCATAGCTACAATCTCTTGACTACTTTTTCGTGTGTGTACATATATAGAGAGATTTATTTTAAGGAATTGGCTCAAGCAATCATGGAGGCTGACAACTTAACTTTTACACAGGAATTAGGTTGTTCAAAGCCTTCATTAATTTCCTCTGGAAAATACAAGTCCGACTCCAAGGAAAAACAGCTTGAAAAGGCAACTTCATGGATATATACACCCACTATTGATTATAGACACTTTGGGAGATGAACACTCCCAAATTAGCAATTAAATTGAAAACACAGAATCTCCCTTGTTTTCCTCTGATATCTTCATGTCCATCTCCACCCCTTACATTCTGAAGATTATAGATACACCCTTGAGAAGTGAAGGAAATCAACCTCCTTTCTACGTCTTCCTTCATTCTCTTCTCACATAGTAGACTAAGATCTGATTTGGAAAGAAAAATGCTGAATTTCATCCGGCAGTCAGTGTAAGATTGGTGGGTAAAACACATTATTGAGAACCTTCACAGGACAAGAAAATGTCTGCCTTCACTCTTGAAGAGTAAGGCACAGAGGTCTCATTCACACACAGCACACCCAGTCCCTTTGGAGTAGGCACTCAAGAATGTATCCTTCTCCATGATATTCATCTGTGTACTCATCCCCTGTGTAACAGTATGGATGATTTTGGTAGCTAGCCTGTAATAGAAAACACCAGCCCAAACTGGCCTAAGCAATACTGAGATGTATTCTATCTTTGTTGGGAGACAGTTCCTGATGGATTTCTTATGTTTCTGTACATCTTGTGAGCAGAGACACTGGCTCTCTTTCTTCTGGTCTATCTTTTCAAAGCTGTTGCATGGTGAATAGCCTTGGAAGACAGAGATAGTGCATCCCTCCAAAGTCAACAGCAGGCTTATTTAGTGTGCAGTATAATAAACAATGATGGCTCCTTCATGACCAAAGAGCAGGCATGCTTACTGTCCATTGTAACATGAGCTTACTGCTCAGGTTCCCTAAGCTCAGGGTTCCTTTCCTGTGAGAGCAGGTATCACTTGACCTCCTTCACATCCTCCTGAAGGAGTAGGGGGCCCAGGGAACCAGAGCACATGCTGATACCCTGACTGCCACTATTGCTTTAAGAACTAAATCATCCCTTGTTACTTACTCAGGAATCTCATGCTATCTGCCAGCATCCAGGAAATTGTGGCAAGCTGACTTGCAAGAGGGTAAATTTTCGGATGCCTCACAGACCTTGACCATCTCATGACAGCAAGACTAAAGATAGGGTCGAGTCCAGGCGTACATCTGGGCTCCAACACTCCTCCTCTGTGATTCTCTCTTGTTCTGCCCTCTTCCGTGTGCTGGCTTCAATCTCAGTCTGCTAGTGAGATGTCTGTGGAAGTGTTGGTTTGCAAACTGGCCCTACACATGGAGGGCAAGGAGAGACCAAAGAAAGAGACAGATCACTCCATATTGGTAGGTAGCAGGATTAACAAGCAAGGGAACTTACATATGAGACTTGTCTTGGGTGGTCACAAGATGAGTAGATCTCTGCACCTATCTGCCAGAATCTTAAAAGTTTGTATAGAGGCCTTAACAGGGTTCAGTCACTTATTCAGTCCAGATGGTTTCAACAACACCTTCCTCTCTCAAGGCTGCACCCTTGAAAGAGCTCCTAGTATGACAATGGTGGGCATATGTACATTCCAAGAACAGGGTAGAGGGTGAGGAGCTTCTGATTGCCTGGGTCCAGCTCACAGGTCAGCCAGCAGTCACATCCTCTCAATGAATTCCTCCAACAAGAAGGTCCAGAAGAAACATCCAAGCACAACATTGTTTAGCAAAAATGAGGGATGATGCATTTTGGTGTAATTTTAAAGAAAAAGAAAACTTTCCCAAAAGGCACTGCTCACAATCTGTTGTCCAGTCCTGGGTTACATGCCAATTCATAAACACCCAAACAGAGAATATTGGAAAGACATCCCACTGGCCAGCCCTGAGGGTCACATGCTCTCTCCTATAAGCCATGGCAATAGCAGACGGAACATGAGGGAGTATGAACTGAGCTTATCCCAAAGAGGGTTAGTGTGGCTAGAGTTTGCGAATGGGGAAGACAGAAAGTTGTATTAAGGAGCAGTTGAATTCCACACGAATACTGATAGTGGTAGAGATAGACAAAGTGGATTATTAAGATGGTTTGCCATGAATTAAGTATGACTACTCTCTCCCCCTCTTCACACTTAGTAGTGTTGAGACAGTAAGTATAAATTGCTGTTGTCTTCAATTACTACCGTATAGCTTTTTTTTTTTTTTTTTTTTTTTTTTTTTTGCGGTATGCGG